>NC_065523.1:23270602-23327189 GCF_006386435.1 Epinephelus moara | reverse complement strand
GAAAGCAGAGCTAGATGGTAAACAAACATGGCAGCACACCGGTAAGGTAAGACAACACGTTTACATGTCGTTTTCTATATGTTCTCTGACATTTATCCTAACGATATGAGGCGGTCTTTGTGGAAAAAAAGCTTGTTTAGTGGACTAACTTTGCACTTGAAGGTTGCCCGTTCACTTATGTTTTAACAGGTCTCACGCTACTATGCGCCCCGGCTGTATCTAGGCTAACGGCTAACATGCTAACTATGACTATTTTTATACCACTAGTCACTTGAAACAAATTTAGGACGATAGGAGACAGGTTGAAATAAACCGAAATTTCCCTTTAACTGAATTTGTTCCACTTTATACAGAATTTTTGCCTTGTCAGTCTTAGATTTTGACATAAGATACTCCATAAATATCAGATCTGTGAAACTCATGATGTACAGTTTTTGTCAAGGCTGTATTACACTGTTATTTTTAATTTTGTCGACAATTTTGAGATACTTAATGTTTCTTTCATTGGCCACATGACTCATAATTTATAGTTTAGTATAGAGAGTATTCTACTTTACATGTATTTTTGCTGACTTGAGTGTGACCTTAGAATTTGGGGAAAATAATCTTAACACAAAGTCCTCTTACTTGCTTTTTCTGAAGCTTTCAACTGTATCTCACAGTCTTAATGAGCATTTACTACATTGACATTTGATGTCAAACACAGGCGGCAGTTACAATCTCACCCTCATACAACCACTATCCATACTTGAGTCACATTTTCATACTTAGGTAATGTGATAACAACTGAGCCATCTCCATGATACCTTCACAAACCTTAGCTCTGGAAAGGCTGGTAACTGAACCTTGTATTAACCTGTTCAGATCCACCGTCCATTCCAATGGACCAACACATTCTCACTCCGACCTCGTCACATATTGATATTTTCGTCATGGACTTTCCACGACCACATATGACGAGCCCTGGGTGCGTTGGTTGTTGACATTCTGGGACACTGTGTCAAGTTCTGCCTGTATTCATGCATTGTCTTCTTTCAAAGTACACTTCCATATTCACAGGAAATAAATGCACTATGTCTGTACAACACCATGAACTTACCTTTGCTTTCCTTCAACAACAAACACAAATGGTTGGGTGTAGGCAACAAAAACATGTGGTTAGGTTTTGGACAAAAGAACGGGGTTTGGCTTTAGAATGTTTCACACCGCTCTCTCAGGTGTAAGTCAATGTTTGTTGGACCCATCCACCCCGCTCGGACTTTCGTGCCTTAAATTTCGTCCTTGTCCCACGGCGTTTCCTCCTGACGCTGCTGGACGCTGTTAAACTATAACTGCAACCGGCCACGTATCGTGCCAACGAACAGTGTTCCACATGATCTAAAGTGGAGTGCAGTAGAGCCACGCCCCATTTTTTAAACAAGCATGGCCGACAGTGAGGCAAGTAGGAGGCGCAAGGCTTGTTTTAGTCCATTAACCGTATTATTACGGTACATAATTTGTGTTTAAACAGCTTTCAAAATAAACATGAGATGTTATATCACTTATATATGTCAAAAAATCAGATTTATAGCTTTTACTCAGGATCTACTCAAAATATCATATCTGTGTGTCACTGTAAAATAAATAGAGAAATACTATTTTAATTTGACTTTCTAAAGCTATAATGAGTTTATACAGCATCCTATTGATTACGTTCACAGAATATTAATCTCAAGAGGTTTTCAACATACTGGTTTCAAGGGATACTTCAGAAATTGTGGATGTTTTTAGTCATGATAACAAATACAATACAAAATATATATATGCATTGTGTTTTAAAGCAACACTTTATTCATTAATGTGATTTAACCATTCATGAAAAGATAATAAATTCATGTTTTTTGTTGATAAAAGGCCTGTTAAGAGTAATTATTGTCATTTTACTATTATTTCTGTGTTAAGATTCTTAGTCCATTGGAGTGAACAGAAAAAATAATCTAAACAGTCGCTCAAAAAACATATAAATTTAAACAGTAGATGTAGTGACTCTCCCACTGCAGTTTAAAGATGGCATAAACTTTCTATCCATATATATAGTTTTTTATTTATTTATTTTTTGTTGGCTGTTGTTTTGCACAGCCCTATAGATGTGATGTGTTGGGATCTTGAGCAGTGGTGATCCTTGAAGGAAATGGAGTTCAAATGAAAAGGTCCCTGTCTGCGGGTTTGACATATTTAGGACAGGCCCCCAAGCTTTCATAAAGCACAGGTGTGAGACTGATTCCTTTTTCTAGCATGTACAGATGTGAAACTGCAGGTGATAACCAAACTGGGACCCAATAGTCTGACTCTTTGCTCTCAACTGAGCCGCAGCGTCTGAATAATGATGAAGAATCCGTTTAGATTTCCTGCTGATCTGGGGGGCTTAATAGAGAATATAAATACTAACTCATTCCACATTTCCCACAATAGATGTGCCCGTGACATTTGACAAATCCGCATGTAAAATCCAAATTAATTACACATTAATCTGTATGGTTGTGCTGCTGCATCTAAAATTGGACCATGAATGAGTTTGTGATTGAATTTGTGGGTAAAGTTTAGATGAGGATTGTGACAATGGTGTTGGAGGAAATACGAATGTATACTCGTGTGTATTCTGTGTTGTGAAAACTCCTAAGTAGCTGATTAGCGATGATAATGTTACCTGAGGTCTGATGGATTAATCAAACATTTACACGTTGGTGAATTCTTATATTATTTTCCAGATATGGCATTGCAACTACAGAAATTATATTACAGCTATGTGTTTACAATACATTAACATTTAGTCACAGCAGCAGCTCCGGTGATATGAACATGTTTTGTTAGAGTAGAAACACTTAGTATTGAGAAGAGATGAATTTTGCAGCACGTCCACACAGCTGCTGTTTGTGTACAGTTCTGAGTTCTTACAGCTTGAGGCGAATTAGATTTAAGACTTTTTAATACTTTTGTAATACCACTTGGAATGAAATTTAAGATCAGTTTTACAATCCAAATGAAATGACATCAGTGACTTAGGGTTACAGACAATTTTGCCCGAAAGTTTATTGTAAAATAAAACTTTTTTGTCTTTTTTGTCTCATGGCAGTGACAAGGAAAGAACAGAAGTGGGAAATACCGGGCATTTGTTGAAGGGTTTTCTTTGCAATTTTTACTCTGAATATCGGATTCCACTGTCTTCATTCCCATTGCTCCAAGTTTGAATTTTGTTTTGTATAATATACACCAAGTCGCAAATGCATTGCCTTGTACTGGTTTTAGCCATGCTGCAAAATCTGCATGGCGTTAATGCGAGAGGAATTCAGTGAATTATTACCAAAAAAATAGATGTTACCAATTATTTTGAGATTGTGCAAGGTAATGTAATGTTAGAAAAAAAGATTCATAAAATCATACTTCCCATGTCTTTGCCTTAAAATTCTGAAATTTGATTCAAAGCATTTTATCACCAATTAAGAAATTCAATGCCTTTTAAGACTTTTTAAAGATCCATGTGAACCCTGTAGCTGACAGCTGAGGCTGTTACTAAGAAGCAGGATTCGGTGTTTGAGAAGGAACTTCAGGGTTAACTCTGGGTTACAAGTGAAGCTGGTTTACTTTTTACTAGAAATAAGCACCATGCTAACTTATGCTGAGCAGGTAACCTGCTCCAGAGCTGGGTAACTTTAGAGGATCACATCTGAACCTGTCAACACCTCGACCACTGACCAGTGAGATCGCTAGAAAAACAATTATCCCAATGTGGACAACAGTCCTGACTGAAGGTAAAAAAAAGAGTATATATTTTATTGTAACAGGCTTTATGTCTCCACTCTGGTTTTAAAACAGAGCTTTAAACAAATGAAGAGATCATTTATGAAACTAAACTCCAATTTTAGCTGCATTTTAGTTGTGCACAGTTTATTTTATCCCTGGATTGATAGCTGACAATGTGGCTAATTCTAGTCTGATTCCATCACTGCAGCCCAGGATGCAACTTTATGGTCAGATAGACCTCATCAGTCAGCAACTACTTTTCCAGTTGTCAGTAGCAGAGATGGTTTTAGGTGACATATTCACAGCAGTGTCTTCATCAACCAATTCAATAGCAAAATCCATCCATCCACCCATCCATTTTCAACTGCTTATCCAGGGCTGGGTCGTGGGGGCAGCAGGCCAAGCAAAGCACCCCAGACGTTCCTCTCCCCAACAATGCTTTCCAGCTCCTCCTGGGGGACCCCAAGGCATTACCAGACCAGATGAGATATGTAATCCCTCCAGTGTGTTCTGGGTCTGCCCCGGGGCCTCCTGCCAGTGGGACGCGCCTTGAACACCTCCAGCGGAAGGTGCCCAGGAGGCATCCTGATCAGATGCCCGAACCACCTCAACTGACCACTTTCGACCTTACCCTATCACTAAGGCTGAGCCCAGCCACACCACAGAGGAAACTCATTTTGGCCGCTTGTATGTGCGATCTCATTCTTTCCATCACTACTAGCTCATGACCATAGGTGAGGGTTGGGGCGTAGATGGACCAGTAAATCGAAAGCTTTGCCTTCTGGCTCAACCCCCCTTTTCACCACGACGGTCTGGCACAGAGCCCGCATCACTGCAGATGCTGCACAAAACTGCCAATCCATCTCAGGCTCCATTCTACCCTCACTTGTGAACAAGACCTCGAGATACTTGAACTCTCTCGCTTGAGGCAGTGATTCTCCCAACCCGGAGGGGGCAGTCCATTGGTTTCCGAAACAGAACCATGGCCTGAGCCCTATTATATGGAAATAATTTCTAGCATTTCTACATCTTCTTATTCAGTTACTTATATTTAAAGGCTGTTATTTCCATTTCACTCCAATAAATAAAACTTTTTTCTCTTCCTAAAACAGAACATTCCTGCAGGGTTAGTATCACCGTTTCGTCACATATCACATGACGAACTTAGTTCATGTTTCTGATGATGTCGCTTGTAATTAACAATCCTGCATCTTTCACATGAAGGTGCTTGTGGCTGGATAGGAAAACTCAGAGTTGAGTGAGACACCTGTTATCCTAATGGAAAATGTCAGGGTTGGTGAAGCCACCAATACATACTGGGTATGCTGAACCTGCTTTGTAGTACAGGCCTCTGGTCAGTGTCTGTAGCTGTGCTCTCAGAGCCTCAGAGGCTTGTTGCAACCTGTTATCTGGCATACAGAGCAGCCGCTGCTCACTTTCTGTTGTTTACGATAAGAACTGCTCCTTTCAAGGCTGTTAAGTGTGATTGATTGTGTTTGCTGCAGACCGTGCCACAAGACCTCTTAAGACTCCCAGGCTCAATCCAAAATCTCTCTTTAATTCCCCTTTTGTAAAAATGGCAGGCAGTCAGTTTCTTTCATCACATTCACTTTCAAAGAATAAAGATCAAACTGAAAACATATACTTTATGAGTAAGACAACACATTAGACACACAAGACATGACTTGAAATTAATGTTTATTGACTGTTTGGTGCCTTGTGGGCTTGTTTTTCTATTCTGGGTGGCACTTTGTGTTTTCCCTTTTCAGTTCTTTGTTAATTTAATTTTCCTTTTGGTTACACATTTCATTTCCCGTTGAATATACTAATTAAAATGTAAATGAAGCCTTTGAATACGCAATACTATTTTCAGGCTTTAAGATCAGGGCCACGTCTGAGCTTAGCAGCCAGCTTACAACCTTTAGATGTTTATGTGGGTTGGCATTTCAAAGTGTTTATTGCTGCATGTCTTCAGGCTTAGCGACAGTATGGAGTACTGCATGTCAGTGCATAATCGGAATCCAAAGACTAAACTTTTTTTTTTTCTTCTTGGTATAGATTCAAAGGGCCTTGAAATTGTTTTTATCCACTTGTCATGCCAGCCTTCAGAGAGTTTTATGGATTTCTTACTCATAGTTGTGGTGTTGTCTGACACGCATTGCCTTTCAGGGATTACTAGCTGGTTGTAGCTGAGACCTCTTAGGTGATGTGAATTTGTCCCTGAAAAAATAACACACATAAATCTGTGGAAGATTGAAACCAGTGGAATTAATCATTAACATGGCCAGAATTATATTTAAAAATGACCAAAGAGTGTGATTTAAGATTTCAGTCTTTCTCATTTTTTCTCTCTGGGGCTTAAGTTAACTTGCAATATAGTTTGCAATAGTTTGTCTTCAAGACAAGAGCAGTAATGTAACTTACTCACTCAAGTAACTAACTCAAGTACTGTACTTCAGGGTTTCCTCGGTCATGGAAAATCTGGAAGAGTCATGGAATTGACCCTGGGCTAAGTCCCACCCCTTGACACAGACTGGCCAATCCTAACGTAGCATCGGCCGGCTCAGACCAGGGTCCGACAACAACACAGCTGTGCTCCATTGACTCTAAAATTTCAGATTTCCTTCATTTTCAGGCTGGTTTTGTGGATTTGGAGCTAAATGTTGTGTCTGGGGCACGTCGTGTATTAATGATACTCGTTACCTGGAGAGGTTGGAAAGAGATGTACGTTTCTTCCCTGTTCCAAAACCAAAATCAAACCCTGAAAAGTGTAGGGTTAGCTAGCTAGCTACTGAAGATACAGCCTACTGAATGTAAACACATGCTACTCTACCCTACTTCCTCTGGAGATCCCTGTCCGTCCGGTGGCGAAGGTCCGGGAGCTGGCAGTGGCATGGGGTGATGTGGTGGTTCACTTTTACACTGTGATCTGTAGCCTATAGTTCGGCTTTAGCTTTTAACTATCTTTGTCTTTTTAACCTGTTGTTGCTGCTGTCTGTTCCTGTTGTCTCTGGAATCACTAGTTCATTTTTCCAAAAATATGATAATATTTCTTCAGGGAGTGCAGTTAGTTACAGTGTGGGCTCCATCCTTACTCTGACAGTTTGTTGGACCATCACATCACAATTTTTTTGAAATTTTGTTTATGATAATATGTGAAACCCTGGTACTTGAATACATTCCAGTACTCTACTTTCCATCATGCTACATCTACCCCATTACAGTTCATAGTGAAATACTGTACTTTTTACACAGTTGCATTTATTAGACAACTTTAGCTACTGCTTACTTTACAAGATTTTATATATTATATTTTTAGCTGCTCCAACAGTAGTGGCAAACTTCAACTTTGGTAAAAAAAATTATTTTGAAATAAGTAACATCAGCTAAGTAAACACTACTTAGCTAACGTGGGCTAATGTAAGTGTGCTAATGCTACTGTCTAGGGGCTGCGATGCTTCCACAGAATGAATTAACTCAATAAACTAACTGTGGTAACTTTAGTTGCTTTAACTAGGGCAATGACCATAAAATAAACATCACTCAGTCGGCATCACAAACAGAACACAAAGCCTACAATGTTGTCTTGTGTTGGTTCAGTGGGTGTGTGTGTTAAAGCTAGTCTTACCTCTCTTGCATTTCACACAGCACTTAGAAAAAATGTGGACATCAACAACTCCTGCCTCCCTCCAAAGTCCCATCCCCCTCCCCCTGCAACTCCACCTCCCTCCAAAGGCCTTCTCCCCCCTCCTCCATTACGTCCTCATTACGTCTATGATAGACGTAGGCGTTGGCAAGGTAACGTTAAATACATGAAAGAGGAGAGCGAGTGTAACGTTCACAACAAAGACACTCAAAGGCAACCCCAGAGTTTTAAAACTCAACCGGAGTCAGTGATGATTGATGAGTTTTAGAATAAGGTTACAGTGCTAACGTTAGATAGTAGCGTTAACGTTACCAGTAAGTGGAAACGCACAAGGAAGATAACGTTAATGTTTCAGAGGCTACGCTACAGTAGGCTAACGTTAGCCATTAGCAACTGGATGCTGTGTCGTCATATAACGTTATATGTTATATTAGAAGCTAACTAAACATAACGTTACCTGTCCTGCACAGTCAAATGCAACCCCGGAGTTTTGAAACTTACGCAAGCAGTTACGTCAGTCGGAGGCCTCCGCGTGGGGAAGACCGACAGGACGAAATGCAATGATTGGTCGGAGTTTTCTTAGAACCATATGAGAATGGTACAATTATAAGTTTGTATCTCTGGTGGAATTCACTTACATTTTAGTGTGCCATCAGCTTATTAATAGCATTTTAACCTAAACAAAGAAAAGCGTAAAATTTCCAGAAAGGTAAGTGTCGCTTTAACTGGTGACTTTCAGCTGAATGTGTCGTGGTTGCTCATCATGTTGAACTGTTGAAGACACAAACTAACATGTAGGTGTACTCATGAAAGCCTTCAGTTTTTCTTAAGTTAGTATTAAATAGTTTCTCATTTGTTTATAATCTTCACCAACTCTTTATGTAAATTACTACGAGCAACCATGCACACATTCGACTAAAGGTCACCAGTAAACACACTTACTCATTAAACCAAAACACCAGCAGCACTGTGTTTAATTGGAGAAATGTTTTTTAACCATGGGAAAGATAACTATTAATTTGGAAGATAGTGAATAATGTCAACATTTAATGCCAAAGTTTGTCATTAATTAGCTCAGGTAATTTAGAAAATCGCCAACCTTTGCTGCTGTCACTGTCAGCAGGCAACAGCAGCCACTGCGACTAGCCACTGTGGTAATGGCAGCGGCACAAGATGAGGGAACACACAGCGGACTCCAGATTTGTGTATAGGTGATGTTTTTTTCCTTCTCAAGCGAACACTCACAGCCACACTTTTCAGTTTTTCAATTGCACGTGAGTGTCCAAGCTTGGTAGTGGAGCTCCCGGCCATTGTGTGTGGCTTTCTAATCTCATGAAGCCAGAATTGGTTTCCATTCTTCTTTTCAGAGCCTGGAGATGATAGATAATGTTGCTCATGGAGGGAGGCAGGCGTCAGCTCAGATTTCTCAGGTGGGCTCTGCTTGAATGAGCTGTCAGTGGCACAGACCACCTTGCTTCGCCGTCTCTGACTCACCAGGTGGTGTCTGGCTGCACCCCCCTCCTCTCAGGAGTTATAATCTTAGAATCAACACTCATTGCAACATATTTTATGCAGTGGCTCTGTTTTTATTTTACTTGTCATTTTAGATCTCTGGCTCCACTGAATCCAAACATCACTTGATGTGGTGAGCAGAACTTCTTTCAAAGGAAAATTGCCGCTGCACTTTCATACACACACTTACCAGTCTCCCTCGACTGTTAAATGCCTGTTATTTTGCAACTGTGGCATGCAGTGAATGTTGAAAAGTTACTTACACTCTGTCACGTCAAATGCCAGTCATTTATCTTGCTGTCACATCGGCAGGAACTCCTCTTCACACTGATGCCATTCGCTAATTGTCTCACAATTTGAACATTTTTCCTCCGATACCTGCTGGGCTCTTTACAAAGTTCAGCAATGTGATGAGTTTGTTTGAAAATATGCCTGTTGCTGCTGGGCTGAAAATGAAGATGTATGATTGTGAGCAGATTTTTATCTCCAAATTGCCTTGAGATTGTAGGAAAATTAATGGAGTCAATAACACAATACTAACAACTGCAGCTCTGTTCCTGCTTCTGCGACAAATGAAAACTTGGTGCATAAGTGCTGCATATTACCAATGCAACAAACTGATGATAAAGTACCAGACGGCTAATGGTGTGCACAGCATGATGATCTGACCGTAAACTTATGCAGAAATTAATTATAAATGATAAATGTTCAGATAAATTGACAATTAGCTGCTTTTACACTTCCTGAATCTCAAGATATGGTCATACATATCATAGGGATGTAACGATACCAGAAACTCACGATACGATAGTATCACGATAAAGAGTTCACGATACAATATATATCACGATATTTATACAAGGGGAAAAAAGAGAAAATTCAAGTGCTTGGTCTTGTCGGAAAGCTACAGTTCCGCTGTTTCACGTGATATGCGTGGCTTCTCGCTATGACGCACGGTCGCTGAGAAAATCCATAGAGAAGAACAGGTGTGAATTTGGACGCACTATGCGTCGTTTGGGCCCATTAATCTCAATCTCCTTACTTTTATTCGCCATTCTAGCATTTCTGTTCACTTGTCTCGTTTCCTCTGGTCACACATGGGTCAGAGTCGGAGGCTGAGAGGCTGAGCTGCACGAGTCTGCTCTCACCTGCACGCGCAAATGCATGCAAAGGATTATGGGGAATGTAGTCACACAGTCATATTACCAGCTCTGTAGGAGAACGCAGCTATATAACTACCGTGGCATTCCCATGACGATATCGAGAATTTATTTTATTGCGACACCGCGAAATTCGATATATCGTTACATGCCTACTTTATTGACTTGGTTACTCATATTAAAACACTTAATTCAAACAAGACAGAAACAAAATAAAACACACCGAAAACCATAGTTATCTTGTTAGCCATTTACTTAGGTAGTCTACTGTTTTAACAATTATCAACTCTTTATTCACTAAGGTAGGTGTAAAAAGATGTTGCTTTTCCCGTGGTTTCTCTCTGCCGTTGTGGGCTGGCTGTTTACAGTCCTATAATGTCATCCTCACTATTATAGCGGCCATGTGTCCCAGCTAAGTTGCCTGTTCTACCAGTGGAAACTGACCTGACGCGATGATGTATATAGCGCGCACGCGACAAGATGGCAGCTTCTAAAAACAAGCGATGGTTCCGAGCAGTGTTCTACCTCCCTTCTCCTCCTCAACAGACGAAGCATTAGCAGAACAAGGTTGTTGTTGTACTGCTGCTTCAAGGATATAAGCAAAACAAGCCCGAAAAAGGCACTAAGAACAGCGTCGTCAAGCATCTTGTTATCTGGAACGAGGAATACAGCGTTTTCTTCCGGTAAGCATGAACACGTAACATCCGCCCCGCCCCCTATCCAATCAGAAACCTTCCCTGCCCCAAACCTTGCGCACACCCGAATACAGGCGATTAAAAGGCGATTAAACTGATCTCCAGTGTAAACCCTCATTCGGAATGAATATTTCTCATGTAAACTACCCGGAAAAACTTTAATTCCGAATGAGAAGCCATCATGTAACCGCACCCACTGATGACAATAAGTGTTAGTTTCAGCTATAAAAGGCAGGTGATGTAATGACATGGTTTCATACAAACCATATAGAGGTATAAAGTGTAATTAACCTAATCCTAAAAAAGCTAAAATTGCAAACCCACAGCAGATGATTGTCAGAGGGCTCAGAGATATTTGTAAAGAGAAGAGGTAGTTTTTTCACTACACTTTATTTTGTGAATTATATTCTTCAGAGGGCCATCTGCATTGGTATATGTGTGTGTGTGAAGGAAGCTGCGGTACACTTAATATATTAGCATTCAGACTGGGGCAGATCTGGCTGCGGCGCAGTTCTCAAGAAGAGGTGTAAACAGAATGCACAGCCATCTGCACAGCACAGACCTGTCTTCCACCAACTACAACTAAAACACCTGCCACCGTTCAGATCACTTGTAAAAGTAAATTAGAACTTATAGTGGACTTTACATGAATCTCCTCGGCGCTTTTGATCTTTATTTATTTAACATATTTGGTGAAGATATGTTTGCATTTAGAAGAAGCTAATGGCAACTTGCCTAAATGAATACAAGCCTCACTTTCTCTCGGTTATCTTAACTTGACATGTGTACATACAGTATGTTTGAACTGTTTGCCATAGGATATCTCAGTCAGCTTTGTTTTTTTTTGATTGTGTTAAAAGGTTAAAGCATACCTTCGGGGAACAAATGAATAAATTCAGCTTTTTCTGCCAATAGCAGAGTGGCATTTTTTTTTCTCCATGTTTCAGCTGTATGCAACTAAAACCTTCCAAACTCATATTGTAGCCTCTCTGGAGATACAGTGCGCACAGCTGATTCAATTATAAAGAAAATAAGTTGTCCTTTATATTTGAAATCAACATCTATGTTCAGACACCATGAACAGGTACACGAATGAAAGGAGAGAAAAAAAACAATTGTTGTAGAAAACAATATTAGTTTATGTAGAGGCTTATGCTAGTGGGTTTGGCAAATGACTGTTTGATGTGTTTGCAGGTCTATGAAAAATATCATATGTGTAATTGTATGTTCAGCCTGTGTGTTTATTTCCTGAATGGAACTGTGATGCAAAATGGATTTCAGTGTATATCAGTATTGTATCGTATCGTATCCAGGGGCGATTGCTCTGAGACAACAAGGGAGGCTGAACTTCCCCTTAAAATTTCATAGAAGAAATGGTCAAATATGCACTATTGAATTTACATTAAAATAAGAATTTACATTGCATTTAACGTGTGCTAGGATGCGTTTCACATCATGACTATGATGTTCAAATGGCAGCTGGTTATCACCAGTTTTCAAACGCAACTTCCTTGTCATATATTCTCGTGTCAGCACGGTGGACACGGAACCTCCAAGCATTCCTATGAGACAGCGCTGTGCAGGTTTTTTTCATGCAGCAAAGCGAGACAGTCATTGGATAAATGCGACAAAATCGTCACTTCCAGGGAGGCTCAGCTTCCTTGGGACCTAATGGAGCGGTAGGCGGGAGAGGACGCTCGGTGTATGCATGATATGGAGCGGTAGGCGGGAGAGGACGCTCGGTGTATGCATGATGATTGGAGGAATTGTCTAAAAGGCAGAACCCCTTTGGGATTGACAGTGCTTCGCATTTCGAGCTCAGTCCCATGCGGATATTTGCGAGTGGAGTCTTCTGACAGAGTGCCGTCCAGAGTTCTTTATTTCCATAAGCGATATAGCTCATTTTCACCGTTTGTACAGTACAGTTCAGGTGTTTAAACCCATCTGAAAATCTTTGAGGTGTGTTTTGCTGTGGTTCTATGGCATGAGTGTGGTTGAAAAACGGCTTCAATTAAATGTTAGTTGTGTAAAGTACAAGTTACTGCCTCGCTACAATATGACAAATTTTATGATGTAAACTTAAAGTGAGCTTCCCCTGTTTCAAAGATCAGCAGCTACCACTGATTGTATCGTATCGTATCGTAATGTATCGTACTGCATCATTTTGTACCGCATTGTATCGTATCACATCGCATTTTATTGCAAGCCCTTGTGCTTTTTTACTGCTCCTTGATGTGATCCTTGGAAATCTGAGGACCATGTTTTGAGGGGAACAGCTCAGTTTTCATGAGCTGGTAACAACATCATGTACTAAGTAGGTCAAGAGTGTCTGAAGCACCTGAGAGTATCAAATTAAACTTCCTGCCCTCGTCTTTCTTCTGTCGTTGAGTGGATACAGGACCTTTTTCCTATTGACAAAAAAAATCATGATTGAGTAACCTGTCTTTGAGCATGAAACATCTATTTATACACAACATTAGCATGCTGGCTTTTTAAAGTGAGCCAGGTGCCAGAGCCGTACATACTGGACATTTATGTAGTTTTGTTCACAGTGGCAGAAACTCTTTATCGTTTTATAGCCAAAGAACGGCAAAGCGTATGGCCAGTATTTGAATACAGAACACAGTTATGACGGTAAGATAAGTGATGGTAAGAAAGGAATCTTTCATCTTCAGTGTATTCTGAAAGTCTTTATTTTCCCAGTTAAATAAACCTTTTTCCCAACTGCTGCTGAGCGTTTCTCTGTCTTCACTGCAAATATAAAGACCTTTATCTAACTGGTTATTCAGTCCACTCCTTGTGAAGCCTTTTATGTGCAGTCTGTGGTTTGAACTCAACAGGCGTTCAACACACTGACAAGGACAAAAGCTCTCTTTAAACCTAATTGGAAGTTATCAGGATGAAACTCTACCACTGACAGTGTTTCAAAGCATTGTCTGTATGTTTTATTAGTGTCTGTCAACTGGCAAATGGTCTGTTGAAACTACCAGCACATCACAGATGTAATGGATGCTCACAATAACTCGTCTTTCATATACCCATAAGCAGCATAGGAGAAAAAGTTGATGAGCAAAGGCTTATTTGAATGTCCAGATAGATAAATGTTAGTGGGGGTTCATCCACCTGCCTGTCTGTGTCTGGTTGTCTGGGATGAGTTGTTTTCAGCTCTGGCTTTATTCCTGCTCACAATCTGCACCCTGTTGGCCCTGTGAGGATTTTCTCCGGTGCCATGGATGTGCATATTTATTCTGCTTAAATGCCACTGCCTTTAGTCTCTCAAACACACACACACACACACACACACACACACACACACACACACACACAACATGAGTAATGTGGATTTCTGTCACTAAAGCATCCAAACTCTGTTGTGATTTTGTTGATAACTATAAATGTGTTTAATATCGTGATATGAGAGCAGATATGTTGTCTTTTCCAGGTTCTTAAGGCTACAACACAGACACACACTGGTACATACTCTGTTTAATACATTTATTTTTAAGGCGACACTATCACTAATACTATACTATTTGAATATTAATACATATGTTCAGTCAGGAACACGCTCGTCATAGATTTAACCATTTATTGCAACAAATGGAAATTCAGTTATGCTTGGCGCTGATGGCTCCACTCTTAACATGCTCCCTGGATCAGCCAAGCAGCATGCTAAACCAATACAGGAAGCTGAATGGGTGTACAAGAGTGGGGCCCAAAGCAAGACACAAAATACGCCTTCAACCTTTAAGCTGTGTTAGAACTCTGAATTAGGAAGGTGGAGGCTGGGGTGGAGGAGGCAAAGCTTTAAAGGCCCTGACACACCAAGCCGACGGTCGGCTGTCGACCAAAGTCGGGCTGTTGGTGAGCGTCTGTCCCGCACCATCGGCCCTTCGGTGTCGGCAACTTTTCAGCCGATTGAGCATGTTGAATTGGCGGCGGAGCTAGTCGGTGAAAGAGATCACTCTGATTGGCTGTTCAGGTTTTATTCCCTCGCCCCTGTAGCGAGTGAATCTGCCTGTATTGAAACCGGGGCTAACCGGTGCTTCCTCCTCATGGCCGGGTTCCACCGGCTGCAAAAGTAAGCGTCACGTCAGCGTCACGTCAGCGTCACGTGGCGTATTCATTTGGGCTCCACTGACTGCGTGGAAGAGACACATAGAGAAGCCAGGGGGCTTGTTTACCATTTGCTGAGCCATGAAATGTTAAAGCATTTTCCACCTAAGTTATTACATATATTTGAGTTATCTACAAGTTTACTGTAGGCTACTGTTTGTCATCTAATCGCTTTCAAATGTCCGCCACGGACATTTACACAATGTCACGGATAAACATGGGTAAATGCCTGAAAAAAAATCATCACATATTCATTGTGTTCGTTTAGCACACTATTTCATGTAGTTTTTATCTGCTGGAGGGTCACGTAGGGGAGCGTAGCGCGACAAAAGTAGAAGAGCAGCCTAAAATAGAGAGTTGTAGCACGGCAGACGGGGGTTATCGCGCCGCTCCCATTGCCGGTGGAGCCGCTGTAATTGATTCACAGGGGGGCGAGCTGCTACGGGACTCGCACTGCAGACGTGTCGCGCCGCTGACGTGCCCGGTGGATCTCGGCCGTCAGGCTCCACTTCACTCAGCTGCCGGACAGACCCGCTGCTTCCTCCCACTTTAACCTGAATAACAAACCGGAGCTAGCTGGGAGCATGACCGGAGGGAAGCACAGCCAGNCACTCAGCTGCCGGACAGACCCGCTGCTTCTTCCCACTTTTGGGAGGCAGCTGAGTGAAGTGGAGCCTGCGGAGGAAACACCGGCACCGTCTGAATGTAATAGCCAGTGGAGGTGCTGTGGTGCTTGGCTACACAGATAGGTAACACCTCGGCTGTCAGGATGTACCACTCTGTCACTACGCTCTCTCTCACGCAGACGCAGAACGTACGCGCCACTTGGCCGTCGGATGTAGTCCGTGTGGTGTGTTCAAATGCAACTGACACAGGGCGACGTGAGGCGACGTAGACGACGCAACAGTTGGCTTTTGTCGCTGCTAGTTCTTTGATGTCAGTTTGGTGTGTCCACACCTTAAAGCTGCCAGAAGAAGCAGTGGTGTGTGGCAGCATTAGTGTAGCAGGTATCAGTGAGTAGGAGGCCATATTTAAATGGACCACCTTGTTGTGAGAATGGGCTGTGATTGGCGGTGACCGATTAGAAGCAATGATCCAATCAGCTGGCTGTCAGCTGTCAAAGCTTCATTTTGAATATGATGGCTCAAATATTTTTGAGAATCCTGTTGTCTTTAGTTTGTTAATAAGGAACTAAGTGTTAATTTCCCAGTAAAAAATCAGTAATGACAAATTAATGAGGGACTCTTTTATAACTGATGCACCACTTTACTACGGGGGGCCAACTAATGAGTGAGTAATCAGTAATTGATGAATTGTTACTAGTTTTGTGGCGCTCAGTGGCTGAATCAGGAATGACTCATGAAGAAAGTGATTGTTATTCATACTTACAGATACTTATGATCTAATTATCACCTTAATGATTCTTTAATAGAGTCCGTTTTCTAGGGACTCATTATTTACCGTACAGTTCTCAGAACAGAGTCAGGAGCTTCTCATTATAATGTTGTTCAGTGAGGTTATTTTTCTGAAGGTTTTACACCAAGAGAATTCTGCTTTTGTTAAAAATGTCCTTGTTTTTTAATCAAGCTTGTTAGCAGTCAGTCTTACTGCTCCAACACTGCTCTTAAGGTATTTTCCCTTTATTTTAATGTTTGCAACATCACTCCTTGTCTGTTTTGGGATATCTGTGTGTGCATATACTGCAGCCAAATTGGTGTAATTTTTTATGACAGCCTTGTGGACGTGCACTGGCTGTCAGCTTCCCATCAGAGGTGTTCTTATGTTGTTTTTTTCCTTACATAGCTTAATAATAAGTGTACCTATTGCCTTGTGCGTACTATGTACTGGTTGGAGTGTGATTGCATGTATTTTTTATGAGCTGCGGCTTGATCAAAAAGTCAGGAAACAGGAAATAGGAAATAGGAAGTATGGCATTTATTTACTTTTCATGACTTGTTTATTTGTGTTCCCTGAGAAGAGGAAGCACTAATTTGTTTATTTACATAATGCCCAGCAAGCAACAGCTTAGGCTTTAGGCTTTGAAAGCTGTATCAATGAGGCCTGTGTAGTGTTTGCTCAGCAGCACAGATTACAAAACACACAGGGCGAGGGACAGATGGCTGTGTAAGGAGATACAGAAACCCGACAAGTGACAAACAGAGAGAGAGGGAGAGCGAGAAAACGAGACGGTTGCTTTCCCTGTTGCAGCTGAGGCGTGCTGTCGTATAGGAGACAGAGACGCGGTGACAGAGATGGAGAGCTCGGCTGCCTCTGGCTGCAGCAGCAAACCTCGTTCCAATAAAGCTTCACCCGCCGCTTAATGAATCTTTAATATTGAACAAAGCAAGGGCATTGTTGCTGTTGGAACCTGCCGTGTGTTTTGAGCTGTGTAATTGAGGAGGAGATTTGTAAATGGCGCGGTATAATGAAATATTAATAACCTGGAATCATATTAAAACAGATTGCAAACAGTGAGCCATTGTAGCTAACACATAAATTATGACTCATTTAAATATAATAGTGCATTGCAATCATTGTTGTAGTATGATACTCTGTATAAATGTGAGCAAATGGTGATGAATCAACACAGGAAACTGAGATGTATAGCGTTGTGAGTGCTTTGTGGCTCACACCGTCTTAAAACAATCCCTGAGAGAATGGTCTGCCCACTCATTTCTTCACACCACATGTTACCCAATAAGCATCATTTCAAATCACTGTCACATTACGCTCGCAGAGAGCAAAAATCCACAACTCATTGCTTATGTTCACATAACTCCCGGTGACAGCCCTCTGACACTCGCTACCTGCCACTGTTGAGGTGAGCTGATGTGGACTGATGGGCCTTAAGAAGGGTAAATTGAGAGAAGAAAACAACAGACGTGACTCTGTTACATTCATTAGGTCTGCCACGACGCAGAGGACGTTTGTGTCTCCAGAATAAACCGTGTCTATTAGTGTCAGTCAGGAGTTATAGGTTCACACACACAATGTGGGTATTTAGCTTGAGGAGGGGATGTCATTCTCTGTTATTCTGTTTGAAGCGCTGCGTCACAGAAATGCAGGTCAGAAACTATTACTGTTTTTAAAAAGGCCTACCATGCAGGATTTGTGGCTTCCTGTTTTTACACAAAACATTCAAACGTGGGCCCTCTTCCTCCTCTTAATGAGACTGAGAGTGGTCAAGCGAGATAGAGAGTGAACTTCCCAGTGCAGGGAAATAAAATGTTACTATGCCTCTGCTGGCGATAGCCCTGGCCAGTGGCAATATGTTTTCAGGGTGTCCGTCCGACTGTTCCATTCTTGTGAACACGATATCTCAAGAGCGCCTTGAGGGTGTTTCATCAAATTCGGCACAAATGTTCTCTTAGACTCTAAGATGAACTGATTAGATTTTGGTGGCCAGTGGTTGAGGTCTCTGTGATCTTGTGTCTGTTTCATTCTCATTAGCTCAATATCTTAAGAGGGTCTTGAGGGAGTTTCTTCAAATTTAGCACAAACATCCGCTTGGACTGAAGACTCAACTGATTGGATTTGGTAGTCAAAGGTCAGTGTGACCAAGGGCTGGGCGATTTAGACAAATAAAAAGTCGTTTTCCACGGACTTTCACATGAATCTAGTGCTGGAAAATGATTAATTCTTTTTATTTATTTAAGCTATTAGTCTTATTTATGCATTTATTTTTTAAACCAATCTGTCGCTTGCATCCAGGCGCTGTCTTCATGTCGCAAAATGGACTACAGCTACCAAGAGGAACAGCGATGCGCTATGATCCACCTCTTGCACAAACTAGCAGCGCAGCACTGGATTACATGTGTGCTACTGTGGTAATTTCACTCATCTCACAGACTAGCCCTTTTAAACAGGAATTGTGCAAATTTTCAGGAAAGCCCAATCAGTCTTTTTTCAGCATTGGCAGTATAAAAACAAAATCGGGGAGTGCTGCAAAATGCCGCCTACCTACTTTTGTTTATACAGAATGCGCCTTTTTCGGGGCAATGGGGGGCGTGAGCAAGTAACAAAACGTGTTGATCACTGTGTGACGTAAACAATGATGTGGGAGGGAAGCTGCGGCTGGTCAGTCCTTTGACAATTCTCTCATAAGTCAGCCCGTTCCTCACCGTCCCCGTCATCTGCCGGTTAATGGCCTCTTCGTTTGCGAGGGCAAGGAGGGCGCACAATTCCTTGTCTTCCCAGTTGCTCATCTTTACAGTGTCTGTCAGGTTTGCGTTTCCCTCTTGCTACTAGCTGCTCATTCCTGCTATCAGCTGTTCCTGTTTATCCACCACCAGTGGCTGGCACGTGTGGCGTCATCAACAGCCCCTTCCATGGCGGAAGGCTGCCTTGGTCTTTTTAAACTAAAAAGGTTCCGCCAATGTGTCTACCCTACAAGGCGGAAAATTGGGCACCTCGGACCAACTCGCCAATCCGGCTCTGTGTGTCTAAATGCTTGCAGCTTGCTGACAAAACAGCCCAACATTCGCGGAAAATCTGGCAGTGTAAAAGGGGCTACTGATTTAGCGTAGCACATGCAACATATCGACCGATGTCACACTGTAGACTAATAACAGTGTTGCTGGAGAACTTGTGAGTGAGTGAGTGAGTGGGGTGGAGCTGTGTGGAGAGTGTGAGAGAAGAGAGATGAACACTGGTACGTGTTACGTAAGGCAACTTGACCCTATATCGATATAAATGGTGTTGCCTAAATTTATATCTTGCTTGAAAATATATCCATATATTGCCCAGCCCTACTGTGACCTCACAAAACATGTTTTCTGCCAAAACTCATCCTGTCTGCTTGGCTTCTCTGCTCTGTGTGTGTGTGTGTCTGTGTGTGTGTGTGCATACTTGCCAACTCTCCCGATTCACGCGGGAGACTCCCGATTTTTAACCCTATCTCCCGCGATGCTCCAGGTCAGTAATTTCTCCCGCTAATCTCCTGATTTTACAGTGAAGGAAACAAGTAATATTGTGGGGGATATTTGTCGCAGTATCTGGCAACCCTGGCCTGCCTGCGCGTATGAGGCAAGCCGGTGACGTGACTCAGTCACTCGCTGGAGGCAGTGATACGCCAAGTAGCGTTGGTACTGCCGGAAAAGAAGAAGAAGAAGAAGTCACTCACTGGTTTCTGTCTTCCGCTCAGTTCAGCGCCCAGACAGAGATGGATAGAGAAATAGAAACACCTGACACTCCTCCGAAGAAAAGAAAAATTGAAAAAGAAAAAAAGAAATATGCTTCCAGATTCAACACAGCGTGGGCCGAGACCTTCCCCTGGGTTAGAGCCAGCTGGTGTAGTACCCACCATGCGTTTTGCAAGGCTTGCAGTGTTGATTTGCACAGTCAGTGGCACACACTTTTTAATTTGATGTGCAATAAATACTGCATACTAAATGCATTGCAGTGTAACCGCCTTATTATTTAGCCTTCTGGTACTCATTTCAACAATTAAAACTGCTCATTTTTTCATTGTCCTCAATGGTAAACAGAATCATTTATTGAATATCAAAGAAACAACATTTTCAGAACAAGTTTCCTTCATCAGGTTTAAAATACAAGGCAAGAAATGACGACAATTATACGCACACCTGGTGAAGGAACCTTGTTCCTTGGGCCGATACACCGATGAAAAAAATCTCCCTATTTTTCACAACCCAATGTTGGTAAGTATGGTGTGTGTGTGGCTCAACCTCTCACTTGATCAAACAGACACACAGACCTGCAGCTTGCATCCAAAGAGCAGAGGAGAGAGACAGAGACAGCAGTGTAACTTGGTTGCTATGGTTTTAATGAGTCCCAACCTCGGCTGGGGGCTACACTCTACTACCCAAAAACGTCCAGAACAAACCAAAATAAGAAGAAAATTAGAAAGTACAGGCAGAGGGCAGGTTCTCTGCAGATACAGACGCTGCCATACACTGCTAGTGGGACAAAGGAGATGATTACTTTTGTGTGATTCTATATTGGTTTTTTTTTTAGGGAAAATCCTACATAGTATGCCTTTAAACCAAGAAAATCCAAACAGGCCATACAAGCTTTATAATGTCCTGCATTTCCTCCTAATATATTCTTCTGGATTACAGTTGGGGTCATCTTAACATGGACCTGTGTCATCTCCATGTCCTTTGGTTAATCCTTTGTATGATTGCTTACTGTAATTGTGTATGGATTACATGTTACCTGAACATAAAGCAGCTCAAATCTTTGGGTTATACCATAATGACTAGAGAGGGGATTGATATCCAAGTCCCAACAATCTTAATATCATGGTTTTTTGCATGCAACTATTTCGATCTTTTCAGTTTGCATTTAATCATTTTGAGAGTCACAGCTGTCCTCTGCCTCTGTAACCAGCCACCATGCAAACATCATACGATTTTAAAGAGGGTTCATGTGAGAGGAATGACTGGGGTGGAGAAGTGGAACATTTAACTGTGTCAGCGTGGACCTGACATCAGTATAGAAAACTACTGTGCCGTGACCTAGCTAATCACAGCAGGTGTCAAGAGTCATTTGGGACTTAGTGTACCAAGCGCACACACACACAAGCACATCCCAACCCAACCTTGTCATTTTTCCAAGCATCCCGACTTTTGGCAAAGCCGCGGTGCATATATGATGATAAATGGCTGGAAGCAGGTCTGAAGCCGCTGAGCAGAGGGTGGAATCTTATTTAAATTAGATGCATAAAGCTGTGACACGGAGATGAGCGACTGCAGCCGTCACAAAGCCATATGGCTGTGTGAAACAAAAACAAAACAAACTCAAATCTCTCAGATTTGTGTCTTAGCAGCAGAAATGACGGGGCAAGCTGTGTGTAGGATTGATAAATCTGCTGAGAAGAAAACATATATTGGTGTTTCGATGGCTTGTAGAAGTCACAGCAGGTGTAGCTTCCTCCCCCACTATTTCGAGGTGGAATAAACTGCTTCATTGCCAAGAGAGTTGGAGGTCGGTGACGGTTTGAAAGGTCTGTGGCTTCAGTGGGCTGTTAGATGGACTCTGTTAAAGGCTCAGAGAGATGAAGGGTAGCATGATGAGATGAATCGGTCCTGAGACTCAGATGTGATACAAAACAGGACCTATGGCTTCTTTCTGCATGCAGCCTGATTGAATTCTTCTTCATGCCCAACGCAGTAAAAATTAATTTTACTAATTAAATGTAGTTACACCCTCCGCTGGTAATGACAGGTATTATTCTTCAAATTGATTTGGCTACAGTTTTGGTGAAAGCGCAGTCACTGTAAACTGAACCTCCAACAAATTAATTTCATACTTTATGCAGCTATTTTTCAATATTCAAAATATTTTTGGTGGAAAAACACTTTCACTTAGATGTCATCACTTACATTTCTTGAATATTATCTTTCAAAGCGATGTTTCTCAAGTGATCAGGCCCTGACTGGAGGCAGTGTTATGAGTTTGCAAAAGCTCAGCACCATGGGGGGTGGTGATGAATTATGGATGATAATCGGCACAGATGGCTCATCATTAAGGTCACAAGTGTAATCAAATATAGCCAGGGGGGCATTAAAGGCTGTGCTCGCTCCGAGTGAACCAACCCAAATAACTTACAGGGGCTCCAGTCATGTACAATGATAAGTTTCCACATTAGAAAGCAAATATATAAGAGTTCACAGAAGCTTCCAAAACAATTCTTGCAGCATTATTTGTTTCGCTAACATCCATCCATATGCTGACCGTCTTCCACACAAACAAATGCAGCTAAATATGCTGCGTCTGTGACTAACTGTTAGTCAGCTTCTTGCTCCTCCTTCTTTTTCACTGGCTGAAAACTTTTTTTTTATCTATAAGGCACCCACATGGTTTGTGTGACTTTTAACTTTAATACTGGTTGGTAAATCACACACTTATGCTTAAGAAGAGGAAAGATTTTTGGGGTCTGTTCATCCTAAAGCCCGGTAAACACTGTGCGGTTTTGGGCTCCTCCAAACGAAAGATGATCAATGTGAAAGAAACGTGGCGATATCTACGACCTATGTCTACTAACCAACCATTAGAAATGCATTATGAAATGGTGCACTGGTGCTTAATCCAAACAAACAGATGGATAGCAGCTCGCCATGGAGGCAAAACGTGCTCAAAGAAATCTCTGGGATTCCAGCAAAGAGGAAAACCTTGCCAAAACCTGCCAGGTGAGCAACCTAGCAGCTAACAAACTCACACCGCAGTAGTGCCCACAAAACTTTAGGCTATTTAGTAATGTAACACTATGTTGTGCTTTACAGTTGGAGAAGTACTAACCCATGCAGCATCTTTTCACACTCAGTATGGGAAGCTATTTCATCGTACGTTGTAGCCTGCAATTCAGTAGGCGCTGTCCTCGTACAGTCCTCATACATCAAACTTGATGTCATACCCAAGTTTATTACATCCATGTAGCACAGTGTAGCTGCACTTACAACGTAAAAGATTGCTAAAATCTCACAGTCTGTAGGAGGCTTAAATATAAGCAATGATAACCACATTTGATTTTGAACCAAAGAATTCACCATTAAGTATTAAAGCAACAAAAATAAACACTGTACTGTGACGTTTACTGTTGCTTAGGAAAAAAAACTGCAGGTGGCTAGACACATGACCTGAGAAATTTACTGATCTAAACTAGGAGAGAGTGTGTGCAGATTTAGGGAGGGCTCATCCACTGGACCTTTTCAGGAGCCCAGACATTTCTGTGGGTGGGTTTAGTTATGAGTCAACTTTTGGGTTGTGAAAACCAAATATTCATCACCAAAATCTATGAACTGAACTGAACTGAACTGAACTGAACTGAACTGAACTGAACTGAACTTAACTTTTGCAGGCTTTATGGTGAGAACCTTTATTAATGTCTTGTTAACATTTGTAAGTGTAGACTTGATGGCTTATGAAAAAGGTGAGAAACTCATGAACATTTATTCATGAATTACCTAAATTTATAACTGTTTTATTAGCAAATAGAAAGAGTAAACACCTCCCAATAACCTGACAATCCAAAATCTGTTTTAAAACATGTAAATTATTTATTAACCAGTAATAAAGCATTTAGTTAGAACTAAGACATTTATGAATAGTTTCTAATAGGGCTGCATTATATATTATTTTTATAACGAATAATTCTTTTCTTGATCTATCAATTAGTCATTTGGTCTATAAAATGTCAGAAAATGGTAATAAAAAAAAAAAAATGTTGATCCATGTATCCCAAGGCCCAGGAGGATGATCCCAAATGTCTTATTTTGTCCACAACCCAAAGATATCCAGTTTACTGTCAGAGGAGTAAAGAAACCAGAAAATATTCACATTTACGAAACTAGAATCAGAAGTTTTGACTGAGAGACTTGAAGACTTGAAGCTTTCTTGAAAGAATTACTCAAACTGAGTCATCGATTGTCAAACGAGTAGATGCTAATCAGTCATTTAATTACTTGTTGCAGCTCTGCTGTGTTTAATTAGAAAGTTGTTTCATAAAATGAGACTGTATCATTGTGGAACCTTCATTCGTTTGCCTTTCAGCTGCTGTTCTTTGTGTTAGACAATAGACACGCTTGATATATTAAGTATTTACTGTAAATAGATAATACATGCAGTGTGCCATTCAACAAAAGTATAAAGCTAATGTGTCAACTAATATCACAGGAAGATGCAGCCAACACACCAAGCACATACACACAAAAATAATTTAACATGACTAGTTCAGATAATTTTCTGTCTCTAAACCAGTTTCACTTGCTTTCCCACTGCAGAATGTTCCGGTAATCAAGCTCGCCTCCAGGAATCCTCTGATTATATGATGCTACATCACCTCTGGTCCCAAGTACCTCTCAATAACAACTCAATTTATGCTTTTATCCATTCAGGAGAAATTGTGCTGCACCTCAATTGTAGCACTCAGAGAGAATCTGCCTCCCTCAGGTCCAGGATTCATTTACAGTTGTCGGTCTCTTCAACGAGGATCCAAACACTGAGATTTTTATATTAACCCAGTGACCCATTCAGATGCAGCTGAAAAGAATAGAGACATGCCTTCACCTCTCTTTGCAAACAGAATACTAAAGTAGTCCCAGATCTGTGAGAGCTGGGGTGGGAAAAGCCACAGTAAATTCTTTGAATGTCAACTGGCATTTTGATTTTTTGTCAGGCAGGAAAAGAGACGTTAAATGTCAGGTTAAGGATTAGTATTTTTAAGTACTGCTCCTAAACAAAAGCATGATCAAATCCTTTAGGAACTTTCTCACCCGTAACTTGTTATGTGCTTCGAGGATTAAAAAGACTCCAGGCGGCTGCTCTACTTTTCTCCTGTCCATGCAGAATAAGAAACTCAGTGAGTGACCTCTTTGGTGGCATGTCCTGACAACTCTCAAACATGTTATTACTAATTAGGTTGCCCCTGCTGGGAGGAAAATCTCACTGGGGCGTCCTATTTATATATATATATATGTGTGTGTGTGCTTGTGTCCATGTTTGTGTGTTAGTGTTAAAGTTTATTAAGGTGTCAGAAGAAATAGGCCCAGGCTCAGGGGAGGGAAACCCATGTTTGGCTTCATCAATCGTGCCCAGGAAGCCGAGTAAAGGCCAGACTTGGTCCAGGAAATAATAAACCACAGAAGTGAGGATATTCCACATATAAAATAGTATTGATTGATATGGCAAATAATAAAGGTTGAAGGGGACATCCTTGGCGAGTTTCTCCGAAAAGAAGAAAGGTCTCAGAGACTGCATAATTTATTAATTCATCATCCCTAGTCTTTTTTTTCTCTGCTTCTTTTTTGGGGGGATCATTTCCACATTTTATGGCTCATTACAGCTCAATGCAGCTGGCAGAAATGTCACCATGTTGCCATGTCATTCCCTCGCCCATGTGGCACCTAGTGGTCGAACACTCCACACATATTGTGTACATATATTTTGATTAGGCTTTGGTGGTATCTATTTTTCATGCCTTCATGCCTTCCTGACATTTCACCAGGGTGAATGGTTTGATCAACAACAGAAAACTTTAAATGTGAGCCACTGGTGATAGAAGTCATTGTAGCATGTATGTCATTTTCTAGCCTACCGTGCTGTGTTTCTCTTAGACAGGTTGTGCTTTGTTTAAATAATTATTGCCCATAGAATAATGAACTGATATGCTCCCTCTTTGGTTATGGACCTGATGATTCAACCTCACTTATTGCTGCAGCGAATACCAACACATCAATGAGCTGAACGGAGATGATGTGTAGAATAAAATCATGCTAATAAACTGCTTTTGTAGCTGGAGGAAGTCACCCCCCAGAGGAAAGTTATATGTGGCAATACTCTGGAACAGGGGCAGAGACATTTTTCTTTTTTTTATTAGTCCTGTGAAGATATCTCCACCACTAGCAGCTGCCATCTTTCTCAGCTCAGCTGCCTGTAGCTCAGTCCACAGTCCCTGTACAGACCAAGTATGGAGCGAGGGCTGGTAGCTGGAAAGGTGCCAGTTTGCCTCCTGGGCACTGCAGAGGTATCCTTGAGCAAGGCACTGGACCCCAAAACTGCTTGGGGAGCCTGTCGCTGACATCTCTCCATTCTTGTTCTACTTCCTCTTCCTCTTCTTCTTCTTGTTATTGTTCTTCTTCCTCCAGTAGACACCAACCTAATGTGGCACATCCTACATCATCTCCGTATCTGTTTAATAGATAGAGGAGCATCTGTATTTTTTTACGGTATTGAAAATCTGTCCTGGCGAGCATGTTTAACGACAGTAACCAACTATGCATACTATACCTTTTAAAGGCTCTCTAAGTCTGCCTAAGCTTGAAAAGGTTTTGTCACATACAGCATCTCCTCACGATCCGCTAGCTACATGTCCTCTGAATATGCTGTGTCCGCTGTACATGGCAACAAAAACATTTTGGTCCAGGCTGCACCAACCAGCCAGCGCGAGCCCAGCGAAAGCAAGCACACACACATGAACACGGTGCCCAGAGAGGCAGTTAGAGCTACAGGCTACAATGAGGCTAAAAGGCGAGCTAGCTCCATTGCGTTTGATAACATTGTTGAACGTAAACAGAAGCGAAGTGTTTTTGTTGCCATTTGCGGAGCCTGGGCTGCCTACAGAGACCGGACTTTTTCACAGCATATTCAGAGGACATGTAGCTAGCGGACTGTGAAGAGATGCTGTATGTGACAAACACTTTTCAAGCTTAGGAAGACTTAGAGAGCCTTTAAGTAGCCTTCATTTTTATTGAGTCACATTTTGCAGGCTGTTCTCATTTGCTGTTTGTTATTTATACCTATGAAAAGTAAAGCACTAAAAGAGTAGAACCCAGGTGGTTGTGAGCCAGGAGGCTGTGATCACATGACCGATATTATGCAGGCTGTCGGGAGCAAAGGAGGAAATAGGTGACAAAGTCTGAAGAGCAATTAAGTCTGCTCAGAGAGGAGGTCAGGCTCCTTTGACCCACGAGATCAGTGTTTGTTTGCAGTATGAAACCAAAAATCAACAGGTTAATTTAAAGGAGCGGTGTGTAGGATTAAATGGCATCTAGCAATGAAGATTGCAGACTGCAACCAGCTGAAACTTCAGGAGATAGGTCTCTTGCTCTCCAAAACAAATGGATATTGTAATCAAAACCAGTGACAATGCAGAATAAAGCAGTTTCACATTACAAATCAGTGTTTCTCCAATGTTGTTCGGATCCCACAGAGGAGCTGCTAACTACAGTGGCCGACATTAAAACGCAAATGGCCCTGTTAAGAGCCAGTGTTTGGTTTGCCCATTCTGGGCTACTGTAGGAACATGGTGGTGCAGTGTCATGGATGAGGACCTTCTCCTTATGTAGATATAAACGCCTTATTCTAAGTCTGATCTAATGTAAACATGACCCTAACTGCTTATCTTAGCACAGGGTCATGAGGGCGCTGGAGCCTGTCCCAGCTGACATAAACAGTGGGAGGAAGCCGCAGAACCAGGAGAAAACCCATGCTGACACAGGGAGAACATGCAAACTCCACACAGAAGGGCCCCAGCTGGTCGGTGGGTTCGAACCTGGAACAATCTTGCTGTTAAAGAAAATGTCCTTATAATATTACACTCCATTTCTGCCAATATATCCCCCTAAATCCTATACACTGATCCTTTAAATTAGGTATGTTCGTCACATCGCTCAACTATGATTCTGTTCCTAAACCTGACCTAAGTGGTAGGGACGGTAATTCATAATTTCAACTTCCTCATTCACAATAGAAAAGTAGACATGCAGCATTTCAATACAACTAAATATAATACAGCCACAGTTTAAACAGCTCTCTGGTGACTCTACACTCTAACTGCAGTAAAGTTTTTCTCTTTTGAGACGCCCAGTTCCAGACACAAATGTGTTGTCTTCACCACACTCCATTATAACTCACATTACCATCTTTGTAATGGCCCGATAAATTATATATCCCATGCAGATATTTTTCATGCAGTGCTCTGTGTGACCAAACACAATATCTCTGGATGCCCCAGGAGTAATTTAGTTTAGAATGAGCGCCAGAGGGTTTATCCACAATGTACCTGTTGAGAGGGATTGAAATCATTAGATCCTAAATGGGACATTTGTGTAGTGGTCAGGGGGTTTTATTGCTTTCTGGCCCATTGATATATCAGGTGGAAACCATGGAGAATGACATGAGACGTTCACCACTACTGGACTTATGTGTACAGGGTAAATCTCGCCATTACTGTTTCATTTCGTCTCGTCCACTGGGGTTTAACTGTCCATACACACATCAATAATTCATCGCAACGGTATATGATTTACTTGATAGATGGGAGGAAATCAACTTTTCAAAACACCAATAACATGCTTGTTTCTCACGTTTCCATTCACAGCCGACAGAGATATCAGCATGAGGTTAAAAAAAGAAGAGAGGAAAAAAGCAGGGTTGTCGATGAAAACATTCCTCACCGCACTTTGAGAGGGATTAACGGAAGAAAAGGTGCTGCTCAATATGTCAGCGTGATAAGTTGGGGACAGCAGAATGAGTTTTCTTTGCTCTCCTTAATGGTTTTGTGGTGCTTTCCAGTCTACAAAGCTTTAGGGGATTAGCAATAATGCTTTCACATTGAACTGAGATATAACAGCAGAGCTTCCTAATAGGTATGTGCGCCATGCTGGCAGTTTGTGCCTCTTACATCGTTTTTTTTTTTGTTTGGTTTTTTTGAGATTTCACAGCTCAGAGAGTCATTGATTTTATGTGATTCTATCGGCAAGATCAAAGTTTGTCTTTGGTTTTTGCTTTCCGTTTTAAACCACTGAAGCCTTCGCACATCCTTAGAGTCCTAGTTAGTTACAAAAATAGCTCAGCTGTCACATCCACAGCACATACTGGAGTGTATTCAGGATGAATTAGATGATAAGCTCATAATTCTGTGTCCTTGCTTATCAATCTTTTTTGTTACTACATGTGAGAACATCTGTAACTCATATTAGTGCACATAACAGGGCATCCAATATTGAAGTTTCTACATTGTTGATTTATCCTTGGTGATAAGTGCTATCAGCAGAAGCATGTTGTTCCCTCTGGTTGCTCTCCTGTTGGCTTTCTGCTTGTCAGAGATTACCATCTGTGTTTGGCTGAGCTACAGCAACGCCCGAGCATTCGAAAGCACAGACACCTGATGTCTTATCGCACATCAAAGATCATAGAACATAAGGAAAAGGATATTGCCCAGACCTGAGCAGCAGTCACCCTCTGTCTAACGTGGGCGCTGAATGGCAGAGATTGCCCGACAAAGACGGGCTTTGTGCGCGAGAGAAATGGCGGCTGCTTCCTTTTTCTCGGTCTGAAAGGTTAAGGGTTAACGCTTTCCTTACAATTGTTATGAGAGCAGATAGAAGGCTTGATGAGAACCACTTTCATTATGGCTTCCAGTCAGCTGTGTCCCCCACAATCAGTATATGAGCAGCTGATCTCAGAAACAGACAATCATGTCCGTGGCAAACAGTGTAACAATGGGCTTTGATTTGCGGGCTGCGGAAGATAAGGGATTCTGAGAGTGACGGTGATAGCATTGTGCCATTTTTATTTTTTCATTTTTCACGCGAATTGTTTTCTCTTTCAGATTGATAAATGGTGTGTCAGCAGCATAGCAAGGAGGTGTTGTTTCAACAGTGTATATAAAGACATTTTTATCCTTCTTTTTGTCTGTATCAATAATATGGATGTAGTTGTTAGTAGGCAGATCAAAGATAGGCGGATTTCCTACTCATTGTAGGTATTAAGTCCACACTTTATCCACAGGATCATGCACACCTCGTGTCACATAAAAGATACACACATGTCCAAGGATCTAACTCTAATGGTTTATACTAACTGCTTAGCAACTGCAACCCAAAACACTGTTATTAGATACAATGGAGTCACTACTTCACCCACTGCCTCCCAATGAAAGCACAACTGTTAAAGCCTCAGTGTGTAAAAATGGTGAGTAACAGTGACATCAGCGGTCAAATTCTAGATTGCAGTGCTCACTCGTGCTCACTCGCTCACCCCTCCCGTCGGGTAAGTGACGGTGGCCTTGTAGGAGAGAAAGCCTTGCGCAGACAGAGATGGCATCATCCACGAGTTTTTCAAGTTTTTCAGCAGTAGGCCTATCTAGCGATGAGGTGAATATTTATTTAGGAATCTAAACCATGTTGCGATATTGTAGCGACCCTGCAGTAAATGTTCTGTTATAATGTCAATGTTCTGTGAGTTAATGTCATGTTTGGGATTGAATGAGTATAGGTAGGGGGGCGGGGTGTGAGCGTGACGGGGATGAGAGCTGTGTGAGTGCGCGTGCTGGTGTGTGTATGAGCGAGCTGGAGGAGAGAGCAGGAGTGCACAGTTGGAGTTACAGCTAAGTTCTTGTTTGTTGGTTGTTTTGGTGTAGTTACGGCCAACAGTAACCTGTACTGTTCAGTAATAAGCGGTGGTTTGCCGAATAACTGCGTCATCCTTTCCACAGGTCCTGGCGGACGCTACAATATCTTATAGCTTACCAGTGACATATAGGTTAGGAGTGTTTTATCTAATTGTTTTGGTAACACGAGCAAACATTAGCACAGTAATGCTAAAATAACACATTTTATGTGATAGTCACGGCACAGTGCGGCAAATATAGGTTGGTACAATTATAATATATGCGTCTCCAGAGTGTTCTTCCACAGGAGTTCTTTCCACCTGGAATAAGCAATGCCGATATTCACTCACGTTTTGTCCCGTCCTCGCTTATCTGATCTTTTTCTTTTATTTGGTGGCGTGGTTTCCCTCTTACGGGGCAAAACATATGTGCAGGTTCACGCAGAAGCGCCTCGGATTGAGCTTCACCTTCTCTGTCTCCAGTGACGGCAAGTTCTAGGTAAATGCGAAAGGCGAAGCGCGTATATCCCTTTCGGCCACTGTATTCAAATATGGCGACGCAAGAGGGCAGCCTCCAGCATACCGCATACCCCTGCCTGTGTGTATATATATAGAGAAATCATTCTAAGCCTACGAGAAAGCTTCCATTTGTATGTGAATTGCATTACACTTTAGTAAATGTATATTTATGAAAGCAATAGTTGATATTTGCTAATAAACAACCACGTAAATTACACATTGTAACTTTAATATACAATTTAATTAATTCAGTGTCTTTTAAACATGAGATTATGCAGAAATGAATATTTTATGAAATTAATGACCTCCTCTCAGGTTTTAAGTGCACTTACTTAATCACAAGATGCGCCCATTATTTTCATTAACATGTAATTGCTCAAATTAGAAAGTGTTTATCAGCTGTTAGTAGTAGGAGGTTTTGCTGCTGTGGATATGAAAAGCACTTATGTTCAGAGCATCTGCAGGATGTACTTTCTCGGCTCAGACTATTTACTTTGGTGGCAGGATGTGTTCTGTCTCGCACAGAGATAACCACTGTTTAGAAACGGAGCAGACGAGCTCTTCATTGCCCAACTGTTTGCTGCTCAGTCGTATAGAATCAGCTTGAGATCACACTGATTCCAAATTGTCTTCTAGGTGCCAAACGATTGCACTGCGCTTAGTTGATAGGCAGCTGCAGCTGAAGTGACACTCAAGCCTTGCTTTCAGTCATACACTGATCTGACAGTGGCATCACCCTCTTTTGCAGTAAATACATATTTTGAAGGACAACTTAGATCTGCAGGATTTTAATCAGGGATTGAATGGATATATTAAGCAATATAAGCTCCTACCACTCTGGTTCCAGATGCTGGTCCTTGATGCTGCTTGTGGCTTGGCCATATAAGAAGTGGATTTAGCCAAGCTGTTGCCATCTTGGTTTTTCAGAGCCAGAAGTGACCATATTTGGACAAGATGGTGGGGCTGTGAAGAAGCGAGTGGTTGATATGACTGAGAAGCCAAGGAAACTATGCTAAGTAGCAACTTGTCAGTCACAACCGCGCCTAGAGGATACCCTGCTTTATTGTCTGTTTTACTCTAAATGGGGCCATAATTTACAAAATGAACGTAATGCTGTTTTAAAGAAGACATAAAACTAACAACTGAGACCATGAACTCATTAGGAAAATGTTTGCTGAGGTAATAAATCGAATGAGAAGTAGGGTCAAGTTGGCATAGACCTGTACAATCAGACTTCTTTTTGGAAGCAGTGGAGTCGCCCTCTGCTGGCCATTAGAAATGATGCAGGTTTAAGGCACTTCCATGTACAGTACCCCAGGAATGAGTCTTAAAACCCAGAAATGAAGTAGCTCACAGTTCCCTTGTCTCAAAGTTAATAGGTTTTTGATTGGGTGTTTGGTTAGATGCCTGAAATAAGGTCTGTGGTTAGGACAATGTTAAGAGAAGTTAACATTTTGTTCTATGACATTAAATGTCAGTAAATCCCCCACTTGTGAACTCTGAAGCTTTTGTGTGTCCTAAAAAGGTGGTTGCCAACAAGTGGTTAAATGAGATGTCATCAGCGTGTAAAGCCGCAGTGAACACAGCTTTACAGTCTTGTCATGGTGTAGTTTGTATATAGCCTAACATGAAGTGATGGCCTCATGAATCCTCATGAAGTATTTTATTTATTTTCTGAGCCCACTAGATGGCACTTTTTGTTCAAGGAAAGGTTTAAAACACACTGAATTACCATTCTTTGAGCCTCTCTCTTTAAACCAAGAGTGCCATATAGTCGGCTCAGAAAATAAAGAAAATGCTTCATGAGGCTTCATGAGGCCATCACTACTAATATGAGCTCTGTATTTCTGGCGATTGCATTTAGGCTTCAATAATCATGAAAGTGGTATTCGTTTGTGAGAGTTATCTTGCTGAACAAAATGTGTGAGTATCCTAAACGTTTGTTTGCCACAGAGCCTATGTTCGGCAATTAAAATCCAATAGTTAAATCCCATAGGCTTTTTGACAAGGGAACCAGTGCAATGCTAACAGCCATGTGGGCTTACAGAAAGACGTCATTCGTGGAGCACTTTATTGGCTTCACTTTTCATACCCAGAGACAACCCCTTGGGTGGACAGGTGGTGGTTCGATGTTGGAGCCTGAAGCAGCAGACCACAGGTGCAGCCATTTGGACTGTAAATGAGATTAGTGATCAATGATTGGCTCCTTTGTGGGTGAGTCAGAAGCATGCTACGTATACATAACTTGTTGAGATGCAACAGGATCATACCTTCCTCTCAGTATTGTTGTTATGTTTTGGAACTAGCATTAGTGAGAGTGAACCCTTGAGTGTTTTTATACACTCTCTTTTATGTGTACAATATTACTGATGACATACGTACATTACTGAGGTCCCTGATGAAGACTCTCTTGATGAAATGTGTTGGTTTATCCATTTATTAATAATAGAGAGTGCCTCAGATGCATTTGTGGACTGCCTGCCTGTACGATGGACTCTTACACTGAGTGAGCTGGCCAGACATTGTTTTTTATGTTTATGTGATCATTTGCACCATCCTCGAAGAACACCTGATTTTCTTTTATAGCTAACTACATAGTGCTTTAACCCAGTGCAGCACTCCCTATTTTTCCCCCAGTGCAACAGGAGGATGTTGGATGATGGGATGGGAAGTAAGCAAATAACTGAATCGATACAAGGCAAGTGGCATGGTGAGAGGGAGTGATAAATCAGTAGTCGAGGGTCTCTAATTGCTTCGTAAAATGATCTTGATAACTCAAGAAATGTGCCTCTTTAAACAAGCTCCTGATATTTAGTTTGGTTTGAAAAGTAATACCAGTTCACACAAATGAGAAAAAGACCCATTTCTACAGTTAAAAGCCAGAATGGGCTTTTTAATCACAACATTTTCTTATTCCTATTCTCCTATTCATCGAAATGACTCTCTCAGGGGGTTTTTTGGTCTAGGTTTTTTTTTTTTGGAATACACCAGCAGTACCATTCACAAATTTTCGCAGCTGATTATTTGTAAATTGATGATGATAATTTTCAGATCCCATTTGCACATTAAATCACAATAAAGCCAGAAAAGAGAAGTTGTGTCATCATTTGAGCCAAATATGATATTCAAGGGGGAAAAAAGTCATTTTGTTCAAGAGCACAGGGACATGCATGTGCACACACACACACACACATACACACACATACACACACACACACACACACTCTGCTGCTGTGGGTGTCCGTGTCCTCTCAGCAGATGTTGCACCTTCACCCTCTATTTCACACATGATCGGCTGACACTAGCTGCTAAGTCATAGCTGGGGGGCATCTCTTCTTCAGTGGAAATACACCTCGCTCTTCGGAATGCAATTATCACTTTAGGACGATTCCTACAAATCCATTTTAGCGGTTTGCAGAATTAGTCAATCCTAATATCTATTGCTCCTTAGAGATACAAAGGGCGCAGTGACTGCGCCGCAGTTGTACTTCAGATCAGCTAAATGAAAGATTAAAGAATGTGTGCGGAGAAAGTCAGAGTTAGGCTTGACATTGGTTTGCAATTTCCTGGTAATATCCTGTGATATTAAGTTTTGTGCTTTGCGCTCAGGCAAATTGAAATTATATTATATGGCTGACACCATGCAGGTGATCTACCTATATTCTCCTCATAACGTATGTATATGTCAGTATGAATCTTTTTGCCTCATAAATATGCATAAATGTAATTTTACAACATAGACTTTATGGACTGTGATCAGTTCATAGGACTTACTATGTGTACAGATTAAGACAGCAATATTCTATAACCTGAACTCATAATACAGTAATAATATTCTTGTTTGCATGTTGGAGACGTAGGATGAATGGTCAAATGAGATGTGAAGTAAGTGGCAACTCTGGAGCTGATGTAACACTGCATTTTATTAAGGCCAAAGTTACGCATATTTAAGGGTGGGGCCACTTGAGTGACAGGTTGTCACCACAATCTATGAATCAGATCCACCTCTCGCTCCCCCACAGCTCCAAAAACACAAGATGGTGATGGCCAAAATGCTGAACTTGAGGCTTCAAAACTTGACTCCACAGACCAGTGGGTGACATCACTAGCTAGTTACGTCCATTATTTTTTACAGTCTGTGATGTTAAGGCAGTTAATGACTTCCTCTCAGATGATATGGCTCTTGCATGTAATGCAGGAGAATAATAAAATATAATGGTTGTTAAATATTTAAAAGGGGGGAATCAAAGCATGGGAACTTATCGGATAGATTGCCATTTTTTATTTAGTACCTATCTTAGAATTATTAGTTTAGATCAAAGTCATGTAATAATATAAAAATTCATGGGTGAGACTTAGTAGACTTGCTTAGTATGTGTGTGCTAAGCTCTTGCTATGCTAAAGGAAACCAATTCATTCTCTTTTTTTAAGGTTTTAGTGTATTTATTGTGGTCATTTTCCAACTTATACAACTTAAATACACACAAGTAAAAAAAACTACAAAACAAAACAAAAATAAGTCGTTACTTTTGAAAAGGTGACAAACCAAAGAAAGGTGAAGGCAGAAGCCTTAGCTTATTGCACCCACCCTTTTTACATTAGACTGTGTTTTGTGCTGTTGTCTTTAAAGTTATACAATGAAAATGAAAGAAACAAGACAAAACAAAATATATGTATATTATACATATCCAAAAGTTCCAGACAAAAATTCATAGCAGTCATAACTCAGTTTTATTATGGAAGCGTATTGCTGCCACATCAGAAAAAATAATAATGTATCAGTATTACGTTATAACGTGAAAAGTTTAGTGTTCTCACAAGAAGTTTTTCACGTTATAACAATATATTTTCATGTTATAACAATTTAGTTTCATGTTATCTGTGTTTTGGACCATGTTGATGCCTGTTCACTGCAAATAGCCAAGTGCACCTCCTCCCAAGACCAAATATCACTTTATAATGTGGAACTTTTAATGTCTTTACAATATAAGTTATCACGTTTTAACGTGAAAAACTTCTTGTTAGAACAATAAAATTTTCACATGATAGCGTAATACTGACCCATTATACCCTTCCATAGTTTTATATATGTTAATCATCTTTTTGTTATATTGTTATATATACAGCTTATTTGCGGTTTGGTTTACAGTTCATTACAAAGGAAATTGTTGGTCAGAGTTAAAGGGAAAATAAATAAATATATAAAGAATAAAGCAAAATATAAAAGATAAAAACAACCCATACATTCACAGTATAATAATAACAGAGAAATAAAAGGGAAAAAATAATAACTAAACATTTGAAGAGATGTGGGCTAACTAATTGTAGAAGATAATAGCTAATAAGTTTTAATAGCTCAAACACTAATCTTTTTTTTTTTTTTTTTTAAATGTATTGAGTATATTACACAATTACAGATCATTTTCGAAACTGTTCCACAAATTAACTCCTTTGACTGTTACCATTTTTTGCATTTGTTCCTCTTACTGACACACTATAACATGGAACAACTTGTGGGTGTAGTCTGGAGGCATCTTATTTGTTACTTCATACATTAATTATAATTCTATTGCATTTTTCTGTAGGTGTGGTGGCTCAGTCATAGTTCCTCGTGGTGCAACCCCATCTCCGTTATAAAACCAGTCTCAGTGACCCATCTGTCATTCTCCCTTTGTGGCAAATACCTCCTCAGCCACCGGTTCTTACAAAGCATTTCTCAGCAGTCACCCTGACTGAAAGACAGCTTGACAGCAAGTGAGCCATCCCATCAGAGCGCAGAGAAAAAATCAATATTTTCAAAGAGTGAGTCACATTTCTTTATTTGGAGTCGGTCAGCTTTGTAATGAAACAAATTCTGCTTTGCGCTTTTCTCTTTCTTCTTTGATTACCAGAACAAATGAAACTTTCACAAGGTCAGGGTATGCCAGTTCCAACACAATATCTGGCACTATGAATGCATCATTAGAGTTAAATTCTTTGGATGGCTGTGTTATAAAGTACAGTGCACACAGCAGAAACAGAGCAGGCATTGTCATGAAAAACAACTGCAGAGTTTGTGTCTTAATCAGCTGAGCCACCAGGATGCACCATTGTACTCCTCAGCCTCCGCTGTTAGCCTTCACGCAGTGTGAGTGCAGATCTCTGCTGGGATCTAACGTGTGCCAAGTCCCTAGGAGACTGTTGAAATCCCTGCAACAGCCTCCTGACATCGCTGGGTCATCACCATGGTTACTCCATGTCATTCATGACATTCAGCGACTCAATCTTACTTGGATTCTTGTAGAGGGACATCAGACCAGTTGGTGAGCGACAGAAACTTCTCACCTCCCTCTCTCCCTGTGGAGCCAGCTGCCTCTCGGGGTAGACATACTGTCCTGTGCTCTGTTACCCAAGGCTGCCACGTACTGCGTGAAGCAATTAATGTGTGTAGCTGCATAGCTGTGTTTTCCATTTATTCCTTCACACCAATAAGTTGTTTTTTAATACCATCTAATTGTTGAATTTATTATAATATCCCTATTGACTGTCTTCTCTCTTCCAATTAGATTCAGCTGCTCTTCACATGTAGTACATGAGGATTCGCCTATTACCTGATGTGAATGTGGACAGTCTGTATTACAAATAGAAGCAAACAATAGAAAGAATAACATTAGTATTTCAGCCCGCTGTGTCTCCATGTTCAATAATATCACTCCAATCCTCTTTTTTCCAAAGAAAGCAACAGTCAAAAAGCTTTTCTTGATTATCTTCTGTCAGGTGGCTCTAGCTCGTCTCTTCTTTCTGTTCTTATTGATTTGAATTTGCAGACAATGGACCAAGGGTGTTTTGTATGTTTGCACTGGCTGACTTTTTTTCCTAGTGTGATCAATGACTCACTTTTCAACACAAGCACTCTGGCGTTCTGCTCAGACTGACTGCCACCTTGGGAGCAGCTATATGAATGCTCAGGTGTTGCTTAATGAATGTTTGGCTCTGCTTTAGTACCATCTTCACACTGACTTCACTTACCATCCTCCCTCACCGGTGTTGGAGTTATTAGCTTTATGTTTTTCAAAGCCCTGAGCAGTCATACAATTCTGATGTCCAAGCAGGAAAAAGAAATGCTTGCTGACTTGATGGAAATAACGGAACATTTGCAACAAGAAGGTTCTGCATGAATGCTCATTAGACTATGAGTGCTCATGCACAGTGAACAGTCATGTCTCACTTTAGCTTGACGTCTCTTGACATACAATAGCGCCTACGTCAGTGGACAGAATATCAATATGTAGCATTTACATGAATGACTTTGAAGATCTTTCATTACTCAAACAGCTGCCATTCTTTCACATCTAGATTTTGATGCTGATTCTTTACAGAATTGTTCCATGTGACTCTTTTAGCCATGTTACAGCATTGGCTCTAGGGATGTCAGCGGGACCACCACTTTCATCCAGATTGAAAAAGTTTAACAACTGTTAGTAGGGTTAAGGGTTCAAGTTATTCACATTATTTCAATTGGGGCCAAATTTTTGTAACCTGAAGCTGGGAAGCCGGCCACGGAGGTTGGTCAGCTTACCAGTGAGTCAAATAGTTTCAGTCTATCTGGTCTGCTTTCTTTTCTGTTTTATTTTTTAGCCCAGTATCACTGCTGTTTGTGATTTAAACATGTATTTTAGTTGTGTCTAAATAGAGAGTGAGAGAGCTGAGTAGGCACACTGCACACAAACACACACATACACACAAGCTAACAGATAGAAAAAAACAATCTGTGTGTGATTAGAAAAGAGCAGAGTAGCAAAATTGCTTGTTGACTGCAGCTTGTTCTAAATTACATTTTTGTTATTAGCCTACAGAAAGGCTAAGGTATCGAAAAAAGGTACCATTGAGCACTGGTATCAAATTCGAAGTATGGGCAACGGTACCAGTATCGGTTCAAATGTGAGCAGTACTCAACTCTAATTATGTTCAAAACACAAGAAATTTGTGCTCTAGAGAAAGGATCAGCACTCAGTGAATAACCTCCTAAGCCCTATGATATGCTATTATGGCAAGGCTTAACAATACAGAGCAGTGATAACTAACATGTCTTTGGGGTCATCAGGTGGCAACCTCCTTTCACCAGTGTTTCGTATAGTTGGTCCCACAACACCTCCAGGAAGCTAGACAGTGATCTCTGGCGTCCAAGAGACACTTCCCTAATGGCAGCTTTCACTGCTCCCCGCACCGACCCAACAACCTCCTTTACCTTACTTACACATGGCTTTCTCAGCCCAAACAGCACTGCCACCTTCAACAAACCCAGGCTCCGTTTATGCGAGCTCCAGGTAGTGACCGTGCCGACACTACCTTTCCTAGCACATTCACCATACTCTGTTTCACACGCTACATAGCATAACTCCAATATAAGGAACTGAAATGGATTGGCAGAGAATGAATCCGTATGATTTTGGTGATCCCCTGACCCTTTTTGTGCATCATGAGGTGCCATAGCTCAACAACTATTGGATGTAGCACCACAGACATTCATGTCCCTCTTGGGAGGAATTGTAAGAACTTTGCGAATCCCCTGACTTTTCATTTAGTACAATGATAAAGTTGGAATTTGTGGTATTGGTGAAATATCTCAATAACCATCTGATGGATTGCTATACAGTTTGGTTCAGACATTCATTCCCCTTCAAGGTTGAATCGCGATCACTTTGGCGATCTCCAGACTTTTCGTGTAATGCTATCATCAGGTCAGAATTTTAGTGTAGGTGTCAAAGAATTGGTCAAATACCTGCATGCTAACATGCTAATCTAAGGTGACCATGGCTGGCTGTGCGTCATGAGGTAGAGCCAGTTGTTGAGTAGTTGCAGGGTTTTATCCCTGTCTCTTCCCGTCCATATGTCACAGTGTTCTTTGGAAAGATACTCAACATCGAATTACCCCCAATGATTGATAAACAAAACCATGCAAACTTTATACGTATGAAAAAAATCAGATCAAGTGCAGGTGCAGCCAGCTGCTGTGCTGGATTGATTTTCTTTATTTATTTTTTGTATATTAAGGGAAGAAAACAACCTAGCCATCCGCCACAGGCTCAAATTTAAGATTATTACATCCAGCAGAGGATCATCCAAACAGACAGCTTGCCACTGTGCTTGTTGACCTGTTTGGGCGCCTTTAAACATACATTTCCCCTCTATCGCCTGAGTGGGGCTTACCTTTACTTCCACAACCTAATGAATGTTGGAATTTTATTGCCTAAAGCAGAGTCAAAATGACCAGCAGAGATATTGGCAACCAAGAGCTAAAGCAATAGTGGAGGAAAATTTAATCAACAAGATGAATTCATCATATTTGACAACGACAATGCAGAAAGTGTCACTGGAGGCACAGCTTTGGATTTGACAAATGTTGTTTGTTCCGAATTTGAAACCCTTCCCTACATATTGTAGATAAAGTGCCCTCAGCTAAACGTTATAGGTTGTTTCCTGGTGTAAATTCCAAGGTACATCCTGATTTACAGCCCTGATTTGTCATCGTTAGAGTCACAACAGTTCCTCTACTCAGAATCTTCTGGTATCACTAGCTTTAGAGCAATAGCAAATTATATTTTGTAAACCTGTACCTGCAATGTACATCTTAGCAAGAGGGATAGCAGTTTCAGTGGGGACAGGGATGTAATGAATTCAACAGGTCAAAGCTGAACCACAAAGTCACCTTGCAAAATCCAGAGTTCCCCTCAGATAAACCTCAGCACATCTCCCGTCTGGCCCAGGGATCTCCATAGCAGCCAGCCAATGATATCCTCACCTTCTCATGGTATAATGTTTGTTTGCCACCTTTTCTGATAATTACTTGGTGATGAAACAAGTGGGCTAGAGATGGAGGAGGAGGTGAAGTGGAGCTTAGTGCTTGTTTCCTGTGATGTATCTGTGCATGGATGTATTTTGTTGCAAACACTCTGCACCCTGTGTGGTAGTAATCTCAACAATCGAACACAATGCAAAACACAAGGTTAATACATACAGTGATCAGCTAAATATTTCTATTATGCTAAAATGACAATTGTTCAATCAACTACACATCAGTCTTAGATTATGGTGATATTTTGTGGACCCATGCAGCCTCATCCACACTTAATTCACCAGATACAGTTCACCACAGTTCCCTACGTTTCATCACTGGGAACTGTTTTTAGAGTTCACCGCTGTGAACTATATCAGAATATGGGGTGGTCTTCTCTCACTGACAGAAGGGAGAGACACTGGGTGTTTCTCACATTCAAGGAAGGATCTTAAATGGCTTAATTTCAAGGATGCTATGTCATCAAATCCAGACTATTCCAATGTCAAGTATCCTTCAAATTCTATTGAGGACGGAGGTGTTCTTCAGAGAATTTTCAAGGATGCATGTGTGTATCCTCCACAGGTGTAAAGTACCCACAATTCTTTGCACACAATTTGCTGGAATTGAAGGCAGGGCCTCTTGTGTGTTCACTGGATGCTAGGTAGGACTCTTGCCTTGCCTCTACAGGATCCTTCTTTGGAAGCACCCATCCTTGACTTTGAGAAACACCAACTGCCTCCTTTTTGTTTATAAGGCATTGCTAGGCAAGTTAACCTTTTGCCTCACTTCTCTTCTCAAGTCAACAGGAATTTCTATCCCTTGAAACTCCTTAGATCAGCACTGAGCTTGGTAAATTAGCTTTTTAGTTGTTTTTTTGCACTAAATAAATGGAACAAGTTACAGGAGGTATTGACATTAGAGAGGTGCGTGTCTTTAGATGACGTGGTTGTGCAGTGTTTCTGCTTTGGTTAATTCAGTCATAACTTATTGTTTTTATTTTCTATATTTTATTGTTGTAATTTTTTTCCGTCAATTTTATAGTTTTTACTGCTTTTATTGTTGTAATTTTTTTCCGTCAATTTTATAGTTTTTACTGCTGTTTGTCGCTCTTGACAGACATCTCTGCTAGTTATTCATTTTTATGGACTTTTTCATAATATTTATTGCAGTTGTTATCATATAATATGTATCCTTCTAGCTCATATGAATGTGAATTCAGGGCATTGCTGTAAAAGAGCTGAATGCTCAGTCAAATTTCCCTGAATAAGCGATGATTGATTATGTTATATTGCACCACTTTTTCTTTCTTTTTCATTTTGAGCTTTTCCAGTGTTTGTGTGATAACTGCAAAGGGCACACACCATAATTATGATTTATTAGAGCATTTGGTGCAACTATTTGTGACGACAGTGCTTCATGCTTTGTTCACATATCTTTGCAAGATGGCCGCATGGTCGCTCTCCTCAGTACAAGCAGCGACTCTGCTCTGCAGCTGCCTCTGAATGATGCATAGCTGTGCTCCAGAGCAGGAATGGGACAGCATCTCACACTCCTACTGTCACGCCAGTCGGTATTCACCATAGTGTACACACCTCCTCCCATTCTCTTGCCAGAGTCCTCTGTTCTGTCAGATTAGCATATAGAAAAAGAGTCACCTGGTTGAGTGGTGTTCAGGACATAGCTAAGTTTCAGTGAAACGAAGGATGTTACAGGAAACTGACATCTGGTTGGAAACTGATGCAAGCACTGAGGTCATCCAGTTTATTATCCAGAGTTTGCACAATGGCTATTAGGATGCTAGTTCAGCAGAAAGATCCATGCAATTGGGGTTGCAGCTGGTGTTGGATTCCTCCATGCTCGCCCCTGAGGTAGATATGGATGCAAAGATGGATGCAGAGATGGTCTTGCTTGTCCATGTGGTCGGGTAGCTGAGGCCCATCTTCTCCATCCTTTCCCAAATGTTTTCTGATGTTTACATTTGAAAGCCATGAACTGGCCAGCTAGCAGAGTAGCAGGAGAAGAGAGTTTACAGACTGTTGAGTAGATTTTCCCATCTCAATGAGCGACCTCCAGCACCGTCCAACACCAACCACAAAAAGCACCACTGATACTTGCAAAATAGACATACCTGTCCTGCCTACCTGTCCACCTTATATCCAGGTATGAGGTCCAGTTTCAGTTGTGCCAAAGGGCACAGCATCACATACCACTGACCTTGGATACAGTTTAACATTTCCCTCTGTACTTACTCAAAGAAGTACTTTGAAACTTCACTGAAGAAAAACATATCTGTCAGACACTAGACGCTGTCCTTTCTGTATCCTTTGCAGATAATGACTCTTTTTAATGAGACCTTTAAAATATGCACTTCCTTTTTTCCCCTAACTGTTGCTGAAGTCAAGCTGTTATAAGCACTAAAAGAAGAGAGGAGAAGCTTCTATGCTGAGCTGCAATTAAATATTATCAATGTCACGCTCAAATGGGCAACCTGTTCATTACAGGAGGGGGCTTGTGTGTGTCGAAGAGAAAGAACAGGGAAGTCATTTTACCTGCATTCAGTGTATAACACAGACTGCCTCGACTGAATGAACATTGTTTTGGGGCTCATGCTGATCACATTTAGTTTTACTGCGCTGCACGTCTCTCTGCCATGATATGAACAAATTAATTCCCTTCAGATACATTCCCGTGGGACTTAACCTTTCTGCTCATTCAGGTGCTTTTTAATACATTGTGAGTATTCCATTATGAAAGACAAAAGGAAAGACTGTGACTACCAGCTATTCTTATGACAATGTGTGCTGTGTCTGTGGGTATGTGACAGCTTTGTAATTACCTGGTTGACTATAAACTAAAATGCCAGGCCAGAAGGGAGGCTATTTCAAGGCAGGTCATTAAATCGAAACACAGCTCATTAGCCTCTGTTGAATACCACAGGTCTGACCTGTTGCTCTGTCGTCTTCCTGAGGATGATAAACAACACAAAGAGTCTGGGGCCATATGGCTCTGTGAGTCTGCACTGAGGCACAGTGGTGCTGTGAGCTACATGCTAACATTAGCATGATAAAACATGCAAAGTGACAATGCTAACATGTTGATGTTAGGCAGCAGGCGCCATCTTAGTTTAGCATGTTAGTATAACATTTGCAAATTAGCATTAAAGACAAAGTACAGCTAAGGCTAAATTAAAAACTTGACCTCATAATGGTGCTATAGTCATAAGGATAAGGATACATTATCCTGGAACTATGAAGGGCTGTACATAGAGCTGGAGCCTATCCCAGCATGCATTGTGTTGGAGGTTGGTAACACCCAGGCTCCCAGAAAAGCAGCTCAGCCTTGCTTCCAATTTTTCCTGGTGGCCCCTCGCAGTAATGCAGCACAAAAAATCCCCTAGGGCTCAAAAAGCAATTTCCTTATAAAAGAGACGTCTGTAAAACTGTTGACAGAACATCTCGAACTGCAAAGAAGGTCAGTTATGACTCTTTAATCATGAATTTTTGATCCATGGAGGTTTAAATTTTGTAAAACTTTCTAGGGCAGAGAAAAGTGATTTCAAAATCAGTGTGTTTAAAGTCTGTAAGCCCAGAGGAAACTCGCAGGCGGAGCCAGCAGGAGAAACTCTATTGCACATTATTCAGTTACTACTACTTCTAAGATTGTGTAGGCGCCATCTTGGAAATAGTTGGAAGTCCATTATCTGGGTGTTATTATACATCTATGGCTACACTGTGCGGTTGCCAGCATATTTGGTAACCTTGAAGATTTTTCAAGCATTAAAATAACAAAATAATAAGTAAGTACTAGGATCATGGTGGGTCAGAGGAGGGAGGGAGGCCAGGCTGTGGGCTTCGCCTGTGCCAGGGACCCACAGTTGTCCACACGCCCCTGGGACCTGGAAGCCCAAGCGAGGCATAACGGGATGCTCACAGTCTATGGAAGACAGTTGGGTACCCTGCCGTGGTGGAAGAGGGCAAGCTGGTCCCTCACCCAACCCTTGAGGGCCCCTTCAAACCCATGCTAGAGAGTCTGATCCAACTTGCACACGTGTAATGTGGTCAGCATGGAGACGCGGTGTCCATGTGGGCCCAAAGGTTGCCCCTCTCTGGAGGATCAGAGAATGAGGAAGAGAGGGGGAAGCAGCAACAGATAGGAAACAGTGCACGTTTCTTTTAGAGTTTAGGGTTCATACATGCTGTGCAGTGCCAGAATAACTGAAAGGAAAAAAAGGTGTGAACATTGTCAAAAATCGAAAGAAATGCAAGAGAATTTAATCCCAGGAAGTAAACAAAGAGAAGGCAATGAAAAACGTGAGTCTCCCAGGGAAACACGCGATGCTTGGGAGTATGTTGCCAGGCTATCACAGCGCTAATGTACACTGACAACTAAGTTCACACTTAGATTCGCACCTATGAGCAGTTCCCCCTACCTTGTTTGAACATATAAAAATGCCAACTCAGTGTAGGAACATCCCATACGGCCAGAAGAGACCCTCCTGCTGTGGAGTTAGTGAAGTTTTGTGGGTGCCTTGCTGTTTCTTGAAACCCTGTCTCCACTGACTGCAACGCGTAGCTTTTGTGTTTCATTGAACGCTGTAACTGAAGTACCGAAAAAATGAACAAAGAACTGCAGAACAATTGGAAAGAACTGACTGCTAGAAAATCAGCATAACTCTCTTGGTGTTCCAGGCTTTATTGTTAAAATCAATGCAACAAATGAGAGACAGGAATTTGAAGGGGGTCGGCAGATGGTGGTTTTATGCCTGCGGGATAGTTACTTTGATCAATCCTTAGAGGACTGTAAAGGCTGTAATGGCACAAGCTTGCATCAATTACAGCTTGTTGTCAAAGTGTGCTCCTTTGGAATTGTTTCCTCTCTTTCAATCGAGTGCATTGAATGTGGATCGTGATTTGTAAGCGAACATTGAGGCTGTTGCTGAACAAACGCAGCTATCTCGCACATAATTTGCCTTGTGTAATCAGAAGTGTTTACGTGGAAAGTGATCTTGTGAAGATCAGAATTTGCTGAGTTCAGTGCGTCATTGGGAAGCTGACAGACAAGGACTCCCCCCGGCCCTCCTCGTGTTTAAAAGGTGTTCATCGGTTTTCTCTTCGCACTTGTGTTGAGGAGTGCACTTTGGTGATGTCAGAAAATGATGGGCCATCACTGTGGTTTGGCTGCACATGCAGAGATGTGTGACTAGCGCCCACACAACAACAACACTTCCATCAAAATGCCACTATCTGCATTTACTCTACCATCTACCATCCGGTCTGTTGATAAACCAGCAAATAAATGGTTATGACACAAGAAACGTTCCCTAGATGCTGCCTCTGTTAGCTGGAGTAACTCATGATGAGAACAGCAAAAACCCGAGTCACGTTTAGATATGGCCGTATTGATTCCACGAATAAAAGATTTAAAAGTAACACTTCTCAGCCCATTTCGGCAGTGTAGTATTTATTTCAAGCAGACACCTCTGAGAGCCCTGTGGATCTATTGAGGAGATTTGTTCAGTGTGGGAGCTCAGATCTTACAGTGCCAGAAGATTTACAAGATATCAGCAAACTGGACCCCCTCTATTTCTTAAGCTCTGGTAGTGTATCAGTGGAGAGTAGGGTGTTTTTGCAAAGCTAGATGGATGCCTGTGATCTCCTGCTGATCTGGTGAAGCCCTATGAACGTGGGATGATCTTTCACACATCTACCTCACTCCGCAGCCTGCAGGAGGTCTCAGTCTAAACCCTTTCTCATGCAACCAAAAGGATGTTTTAGATTTAATGATTTAGACACCCTTCCCACATTCGTTCTGAAGTCACATTCTGTCTCCGAGCAGGGACCGCACAAATATGCAGTGAGAAACTTATGGAGCGATTTGATGATTTGTTGGCAGGCGAGTCTGAAGCAAAGAGGCACAGATGGCCTCAGTGCAGAGGTGGGGTGTTACTGCAGAACAAGGTAGGGTTTTGTGATGTGAAGATGAATACAGAGCTGTCCCTACACATTAAACTAAATAAGCACTTGCTCAAGCCCCCCCTGGTCTCTGGAGGCCCCCCCCCCCCCAGAAAGAAATTCTTTTTTTTAATAAATTAATTACAAGACGATAAAAAAAAAAAAAAAAATTAAACTTCCAAAACATACACTGATAACATTTTGGGGCTTTTTTTGCCAACAAATACTGACAAAACATAAGCTTGGAGACTGGTAAAATGTATGTAGGCTAAGTACAGTAAGTGATGTACTGTAATTCCTCACAAAATAAAACCTCCCAGGATTCGGTGGAAAAAACAACAACACATTTTGCACTTGTATTAGATATGATCAACAGAATAATCAACACAAAATAGGATAAAGATCTCCACCAGCTAATCTTTGACAGTTTGCCAGCACTGCAGGACATGATTTAAGATGAAAAAAATACATTTGGAGGCTGGGTGAAGAAAGTTTTTTTGATTCTTTTCACATTACAACAGTCATATATTTTATAATTACATGCTTGCTGGTGGATGTTTCAACCAGTTTGGAATTTACTGTCATTACAAATGATAATATTTATAAGTTCCTCATAAGAAATCATAAAGAATAACACAAATGTCCTTTAAACCCTCAGATAAAGGTCGCTGTATTTGATTAAAATAAGACGTAACTAGTTTTCCAAACTAACTTCATTTGCTGTATTCGTTCCTCTTTTGGGCAATTTTATGTAAACATGTTATTTAAACAGTGCTCTCTTTGTCTTTCTCATGAGGACACTTTAGCAGATATTGCACAATATTCTAAAATATTTGTAATAAATATATGCTTTTTACCATATTGTTGCCTTGTGCATCATATCTTTACGGTCACATCACATCCTTTTTACATTGGGACATCATACACATGAACCCAGGTGAGATTCAGCTCTTTCCATTGATGACATAGAACTAAAATATGCTTCAAATGTGAACCACAGCAAAAGACCTGCAGAAAGGACCATTCATAGGGTTAGGCCGTAATAAATAAATACTGTATTTACTGTAGTCTATTTGCTGTTGTAGTGTCTTATCTTAACATGCTTATTCGTAGCTACATTATGTGTGCTTAAACTAGTGGTCGACTGATTCATTGGCGCCGATGGGACTTTATATAAACTATCATTAATAAGGGAACGGGGCTCCGATACTGGCCAATATCTGTTACCTCCACTTGTCACATGGGTAAGGCCATAAGACTTTTGCACGGAGTACCCCACATTCAAATACAAGGTAATGTGTGCTATAGATAATTTGTGTGATTAAAGTGAAAGTTAACTAACGTAGGACAGCTTTACTTCTTTATTAGGGGCATAATAAGGTGGCTGTTTATAGAACAGCATTATGTGCTTTGTCTGTTTTGCTAGCAAGCATGGCCGGTATAATTTCACTAGAATTAAGTAGCAAGCCACTGGCAATTAGTGTGAAATAATTTCTGATGATCGAAATGATTATTAACTCATTATTACTTTGAGACCAGGAGGGGCCGGCACTCAGTGTGCTCCACCTGTAAATGCACAACAAACTTTCAGTCTCATTTTTCACCGTACATCTGATATAATTTTCTCAGAAAGTAATAATTCACGCATATTTCTGGTGATATAGTTTGTCCTGGGAACAGCTGGTTTTACCACAAGGCTGTTTAGTGGCATTTAGTGGGCAGGTATTATTTGTCTGTCGTTATTATATCGGCCATTAAGATCCAGCATCGGTCGACTTGTAGCTTAAACTGATATTTACAGTACACAGGTTTGTTCAGTGTCATGTGAAGTGGCAACACCTTACAATAATGGGGCTCCCAAAAGTCTAGGGCTGGCTCTCAGTTAACAGTGGCGGGTTTTATGTGGGATATTTTAGTTTATAGGGATTTATTTATTAAGGCGAGACATGGCAGGCAAAAACATCGATTTTTCATGCAGTGGTTGATTTGGAGATTTTGGGCTAGTTTACTCCTTGAATATGTATTCTTTCAAACTGCTATACAGAAAACATTCAAATTATACATTTAGACATTTATTTTATTACATTTTGTCAACTTGTTTATTGTTATTATGTTATTATGTAAATCTTTGAGTGCCGTTATCTCAAAATGAGTTTTTTGTCATACTCCAAGTCGAACATCTCAGCCTCTGTAGCACCTATGTACACCAAACTTTCCAGTTATAAACCTAGCTATATTCTGACAATATTTACAAAGGGATTTGTTAATAAATTATTCCTAGCCTGATTTATGTGACATTTTATTCCCAAAAATATGGCGAAAATCTATTTTTTTTTTTTAAGGCTATGGACAGTATATTTTGATTTTCTAGGTAATAAAAGCAGATATCCTTATCCTTCATCTTATATATAAACAAAATGAAAAAAGAATTTTGCACCTGGCTTTATCAGATGATCAGATTTATTTTCTTAAATATGCAAATTCTAGCATAATGAGATAATGCCTAATTTGCATATTTAAACATTAAAATTTTAAAAACTTGTAATACATTTTTTTTCTCATACTATTGTAAGTAATCATCTGAGGACATTTCATGATGATATCTATTATTTTAAAATTTTACCCTATTCACCTGTATTGTCTCCCCTTAATCATTTGTTGATGTAACAGTGATATTTATATAAAGTACACTCACTTTTGTTAGAGAGAGGTTGGAAATTTCACTGTTGCTGCTGAAATGCTGTAAAATGTCAACAAGTATAGAAGTGTAATGAAGCTAAATGGACAGTTGTAATGAAAGCAAATATGAAAAAATGAGCTCGTGCTGAAGAACTACATTTTCATCAGAAGATTACAGCAGGGGGCAGTACAGACAGTTTTTATTCAATCAGGCCCTCCTTTATAGTCCAGACTACATGTATGACTGAGATCAGAGCCTCTATCTTTCCGAAGCATCTCCTACCTGCAGATATAAGCGGTGGTGTTTCTCATAAACAGTTACTGTGTCTTTCAGATGAACTGTGTTGTTATAAAGAATGGTCTGGGAGCGGTAATTGCTCATGAATGAAGCAGGATGCTGGCAGGGGGCTTCGGAGCTCACACAGCCAGGGGGGTAATTCATCAGAGTACAATGGCACAGTGACTTTGATGACACAGAACTGGAGAAAATAATCAGAGCACCATCCAAGAGGGGGATGGAAGTCGTATGATGGAGGAGGCATAGATGAATACACCTGAGAGAGAGAGAGAGAGAGTGCAGACAAAGTGACAGGCCACGGTGATAGTGGTGGATGTTTTTGCACTCGACTCTGTGGCAGCTGAAACGTTTGATTATCAAAGACATAAATAACCCTGTGCAGTGATTCAAATTAGGGGTAATTTTACAGCCGTGATTTAGTGTCATTCTTGCTGCTTGCAACCAGTAATAGCTGTCAAGTCGTAATGTGATCCCAGATAAAGACAGTTCCACTGATGCATAAATGCTGTGTATAAGAATCACAGGCAGTTCCTCAAACACTCAACATGTATCATTTCTATATGGCCATGCATTTGAAAAACCCTTCTCAGTCTGTGTGTGTGAGCACCCCTCTGCTGTGTGGTGATGCCACCTACTGGTCAAACCTTGGTTGCACGCTATTTTCTGATCAAATATGAAACTCAGTGGTGCATGTGTCTCTTATCAACAAGACTCCTCATGCACGTCTCGGTTGTTCAGCCTCAGAGGTCCACGGTGTGTTTGCTCAAGATGGGTCGTCTCTTGTGCACCGGACAAAGCATTTCTTTGTTGGAGTGATTTACAGCACTTTCCCATCTGTGGCTGCCTCTGTGGACTCGTGATAAAGACGCAATAACCTGCAGACAACACGCCCTGTAGGATGGGATTCAGTCATATATCTTTTGTATTTATGATGCTAGAATTTACTTGCACACAAACTGGATTTCACTGAGATATTTTGACTCAACAGGTGCCGGGTATCAGTCTCAAAGCTGTACACCTGTCCTTGACTAAAATTTCTAATGAATCTCACCCCGTGTAGTTCACATGTGCATGTGTCCGTTCTTGGCTATCCCGTGTTTTTAAGAAGGAAAACTAAACATCGGGGGAACAAAGGGCCCACTGTCTGCTGGGAGATATTCGTCACCTGTGGTAACACTATGATGTAGTGGAGCTGGGATTACACGGGTTTAGGAATGTGAAGGGTGACAGTTTGGACAAGATGGCTATTGTTGAGAGTAACACCTGAACTGGTAGCAGGGGTGAAAACTGATCAGAAGGAGATGGGAAATGGCTCATCTCCGGCCAAGGAACAATTCTGGCACAAGTCCATAAGCAAGTGATGTTACAGTCTGGAATGGGCAGCGGAAGAAAACTGTCCAGGGCTGATGATATTACGGTTACAGCAGGTCATAGTGATATTCAGGCAAAATAAGGCCTCAAAAATCCGTTAAGGAATCAAATATGAAGTGTTTATTCATGTAAGTACTGTATTTTAGTGTTGAGTTCTAAGTTTTAACTTCCATACAAAACTGAAGTTGTGTTCTCTTTATGGTCAAAAACAGATGAAGACAGAGATACACTTATTTTTGTTACTAGTAAGTCAGTGGTTTTCAAAGTATGGTCTGGGGACCCACAGGGGTCTGTGTAAAGATTTCAGATTCATCAAATTATCATGAAAACGCAACATTTGTTCAGCCATCTATTTATTTTACAAAACGTTTCATAGTTCACTGAATATTTCAATTTTTAAATCTAAAAAATTCATAGAAAATTCATAACTAAAGTCCTATTTGACCTCATGTTATTTGTAATAAATGCAGAGGCTGTCTTTGATCTTAATCCCACATGAATCTGCCATGCTCGCAATTTGTCAAGTAAAAATTCCACCGCAACTTGCCTACCCCTTGGGTACGAAAAGCTCATGTCACTCAAGCAGCAACCTCCTAGGCTGAGAAATGAAGCCAATGCGGAAGTAGCAAAACCTGCAGTTCCTCGAATGACTGCTTGAGGCTGAGTCAATCCCCATAGACGCCCATATTAAAATGCCCAACTTCACAACAGAAATAAACATGTTTACAGCCTGGAACAAAAACGGGGTTAGTCTCTTTAGCTAATTTCAACATTCATGACAACTGTACAGGGCGTGAATGTTTTATGTAACTTCCATTTTTACATTTTGTAAGGCCCAAAGTTACACATATTTAAGGGCGGGGCCATTTGAGTGACAGCTTGTCTGTGAGGCCTCACGGCAGTCTGTGAGTCAGATCCACCCCTCGCTCCTCTACAGCTCCAGCCTCTCGTCCAAATATGGTCACTTCTGGCTCCAAAAAAAAACAAAATGGCGACGGCTAAAACTTGAGGCTTCAAAACAGCAGTCCACAAACCAATGGGTGACATCGCGCTAGCTACATTAGATACATCCAAGAAACTTCTTCAGTTCCGAACTGTGATATTGGGCTTTACAAATAAAATTGAATTGAATTGAAACTGAACAGAAGTGTAAAAATAGGCTATGTCAAATTATTCCAAAGGACATACATGGGGTAAACCCTATCTTCTAAGGGGTCCTTGGCTAAAAAAAGATCAAGCACCTCTGTTCTAATCTGTTCAACAACAAAATCATCTTTGTTTTAAGCTTCCTCCACAATGCCATCTGAGGCAAAGACAGTTAACAGTTTAATCTCATTTTCTTGCCTTTTAAGTTTGAGTCTTGCCTGGGGAAAATTCATGAAAGCTCAAAGACTACTGCTTTCAGAAGTATGGTGGTGGCTGCAAACCTTCACAGACTTCCAGAAGAACAAAGATGTCACAGAGTTTCAACATGTTTAGATCTGAGAGCTTCTGTGAACAGAGCCCTGTTTTCCAGAGCACTTCACAGTCATATTTTTCAAATAAGAAACTCTTTAAAACTTCTGGAAGCCCCGAGGCCATCACAGCTGCTCTGCTAGAATCAGCTGTAACAGATCCAGGTAGGAACTTTATGAAGAGTGAATAGCATTACTCTATTTCCAGTCCAGATGGGATGCATTAGGGTGTAGGCCTGATCGAGTACACCCGACGATTTTAGCCTCCTTATAGCGGCGCTGCGCCCTGTGCATTAGGTGGCCAGCTGCTCAGAGTTTCAAATCTTTCTTTTTAAAAACAGGGCAAAACATGGAAAAACATTGGGAGGGCTGGGAACTTTTTTCACACATATGTAAGGTGCATGTCACGCAGGGCGGTGAGGGGAGGTGAATAGAGCGATTGAGAGGCGTGGGACCCTGCGGAATGCACCGGAAACCACTGTCCAGATGTGGAGTGCACAAGACAGGGTCGGGGATATGGGATAGTGGTATGGGGTGGGCGTGGTAGTAGTAGTGGTGGTGGGTGGGGGACTTGAGTGTGCCATGTAGAAATGGTATGTTGCATATGTGCAACAAAAAAGTGACGGATATTTGACGATACAATAAGTACAGTCCACACACTGAGTTATGTGAATGACATGACGTTGCTAACCAGTCGGGTGGCTCCACTGTCCAGTGTATGAGAACAATCATGTCCAGTGTGCATCATGTGTTTCATTACTAGTGGCCTGTCCATATGTGATTCATTATTATCTGCCTCAAGGTCCCACATTTCTGTCCATCCACATGAAAGGGACCTGCTTTTCTTTTAAAATGACCCTGGGAGGAAAGTGTTGAGAGAGGAAAGTGTTTTTATGGACCAGTGTGCACACGGGAATCCATTTGACTAAGTGACACTCACAGCTCTGGAGTGAAAGACGACATCAATCGGCTGCTTTTAAGAAGTGATGAGGTGTGACGACTTGTTTCTGTTTTATGTGGATTGATTTCCCCAGCAGTCTCAGACGTTCTTAAGATGAAATGCCTCTTACTGAAATATATATCAAACCATCCTGTGTTTCGATTGCATCCTAAAGGTACTGTCAGCTCTACATACAGAAAAGGTGTATTTCCATCGAACACTAAGAGTGTGTTCCTTGTGTGCGCGCACAGTTGTATTGGCATGTCGGTGTGTATCCGTATTTTCTATAACAAGTGGTTGCTTGTGTGTGGCTCCGCAGCGTATTGTAGTTATTAAAGTCAGTAAGAAAGGAGTCTTTGTCACGGCCATCATCTAAACCCAGTCACACGGGCCATCTTGTGCCAAAGAGCCCAACTCATTTTTACCACCGCATTCCTGGGCTGTTTGGTAAGCCCATAGGGGTCCTTTCCCTTCTCTCCTCCTCCCTCGCTCCCTCGCTCCCTCCACCTCCTCTCGTCTGGATTCCTCATTCCATCTTCATTTGGGTCCTAATGGGAACGTTAGTCTCGCAAACACACACACACACACACACACACACACACACACACACACACACACACACATCTCAAGACACATGCAAATACTTTTTTAACTGCTGTGTTGTATCTCCTACATTTCTAATTTTATGATGCCTGTAATGTTTACTTTTTTATTGACCCTGTTATAAAGATGCTTATTAAATTCTATGTTTCAGCATTGAGCTCATAGTTAGTGTTGGTTCCATCAGACTACATTATAGTAAGAGTTTTCTAATTTTTTTTTTTTTTTGACAGTGAGCTTTATAGATAATGGAAGATAATGGTGTGCTGTTGTACTGCACTGAATTAGATTCCACAGGTGTACCTTACAAAGTGGCCACTGAGGGTGCATCTATTATTTTATCCAATAAAACATACAAAATAAAATATATAACATAATTTTTTAACCAGGTGGCAAAGTGGTGGGGTGGTTAGCATTGTTGCCTCACAGCAGGGAGGGTTCCTGGTTCAAACCCTGGGGTGTGGGAGCCCTTCTGTACAGAGTTTGCATGTTCTCCACGTGTCAGTGTGGGTTTTCTCCAGGTTAGTGTTGTGTCGTTTGCGAACGAATCGTTCAAAAGAATTAATCTGTTGAGTGAATGTATTTCTCAGTTCAGTTGAGCTCAGCAGCGAGCGTGCTGGCCGGGAGTGGAACTGCCGATTCGGTCCATGCGAACGATGAATCACTTGCGAGGCAGCCAGGGTGCAGGGAGTGACTGCCTATCGCGGGACGAATCACTCAGTGAACAGATCACGCGGTGAACGACGTAACCCTGATCCCTGAGTGATTCAGATCATTTCTTCTCAGTAATACACTTTCACAGGGACCATTTTCTCCAAGCTAACGGCTAATGTAGCCAGGAGTCAAGCCACATGAACACAATCACACATCTCCCCATTGTTTTAACAGACTGAAAACGTTAGGCTGGCCAGTAATGAGACTCACCAGTGCAGGGCAGACGCAGCAGCAGCTCAGACTACACAGTACACAGTCAGGGCTCCTCCCGCCAAGCACTGAACTATTCAGTGAAATTTTTTTTTGAGCGAATCTTTTTAATGAACTGATTCTAGTGATTCAGTAACATCTAAAGAACTGCTTTGCCCATCACTATTCCAGGTACTCCAGCTTCTTCCCACAGTCCAAAGACATGCAGGTTAATTGGAGGTGTGAATGGTTGTCTGTCTCTGTGTGTCAGCCCTGTGATAGTCTGGTGACCTGTCCAGGGTGTACCCCGCCTCTCGTCCAATGTCAGCTGGGATAGGCTCCAGCCCCCCCTGTGACCCCTAACAGGATAAGCGGTTACAGAAAATTAATTAACATAATATATTGACCATGAACTTGAAATTGTCAAAACATGGTTTGTATTTAACCCCACCTTCAAAAAAAAGAAAGAGGAAAAAAAGTAAGCCTTACATAAGTCTGCAAGTTAAAATATGCATTGTGCCATATTGCATGATTTTCTTTCCAAACTGAGGTTGTGTAATGGTGGGAGGAAGGCCAGGTGAAACACAAACGAGAGCTATTGACTAATAGTACGGAAGCACAATGCATTCAATTCAGGGGGGAAAATTATTATTATTATTTTTTTTTCTGTATTCATGAAATCATTACCTCAGAATTATGAGTAAATGTTTCATGAAAAAAAAATCTGCCCTTCATTCTCATTCATTCAGAAAAACAGGGCAAATATTTTTCCCCATTAATATTCTTTTCCTCAGAATTCTGAAATTATGATCATGTTAATTCAGAAAAACTGAGCAGATTCTTTTTCTCACTTGGATGCATCATGTCTCCATAGAATAGTTTATTGGATCATATTGCATAATTGTAATGGGATGAGGTCCACATTAAAAGTATCAGGAAAGGAATAAGTCCCCTTAACCCATTTTAATGATCTTTTCAGACTGTCCCTCGCTTTAGCTGTTTACTGTCAAGTCAAGCGATGTGCCAGGTGAAAATAGCACCTTTTGAACATCAAGCATTATCTTGCATTGCATAGATTACTCTAATAAAAGAATGTAGATTTCATTTTTATCTGGTCATATTTAAATGATGTGAACTATTGATGGGTTTTGAAGAAGTAAGGACTTGCCTATACTGTATGTCCTCACTTTCCAAAAATGTCTGCACTCTCATGGTCTAAGATTCTAACTGACCCTTGCAGAGAGTGAAGTATAAGAGCACACACACACACACACACACACACACACACACACAC
>NC_065523.1:23262613-23270578 GCF_006386435.1 Epinephelus moara | reverse complement strand
CAGAGTGTGAAGTATAAGCACACACACACACACACACACACACACACACACACACACACACACACACACACACACACACACACACACACAGTCCCTAAAGGCAGCCACTTTCCCAAGCAGCCTTGATTACCTCACTGAGCCCCGGGCTCTGCTGCCAGCCCTGGTCAGTGGGTTTTGGAAGCAGGAGGTGACAGAGAGCTTCCTCTTATTTTCTGCAGCCTGTTCACTCTTCTACCTTTTTTATTCTTCTAGCTCCTCTCCCTTTGTTTCAATAATAGAGACGACACATAAAGTGACACATTCAATATCAATACGACCACTTAGTTTGTCAGCAGCTGTGTTCCGCAGTGTGCTGTAAGCCCAGCGGGAGCAGTTAAACTGATGGGTTTTGCAGTAATCACTTGCCCCTTTCTTATCCGCATTAAGCTCTGGGTTTTTACTGTCTCTGTAAATGTCTCGTGCGTTGCTCCCCGCATCGTTTCAGAGGCTGACAAACAAACAATCCATTCATGGGATAGCCAGACTTCCCAAGAAACTCAACCGTATGTTTATACATTCTTTCAGTGAAAGAGCCTATTTGCGGTCAAGCTATTCTAGTTTCCCATGTTTCACTCTCTCCTGTTGTCTCTCTCAAACATTTTCCAGACTTTCTTCCTCCTTCCTTCTCTCGCTCTCTTCCCTAACTTGAGTTTGCCTTCTTGTCTCCACAGCTGCTCTGTTCTCACGGGTATAAGATAGTATGGATAGAGAACATGTTCCTCAACATTTGTTCTGTTAAAAACTTAATATGCAGTCTACATAACACAGTTTATGTGCGGATGACATCACCTGAGGTTTACTGGTGGAGTGAAATAAGGTTACTGACCACACAGGAAGCCAAGGTGATGGTGGTACCCTAAATTGTCTTACTTAAATACTTAGATATACTTACATAACATACTTAAAAATAAAAGATAAATGCTTTAGAATTTGGGATAAAACTAAAAGTAAAAATAACTAAAAAACAAACCCTCCAACAGCTGCACAAAAGCAGGAATATAACTTTAAATCTAACATGGATAGATTGCATTAAATGTTATTTTAATGCACCAGCTAAGTGTGCAGTAAAAGTACAGTTGCAACTCAACAAATGAACAATGGAAGTAGTGTCGTCTCTGACCTTAACCCTCCTAAACTAATTCCATGCACAGTCACTGCCTAAATAATTCTTGCTTTACATTTTTCTCTTTCTGATTCCAGCGTCAGTCATTGTCTGTATGAACGTGGGTGCGCACAATCGGTACTTTATTCTCATGTTTGTTGAGTAATACACAGTCAGTGGTGCCATGGTTACCATGCTGTCTTTGTTTGATAGGTTGGATGTTTTACTTTCACTCGGGCAAATATACAGTGTGTGTGTTGAGACTGGGACGAATGGTGTTAGAAACCATGCAGCTTGATTTGTTGGATGATGATAGTGATGATTATTATTTATTATCACCACCCCCATCGGATTACATTTACTCAAGTGGTTTTAGATAACCGTTCTGGCACATTTTAGAGGCAAATGTCGTCATTTTTCCTCCATTTCATCCATTTATAAGACAGCCTAGCTATTGCTTACCTTACTGCATAATGTCTGAATATAAACCTGTTTGAATAGTTGTTGTTTTATTGTGGATTTTTGTACTAAATGTTGTATTTGTTGCATTTTAATGTGTTTTGATTGGTTAACTTGGCCTGGTCTCTCTTGTGAAAATAGATTTTCAATCTCAATGGGACTTCCTGGTTAAATAAAGGTTAAATAAAAAAGAAATTAAAACACTGAGTTGTTAGATGAAACTGAACAACATAATATAATTTTTTTAAAGGCAATACTTATGATCACTTTTAATTTTTCATACTTTACTGCTGACATCACTTTTACTTAAAGGAGCAGTGTGTAAGATTTAACAAGATTTAGTGCCATCTAGTGGTGAGGATTGTAGATCGCAACCAGCTGAAACTTCTCCCGATTAGAATTCTCTCTGTGTTCATTGTTCAGGAGGTTTTTACCAGGAGCTGATTTATCCAAAGACGTCTCTTCCTCTCCAAAACAAATCGACCCGGCGGTTAAAACCGGTAAAAACGATGAATAAAGCAGTTTCACGTTACAAATCAGTGTTTCTTCTATGTTGTTTGGCATGTAGCAGACAGGCCTCTTGTCCTGCTATCTGCTGTGTGCTCACCTTATTTCTGATCCAGACATTTGGGAGGTGTTTACTATGTGCCAAATTATCCGCAGAGGTCTCTTCCTCTCCAAACAAATAGACCCAGTGATTTAAATTGCTAAAAACACAGAATAAAGCAGTTTCACGTTGCAAATCAGTGTTTTCCCTTTTTTCTCTGACAACTTAAGATCGAGATGTTAAGAAAGTTTTTACTGGGAGCTGTATTATCTGTTGAGGTCTCTTCCTCTCCAAAGCAAATGGACCCAGTGAGTTAAATTGGTAAAAACACAGCATAAATCAGTTTCACGCTACGACGCAAAAACGCTAATGGCCCTATCTGGAGCCAGTGTTTGGTTTGTCCATTCTGGGCTACTGTAGAAACATGGCAATTTCCATAGACAAGGACCCGCTCCCCATGTAGATATAAATGGCTCATTCTAAGGTAACAAAAACACAGTGATTCTTGTTTCCAGGTGATTATACACTAGAAGAAAACATATTGTTTTGCTTTACATTTCTGCCAATATATCCCCCTGAATCCTACACACTGGACCTTTAACTACATATATGAATCCAGCATTTTAATTTACTTATTACATGAAGAAATCTTTTATGTTGTTGTATTGCTTATTTTACTTGAATAATGATCTGAACATTTTTTCCACCTCTGTCTATTCCTTTGAAATTTAACCAGACAATGACTCAACCCAACAGGCTGACTCACTGTACTTGTTTTATTATTCACACACAGCCTGCAAATAGTATTTGCTTACTTTGACCTTTAATTTTACCTGATATTCATCTTCATGTACCTTATGTTTAGATGGTGGTGTTAGTCACATGCAGTGTGATTTTCCACTGGGTCATTCTTAGGATTTTTGTGCTGTCATGAAGGCCCAAGTCTTCTTTGTAGCAGGTCATATACAATATTAATGAGCTCTTAATAGCAATACCATACTGCTCACATGTGAGATGGGACCGTGGGAGGGTCACAATGAGTTATATGGTTGTTTATCCCTAAAAAATATAATGTATGTAATGATTTTTATCTGTAAACAATTTGAATTCACCATTCATATCCCACTTTCTGGAATTCCGTCTGACAGTCTTAATTAGTTTTGTCTCCCTTACAGCCAGACCTAATCAGCGGATTTAACTTAATCTATGGGGTTTAACTCCTGCCTCAGCACGCCAATGTTTTGGTCAGGCCCGGGCATATATGGCAGACAGCCTTGTGACTTCCCGACTCTCCTCTGTGTTTGTCTTGGCAGAGTATTCCTCTCTGTATGATCTGTTTTGCCACCCTGCCCCTCCCTTTATACACGTCAGCATACCCAGCTGCCCAAAACTTATATCCTACACATGCTGGAAATGCTAAACAAAAACCACAAAGACAGAGCAGTCCTGTCTTTCTGTGTGACAGGCTTTTGCTTCTCTGACCACACTACCTTTTGTTCGGTGTGATCTGTCATTACAATGAAGTGGTCTGACTGCATGCATAATAATATTGCTTTCAAACATAATGAGCATGTTTGACCTGAGTTATTACCTCCTTTCGTTGGTTCCCTTTTCCCTCATTAGAGCTTTTCTCAACTTGAATGGTTGGAGTGGGTACGACTGGAGGTCAGACAAAGGGGTTAACCTCTGATACTGGCTTTTGATTAAGAACTGAATATGGTGATTATGAGTGTTTAGGAAATTATTGACATAAAAACAATCAAATTGATGAAAGGACTACAAACAATAAGGCTGCAAATGAGAACTACAAGTAAAAATATCACCCTTTTAACAATTCATATTAATCAAATTTGAGCGAGAACAGCTCCTTCATTTGGTTTCTGCTGGAATATTTATTTGCACATTACTATATAGTAGTGGGGGGAAAATTGACACAGAAATATATATATATATATATATATATATATATATATATTTTAATATATTTTTTTGCTTTCTTGCCTTTATTTGACAGGACATTTTCAAATTTTAATTCAATAGAACTTCAATAACCCCGAAGGAAATTCTTGTGCCAGAGAATGCCTTACAGAAACACAAATTACAGTTACAACAATTACAATCACAAACCAGTAACAATGGACAGAATGGACCGAAGTGACTCACAGACTTGTCAAGTTCGTAAGAAACACCCTTTATTTTTAAGTACAGTGAATTTCTGGCACAGAGCTTTTACACTGAGGTGCTGTTTCCTGCTCTGGAGTGAGTCACTAACGGACAGCTATTGACAGAGACAGCAACCTAGCTCACGACATGGCCAAATGCAAGTACGACTCTGAATATATTAAACTGTGTGGACCTTGAACTAATGACTAAGGAGAAATCTGGAGTCTTTGGTTGGACCAGTTGGGAACCACTGGAATAGAGTATAACGTATCAGTCAAAGTATTCAAAATATTCAAGATATAAAGTGTTTAAAGCACAAAAAGCAAAAACCAGTGACTAATAGAGTAACAATATAAGTAGGATAAGTACAAGAGTTACTAAAAATGAAATAAGATGGTGAAGATTGTACCTGATAATCAACGATATATAGTATATAACATATATCAGACAGGAAAGGGGGCAGAGAGAGGAGACCACATGCAGGACAGTGCGGCGGGATGGAATCAAACCCAAGCCACTGCAGTCAGGACTCAGCCTTTCATGTGTTCAGGTGAGCTGTATACTCTGCCTGGTTATGTATCGACACATGGATGCCAAGTATCATTTTTTAAAATTAGATCAATTATTAATATTGCAAATACAAATTCAACTTTTGGTAGCCATCTAGAATAAAAAAATGAAATGCTTTTTTTCTTTCACTAGAAACATTTTGCTGCAACACAATGATTTAAGGGGTTGCTGCTAGGGGTTGCAGGGGGAGCTGGAGCTTCTCCCAGCTGACATTGGGCAAGAGGCAGGATACACCCTGGACAGGTCAGCAGACTGTCACAGGGCTGACACAGAGAAGCACACATTCACACCTACAGCCAATTTAGAGTCACCATTGACCAATCCTGCATGTCTTTGGACTGTGGGAGGAAGCTGGAGTACCCTGGGAAACCCAACCCTGACACAGGGAGATCATGCATACTCCACACAGAGGGGCTCCCTCACCCTGGGTTTGAACCAGGAACCCTCTGGCTGTGAGGCAACAATGCTAACCACTGCACCACAGTACCGCCAAAACCTAATTTTATTTAAAAAAAAACAAAACAGATGTTGATTAAGTGTCCTTTGGGGACATAATTTGCTCTTGAAAAAGGTAATAAATCACAATATATGTTATTGCAACACTCACAATAACATTGTGTCGTGACTTAAACATTGACAGTGACATTTATCCAGCTGTATACTCAGTACCTTCCAAACAAAAAACTTCACATTTAAAACTGACCTGAAACGTATCTCTGCTCTTTTCAAAGCCAGTCTCCAATATACAGGATTTTTATCAAAAATGCATGGGACTTTTATTATACTACACTTGTAGTTGTGGGAGAGTTTGTAAACCGATGTTTGGATACAGTTTCACTGATGTTAAATGTAGTCCCCAATCAATCAATACATCAATATATTTGCCGTTTTCTGCAGAGGCATGCAAGAAAAACAAAATTTCCTTCATGATTCCAAAGTAACATGGTGTGGCTGATTAATGTACCAATTGTAATCTTGTGGGTGAAGTATTCCTATAAGTATCATGATAGTATTATATCATGGGGCCTCTGGTAATTCCCACCCCTATATAATCAATTGATTTTACTTTTCCTTGTCGCAGGTGTAACATTCCTTTCCAAGGACGGGTGGGTAAAATCTGTGTATTTTAAATCACTTCCAATAATATGAGGCCTGGCTTTTTCAGCTGAAAAAAAAAAGAGAAGTTCCTTCCTTCCTCTCCCTTCCAGCTGACAAAGCTTGTTCACAGAGACCGCAGAGCAAAACCTTTCCTCCCTGGATACCCATAGCATATTACTTCCTTAATTCTTCTGTGGAAACATCTCGACAAACCTGGCTCCAAAACTGCCAAGGCACATTCTGTACTACAACAAGTAATGCGTTGTGCCCTGTTTGACTTCGGAGCCTTGGAAACACAGAGTGGCTCAGTTCCCTCGACTCTGCAGGTGCTGGGAGCACATTTCATAAACACCTGCTGGGAGTTTAGAGTGTTTGGAGCTCTGAAACCTGGCTGATCGACACTGGGCTGAGATTGTCTGCGTTACAGTTGGTGATAGATAGTCGGAACAGTCATCTGTTAGTCAGTTGAGTCACTACAAGGTCAAGACTTGTACTGATATTGGATTTGAAAGCATTTGGCATGGCTAGTGTTATGGAAATTATCACAATTCTTAAATATTTTCATGACATATTCAACATTTCCTTGTCTGTATTAGTCAAGGGGTGCTTGACGTTTCTCTGGGTGCTTGCTTTATCCGCCAGAGTTCCTGGATCGAAGACTGCAGCCTCAGCTCTGGCCCTTACTCCAGCCACAGTCCTCCCTAAGCCCCAGCCCTAACCTCAGCATCAACCCTGCAACAGTTTAGAGAGCAGGAGGACTGAGCGAGCTGACCCAAACTTCCCAGGATGAGAAAACTTTAAATCTAAATGTTATTCTTCTGGGTCCTCAAAGGATACATTGTGTGGGGATCCAGAAGGACATACCAGGCTGTGAAAGAGGCTCTTTCTTGTTTTCTGCCCATTGGCCCCCTCCCAGTCTCTCCGGGGCGGCCTGTCTCTCTCTGACAACAGCTGCTTGCTGCCTGTGGAGGCCGGGGGTGAGCGGCGCAGCTCCAGACATCTGTAGGCCCTGAGCCTGGGCCGCCTAGCTCTCTCTTTCTTTTTCGCACACACTCACACACACACACACACACACACACACACACACACACACACACACATACATTGGAGCCCACAGTCTGCCCAGCACAAAGGACTACATTCATCCCCCTCATACAGTCTCTACTGGTGAAGAGGTCGTCTGAAGCTCCCAAGCTCTCACTCTTTTCTGCCTCCTCTCCCTCCTTCTCCATCTCCTGTCATTCTCACAGATATTCCCTCGCTTCTCAGACTCCGTCAATCTCCGCCTCGCTCTTCATTGGAATGAGCGTTCCTACATTCAGGTCCATAAGACTCACATAATCGCTAAACAGTATGAGCTGCGGTTAACCAAAATGACAACAAGGGCCACATGTCTCAATTAGAGGAGACATATTGTCCATTTTTGGAAGCGCAGTGACCTGTCTCTGGCTTTTGGTTTAGTCCAAATGTGGGTGTCTTTGAAAAATATGTGGGAAAGTGTACGTGTTTGTGTGTCCCTCTGTGTGCGTTTTACCTCCTAACCCTGAGAACAGGCATTCCAGTGCAGAGGACTTGCCGACTAAGTTCACAAAGGGATACTGAGAGAGGCCAGAGCGAACAGAGATCCTTTGTACAGAGTGAATGTGGCCATGAGAAGTTTGGGAACGGCATGGTTTGAGAAACATCACAAAGTTGCTTTTAGAAAGCGCCATTGGTAGGAAACCATCTACTTTCAACATTGGAGCTTGAGGTTGGCCAGGTGTCCGTTACCTCGCCTTTGACAGGCAGAGCCAGTCACTCCACGCCGCAACTGCATAGTGTGTGGGACCTCAACTGAAAAATGCACTTTGTGGATGAATGTCTTTAAGACAGCTGCACTGTCCTTCAGCTGGACCACCTTTGTTCACACCCTGTGTCTTCATGCAGCCATAGGTGTTGATTTTGGGGGGGGGGGGGGGGGGGCAGGGGGCATATCCCCCCAATATTT
>NC_065523.1:23139816-23262507 GCF_006386435.1 Epinephelus moara | reverse complement strand
CCCCCAATAAAAACATAAAAGGCCCCCTTTACACCCGGCATCAACATGTGTTTTTTGCGATAGGATTGCAATTGGATAGCGCTTGACCACACACACTTATACCGGGTATTGATATGCGTCTCTGGTGTCCACATTCAGATCCGTTTACTATCCAATCATGCTCTGTCCCGCTGACATCACATCCTCCTCTTCTCCTTCTGCAAACATTTCCAGCAGCAGACTACAACGAGGACTATTATTTTGATGACATTTCCACCATAGATTGAAGCATTAAAATCACCAGAATGCAGGAAATTAAGTGTTTGACGCTGAGAACTTCCTGGGAGGACCCCAGTGTGTCCACCCCAACGTTAAAACAAAACCTACACCCTTGCAAGCAGCTGCCCTACTGAAGTATCGTAGCACATTGACTTTTAGCATTAGCACTGGAGCTCCAAACAGGTTGCTTGCAGGTCAGTGTGTGTTGCAGCCACTCCAACTTTTGTAAATGCATCCCATGGGACCTATTAATAGACTTTTTCATTGAACACTTTTCTTGGACCTGTTTTATTGCACTTCTTTGTTGGATTTTTTTTCTTTTGCATTAGTATTGGACTTGCTGGAATATAGACCCCTTGTGTTTTCAGTTTATACTAGCTGTTACAACTTTATTCATTTTACACACGTATTTCTCTTTAAATTGCTTCCTCAAGAGATGTCTTTGACTTTATTCTTCCTTATGTGCTTTATTTAATTTTATTCAGTGGAACTAGTGACTTTGTGGGCGTTGCTAATAATAACAAGAGATAAAAGGTACACGTGTTGCACTGTGTTGTTTATACAGTTCACCACCCAGCTAATTCATAGTGCCGAGTCTACTCTCAAACCACCTCCATACTTGTTCCATGAGAAAAGGGTTGTTCCTAATGTGACCTATGGGTGGCACATGGTTGTATTTCTTCCACTCTGTCAGTGCTGCAGCTCAACTGTAGATATTTGTGCTGGATGACTCCAGAGAATATCACTTGGCACATACATACTGTACGATCACTGTTCCTTACTTTTTATTCAGACTCAGTCACTAGTTCACAATTCACACATTTAAAACTCTAAAAAGTTTGAATTTGGATTGTTATGTGAAACAAAATAATGAAGACATGCAGAAATCACTTACGCCTAAAGTTGTGAGTAATTTGCTGACAGTGGTCATAAAATGTGATGCAGACCAGAGTGCATGTTTTACATCAGCGTGTTCTGATCTCTACATAAACCATGTTTTTAACCCCAGTCATGTTCCATAGCTCAGCAGTAAAACCCATCTAAGCTCTACACACACTCACATGCACACATACATGCAGTCACACACACACACACACACACACACACACACACACACACACACACACAGTCCGCGCAACTTGTCTGCTCATCTGCTTCTGATTAGTGACGACATGAGCGATGCCAAATGGGAGATATGGATCTCATTCCTCTGCAGACAAAGCCTCATTCATTGGCAGAAAGCTCAGATGTGGGAAGACGATTCCTGTGACTTGGACCTGAGCCGCTCCGCTCCTTCTGGGTCTGATGTTGTCCTGCGAACAGGGGGTTGTACCACATGTGTTTGGACGGATCGAGGGATGTTGGATTGGACAGTGGGAAGGTGCACATTTACACAGTATACTGTATTCCTGTCTGAGGAGTGTAGACGGTGGGTAGTTTCCACAAGACGCATAAAGCCAAAGTTCATTTGACTTCTGACAAAGAAAGAGACACATTTTCCAGGAGGGACCAGACAAAGCAGATCCATCAGTCTCAACAATATATGTTACAAGGGGCAATTAGCTGCCTACATTATCTGCTCATGTACTTACAATGAATCTTTTCTATTAGCGTGTCAAGCAGATGTGTGTGTTTTGGATCATTTACAGGATCCCGCTAACCTTTTTATTCATCCTCCTGTTTGCTGATGTTGTGTTTGGCCAGCCAGTGGATATGTTCCATCCTCAAGCCAGGAGTCAGTGGCCTGCAGACAAATACCTGACAGCTCTAAAGGTGATGGCACACCTTGAGAGGACAGGCAACCTTTTGATGGCAGCTGTACCCACGAGCCCTCTTAACCGCTCTGTGTGACTCACTGTTGAGGAAAAAAACAGACCGGTGCCAAAGTTTGGGTGAAACTTCACCTTTGAGCTGCAATAAATATGACTAATACTCAAAACATTCAGAAAAAATCAAACACTGTCCTTCAAAAGCACACGTGTAGATACCAGAAGTGGGACCAAGTCATTGTTTTGCAACTCCCAAGTACGTCAAGTCTTTGCACTCCAGTCCCAAGTCCTAAACTTTGAGTTACAAGTCCTGAACAAGTCATAATGTGCTGTTAACCAAATGTCATGCCATTTTAACAACAGAGTACTTATACATTCAATTAACAAATGTCACGAAAGCTTTTAGAAATTAGTATTTATGTGTTAAAACAAGTTTGTTGGAAGCTGTGTCGCCATCTTTAACATTTGACCCAGGAACGTAATGTTAGTTCCTCATGGTTCTCTCCTATAACTTGATTGGATGCTGTAGGGTTGGTCCAAACAGTGTCGACAGTATTAATGTTAGTTGACTCAGGAAATGAAGGGATATGAATTGATTTGTGGCACATTTTTAAACAACATACTTTGTAATCTTAGGGCTTGGGAGAAGGAAGTATTTTCAAGTCAAAAGACTTTAGTCCAAGTGAAGTCATGAGTCATTGGTGTTAAAGTCCAAGTCGAGTTGCAGGTCTTTTTTTTTTACTTTATCAAGTCGAGTCTAAAGGGCCTGTCCCATTTCTACCCCTTAAATCTTCTACTTGGTATTGAGTGCCCTCGTCCCATTTCTACCCCTTAAATCTTCTACTTGGTATTGAGTGCCCTCGTTTGCGAGATAACCCTTGATAAGGGAAGTGAGAAATATTAGGGTAGAGATCTTTCCCTAAGAAATGGGACACCACTTCATGCAAATTGGCATGACCGACGTGTAGGCATATGTCACGTGTAGTAGCGACGCAAGATTCCAGTAGTCGTTGAAGTGTCAAGAATCGGTGCCTGGAAGTGGGCCTGTAGGCTCCCGACCTTGAACCTCTTGTCTCTTGTCAGTTGTCCTCAGATGTCGATTTGGTAAAGAAACACTGGAAACAGGCAAAGTCCGATGCAATCAAGTTTAATGTGTCAACAGGCTTTAACACATACAACTTAGTGAGTCAAACTCCGGAGTGTGACTGAAAAACTGTTCTCAGCGTCCTAGCTTATATGCTGGTGGAGATTCAAATGAGTCTCCACCTCTTTTTGCTAATCCTTCCTACTCAAGTCCAATTCTATTGGTGGTAAACTTTTCTTTGTGTCCAATTCTGATTGGGCCCGTTTTTAATGGTGTAATGCAGCCTGGAATTTCCCAAATCTTCTACCCTTATGTCTGGTTTTGCTTTCACTCTATTTTTAAAAAAACACGTGAATTTTGGGGACTTTCTTTATACAGTCCTCAGTGCTCTTATACAAAGTGAAACCAGAACACAATATGTGAATGTGTGTGCGTATTACAACATTTGAATGTGTGCTTCATACAATATGATTACATAGTCTGGTGTTATGAATACTTTGACATGTATAACAATGTTTTATCATATTCCGATGCAGATCAAGGTGTTTTATAGTGCCTTGCACATAAACATGATTATATGATCTTTGTCTCTTAATCAACTTATGTATCTTAACCTTGTTACTTGATTTGGACACAACTTTTACACTACATCGTTCAGGTTTGAAAATGCCGGCTACAACACTTATGTTGCGGCGTGCGCTATTTTCATTCTTCTCCCTCTGATGAATCAACGAAGAAGAAATGCTGGAAACAGTTCTGATCGATTTTGTTCGGGTAAGTCGATTTGTTTAAATATTTTGACGCTGTGTTCAACCGAGTTTCTGATGAGTTTACGCTAGTCAAACCATCTGTTGTTTGTATAGCCTACATTCCGATCGTACAGTAACAAATTGTTTTCCAAAACTTGCCAAAGTTGCTGACTTTGCAAGGTGTTCCGGGAAATTTCATTTTCTACTTTGTTGAAAGTGTGGGTCGGGGCTCCCTTGGAATCTAGGGTGTATTTTAAGTGTTGAAAACCACTTCCACTACCTCAATTCTGTTTTGGGACACCACTAGCCTAAACGTGAACACGCACAACCAAGTGCAAATGGGTATTTCTAGGGAGGTGTGGGTATTGGGACAGGCCCAAAGTCAGCAAAATTTTGACTCGAGTCCAAATCATGTTTCTTGAGTTTACACCTCTGTTTGATACAAACATGCAGTCTTTGTCCCTCATGGAATGATGTCACACATGAAGTCCACAGGGTGAGAAACGCAAACCAACACCCCAACACATTCCAGTGCAATGAAGTCCAATAAAGATCATATTCTGGAGTTTAAACAATGTTTATCACCTCAGCAGAACAAAGGCTGTAAAGCTCTTTACTGCAGTTGCCTGTGCTTTATAGTGTGCCCTGTCACTCTTGGTACAGTTGCTGAATACTACACTTTAGTCAAACAGGATTTTTCTCATGGAATTTAACACAATTTTTGAAAACATTTCCTTTTTAATCCACATGCTGTTCTCATTTCTCCGTTCCTAATTACACAATAGGATTATACTGTATGTTTGCAATTCAGTTTGTGGAGCCTGGCAGCATGTTCACCACGCTCAGGTTGTCGACCTGTTGTTCAACTCTGCGCTGGCGAAATACGTCATGAGTAATAATGTGTGTGATTGTTCTGTCTTTGTTCCTCACAGGTGTGCAGTGTCATCACTCTACAGAACTCCTAAACATTCTGATCTCAACAGTAACACTGCATCTGGACTCTATCGCTCCATCTCCTTCCCTCCTTTTTTTTCCTCCCCTCCTGTCTCTTGCCCTGAACCCAAAGAGCAATCTGCCCGCCAAAACGTTTGAGGGCAAACTAATCATAAAGTCATTTCCCCCGTCATATTAAGTGCACATTTTTTCAGGGGGATAAAAGGTCATTGGCAGATTTATTTCAGACCTGGGAGGCAGCTTGGGTGATTTTGGATCGTACTGCGAACCTCAACCACATTACACACTTGCCCAGAAACTCGCTCATGAGAATTGGTTGTGTGGGTTTTTGTGCATGTGCCTGTTTGTGTAGACACGGCCATGTGTTTTTACTGTCTTGATGGGTCCTGATCAACAAAACCAACAAAAGCGGTCAGAAGGAACTGCTGTCTAATGTTGAATGTCTTAACATGCAGTGTTACACAGTGTGTCATGTCATTCTAAGGTGTAATTCTTATTATGTTATTTCTGCAGTTAAGGGTTGGGCAAAATGATAGAATACGCGGTAAGTCAACAATGTTTGTCATCAGTCAAAGAATTTTCTGGAGCAAATATACTCAAGGATTCAAGGTTTCATTATTGTCATTACAATACAGGATTGAAATGTAGTTGTAGCCTTCTCCATGCTACACACATAGAAAATGTTTAAACAGATATTCAAAACATTTCAATTAAATTACAATAAAATTTCTGATATAATAGGTAATAACTTTAAAATAAATGTATCAACACATTTTTACCTTGAATGTCTTTTGCATTACATCTTTTAGCAGGACTGCTTCATGGCTATATTTTGCATCAGTATAATGAAATTGTTTTTTTGGGGTATTTATTAAACTAAATTAGTCGAAAACATCTCATCTTGTTTCATCTATAAGAGGTCTCTCAAAGAATTGTCTATAAAGAATAATAGACATTTTGAAACGTTAACTTTATCGGGATAAATCTGAATCACTGAATATGAAACTCAAAGTAATAAATAAATAAATATATAAATAAATAATGAAATAAAACTGAACAAATCTAACAAACGAACAAAAAAAAACAAAAACAAAAAGATTCTCAAGCACACAATGACATTAGCTTGACTTTGTTTAGAAGCCTTCATGCAAAAAGGTAATCAGCAATGGGCAATATTTATGTTACTTTATGGCATTAATTTATATTATTTTAATTACTTTTGAGTGTTTTGTAATTGATGTTGGACAGAAAATTAAAAAAATCAAATGTAATATGAAACAGGACGCTTGGATTGGAGTGTTTTTCTTTTTTCTTTTTCAAAATACTCAAAATACTTTATCCGTGATTCATTTAATACAAACAAGACTCTGTCCAAACCTAGTATACGGCTGGAATGTGTATGAATTGATAGAGAACTTTTAATTTGAAATGCAGGCTTTTGATTTGAAACAGGAAATGGCAGCATTTCACTCAGTCATGCGCTGTCTCAAATCGCATACTTCTGTACTTACACTTATATTTTGAGTGCATAAGTGCGTTCACACTGAGAAGTATGGAAAAATGCAGAGCACTATGAGTACCCGGATGGTGCACTCAAAACGGTCAAGAAGTTGAGTGTGGAACTATGGACACTTCTCGCCCTCAATGGTCGCCATCTTGGCTACGTAGTGGAAGGGGAGGCGGCTGGGGACTGTGTGACATTGAACGTCGCTGCATTGTAGCCTACAAATACATGTGTTTTTTGCACTAAGCACCACTATACTGTTGTCGGGTATAAGCCAGCAGTATGTTTATTGGGTTAATTTAGCAGTCTATGATTTGGTACCACGAACGATAATGCTAATGCTAATGCTAGTTTGCTAACTAACCAATTTGCAATCGTCATTTCTGGTAAGTGCCCAACGACCGTGTTTGGTTTGAGACGACACTACCCTGTCGAAATTTGTGCACTATGCCAATAAGTACATAGTGCACATAGTATACTACATGTAAGTGTACTAACGGAAGTTCGCGATTTGAGACACAGCAATGGACTCACAGACTTTTGCTCCTTTGCTTCAGTGCAATACCGGAAAAAAACCCATCTTGAAATAAACAACAATAAACTAGACACAGTCACACACCACGAGGGACCTGCTTTCTCCGGAGCTGTACCCACTGATCAGCTCCCTTCTGCTCAATTTAACACAATTCTGTCCTCTTCAGCTTCAGTTGGTGATGTACATCCCAGCATAAGTGGTAGAGGCAGCCATCAGCCACAATCAAAGCCAGGTCACGCTGACAATGATAGTTTGTAAAATGTCCTATTGGTGTAGATTAATTGACCAAACTGATAAAGTGGTCAACCTCTCATTAGGATGTATTGATGTCCCGATATGAGATTAGCTATACTGTAACAGAAACCCAAACAACCCACCCCTTATCATCACGTTATGCAGTCCTGAGTTGTTATGAATAATGCCACAGGGTTGCATTCTTAATTTGACTCTAGGGAAAAAAACACAACCAAAAAAAGAGCAACCAAGAAGGCGCGGTTATGGTTCTAAGACTGACAATCAAAGCTTGAGATTGAAACTAAGGTGTCATTAGGATGTCCCCCTAATTCCAACAGATACCTGCCGTATGTGTGAGTGTCTGTGCTTGTGCACATGGACTTTTCCTTCCTTCCTCACTGCAGTGCCAACCATCTGAGTCTTAGCAGGAACCTAGCGATGTAGCAAGTCAACTCGACAAGATCCGAGTACAGCACCACCAGGTTTTCTGTAATCTGCGAAAACAAGCAAATGTTTTGGGCTTTTCTCTCCTGGGCGCTCCCCTCCCTCTGCACCGCATGGAGCAGGGTTCATTTGAAAGGCGCTGTTTGTTAAGGCTTTAGCGGTTAGTAAGTGCTTCCTTTGTTTGGTGGGAGCGCAGAGACGGGGGGTTAATATCTCCCAGGGAGCGCATACAAAGAGGGCCTTCAGCTCCCCTGGCCGGAGAGGGGTGGCTAGATGAATGAGGCCGGGCCGTGGGGCAAAGGTGCCAGGGAGGGCACAGGAGGGTGGGGAAGTGCAGGGGGCAGGAGGCAGGGGCGAGTCCGGGAGGTCACGGGGGTATTAGAACAGTGGAGGGGGACGAAAAGGCTGCAGGGGGCAAGAGGCGGGAAGGAGGGTAGTTATCTTTTGGGTAGTGGCCATGAATAGAGAAGTGACTTGAAGGCTAGAGGTCACTATCAGTGTAAATGTAGGTTTAAAAAACCCCCTGCAAACTTGAGAAGAAGCATGGACAGATAAGACTGGGGTGATAACTACTTTTCCCACATTTCTCCTGTCTGTTTCCAGATAGTTTGATGCCCAGTGGTGCGGGTTTGGGGATATTATGTGTCCCTCTGGACCCCGTGGTCTATACTCCATTAGGCCAGGTGCCACAGGTGGCAGTTTGAGTGTAGTAGGGATAGTGGGAAGCAGCGATGCAATCACACAACTAGAAACCGGCAAGCTCTTTATGGCATCTAAACATCCCTGTGAGCCAGAGAGAGTAAGGTGGAATTTATACTTCTGTGTTGTATTGACACTGTACCTACGGCGTAGACTCTGTGTTGATGTAGAGCCTACGCCATAGCCTACGCCATAGCTTACACTGTAGCCTGACATGCACCTCCCCAGAAATGTAACTACACTTTGCGGTGAAGCAGACCTCCTGTCTTTTTTTGTAAGCTGAAACTATTTCCCTCAGTGGAAACAAAGCTTTTATTTACTTTTATTTCAGAGATAAACAATAAATTGTGTAGATACTAAAACCTCCACAAAAATAGCATTTTAAGTCTTGTGTGTAATTTATCCTTCGGGGATTTATATTTCATAAGAGTAGAGGAAATCTCCGCTTGTCACTAGGCTAATTTATACAATGTAAAATGCTAAACGCTTGTGCTAATAACGTTAGCATGTTGTATTCGTTTGGAAAACGTGTGAAGTATAAGACAGTTGTTTTGTTGGTGAACCTTTTGAGTTGTAATGGAGCTGAATATTGTAACGTTACCTTTGTCAAATGTTGCTGTTGTCCCTGGCTTCATATGAAAAGAGGAAAAGGTTGTTAGCTGCTAGGCTAATTTATACAATGTAAAATGCCAAATGCTAATAACATCAGCACGTTGTATTTGTGGGGAAATTGTGTCCGGATAAAGAGGCCGTTTGTGTACTTGTGTTTGAAATAGTCTCTATTAGGCAATATTTAATGTGTTTTTTTGGGTGTGTTTTGAATCAACTAAACTTTACAGCACTTCACAGAAACCTCCGCCGCCGACTAGTGTTTTGGAGGTGTAACTGCAGAGTGACACAGACACACCACTGCACAATTATAAATGCTCACAATGGCATAGTCGACGTGCCTAGGCTACGGTGTAGTGTGTGCCGCACAAGTATAAATCCTGCTGAATACATAAGGATGGTGACAAAGCTAGTGAGAACATTTAGAGAGTGAAAATTGGTTACATTTTTAAAATGTTAAAAATACCGTTAAAATGCTGTAGAAGTTATCATTTGAGAAATTATCTAAGTAAAAGTCAGATCATGTTCTTAAAAAAATCTTTAGGGCTACTAAAAAGTGCCTTTGTATTAAGTGTTGGTTTTCTAGTTTCATCGTCACTAAAGACCTCTTCTTTTTATTTTTGCTCCAAGTGTTTCTTTCTCTACTGTCCATTGCCCTCCACCTCCCTACATCTGCAAGTGTGTGCATGAGTGTTATTCAGTATTGTGTTTAACATGAGTGCAGAGTTTCCCAATAGAGCCTGATTGTGGAGGGTCAACGTTGCATGATGAAGAACAATGGGATTTCTGTAGTAGTCTTGGATCAGATTGATGCTTTTATTTCATGGGAATCGCTGTGTGCTTTGGATTGCAACATGTGTTGGCTCGGGTCATGATACAGATAAAATGAAAGGGGGAACTTGCCCATAGGGGTATAAGTCTCATTTTTTTTAGATTGGGATTTGGCAGAGGGAAACTTTTCAAGGTACTGATGTTGGATCAATAAGTCACAAGTCTCATTATATCCCTGGGTGCTTTATGCTTTTCTGTTATGTTTCTCCAACATTAGAGATAATGAACAAAACTCCATTAAAAGTGCATGTTAATAATTACAGATAATGTTTTCCAGAAGTACAGTTCATATTCTTCATAAATTATATGTGTTCATTACCTTGTATTTGATTAGTTTTACTCCCCCGCCAGCAGCACTGTAATGATGCGTATCTCATGTTGGATTGAAATAATGCCTGCACTGAATTATTGAGGGCTGCTTGTGAGGGCTTTGTTGATGTCTCCATCTCCTCTTCTCTGTCACAAACTCATTGAGAAGAGGGAGAGAGAGGGAGAGAGATCTGTCTCATTGAGCCCAACTCTTCCCACGGAACTCCAACTGAATTCCCGCTGCGTCTCGGGCCAAACCAATGGTCCCTTTGTGCCCGTCTATCAGAGTTCCTCTCTCCCCTAGACACTGCCCTCTCTGTGCCCTGCAACCCAGGACCAACTATCGCCTCTCCTCCTTGCAATGGGACTCTGTGGACTGTATCACCCCCATGACCACTTCAGCCAAATCTCAACAGGGTTCACTGCCCACCTCTGTCTACGGTATGGCTAATCTCGTGGGAAGATTTGTAGATGAAGTGGTGTGCAGCTACTGTGAGAGGTACTGTATCTTATGTAGCAGCGTGCTTTTATTTCATCAACAGTAAAAGGGTCGTAATGGCACTGATGAGTGGCTGTAAAGTTCCTTTCTTCCTGTAGCTGCTGTATGTATGCAACTTTTTGCCCAAAAGTTTACAACAAGCACTGTACAATTGTTGCTTTCTACACTAGGAATGCAGTATGTGTTTTGTCCACATACACAATATATTGTGAGACATGGTTTTACATCTATATCTGAATTTACGTTGTTGGCCAAAACACCATCGTCATATTACAGTTATCAGCCTTACATAGCCACAATAGATACATTACCTCATCACTATGCATCCTTCAAACAGCTGTGTATGAAAAATAAGTTGGCTTTTTCTTTCAGTTGCTTCCAACACAAATGTACACACTAGCCAGATCAAGATCTACGGTGGTAGTCTGGAAACACTTTCGCTTTTGTCCACAGTGGCCACTAAAATCAGCGCAAAATGAAAGTTCCTTGTAGATGCTTTAAGTCAAACCAGTCTCCAAAAATAACCTGCATTACAGGATTAAATGACTACGTGATCTGTTGTACCGATGTCTGTATCATGAAACAGAACATGCTGCCCCCCCCTCAAAGGACATACCCTGCTGCCATCAGCCTGTAACTGCACAACATCCTGCATCACCTTGACCGTCCATGAACTCTTTGGTCATGTCCAAAGCTATAGGGTTGGGCATTGTCAATCGTAGATGGCTGCCAGGCACAGGCACTAACCTCCAAGGCTGAGAAATGAAGACAGTGCAGGAGTGCTCAAAACTGCAGTTCATTGAATGGCCACTGAGTTTCCATATAACTCACCTATCCATCCATCCATTTTCATTTTTCAACACCTCTAACCGGAGGCGCCCAAGGAGCATCCTAATCAGATGTTGAACCCTCCAGATGTCTGTGCTCTGCACCCTATCTCTAAGGCTGAGCCCAGCCACTCCCCGGAGGAAACTCATTTTGGCCGCTTGTATCCGCAATCTTATTCTTTTGGTTACTACCCAAAGCTCATGACCATTGGTGAGGGACCAGTAAATTGAAAGCTTTGCCTTTCTACTCAGCTTCCTCTTAAACCATGACAGTCTGGTGCAGCGTCCACATCACTGTGTTCCTTCTCTCCTGTTTACATTTTAATAAGGCTTAAAATTATGGCTATTAAAGGGCAGGGCTACTTGAGTAACAGGCTGTCTGCGCCACTACAGTCCGATCCACCTCTCACTTATCCACAGCTCCACACTTTTGTGGAAACATGGCCACTTCTGGCTCCAAAAAACCCCCAATATGGCCATGGCAAATGCCAAATTCAAGGCTTCGTATAGTAGCCCACAAAGGAGTAGGAGACACTCGTGATGGCTATGTCTGTTATTTTACACAGCTTATGGTCAGTCGAAGGCCACTGTGCCCAACATCCTACTTTAAAAGCCCCTGCCCTCCCCGTCCACACCAACACTGGGGCATGGGTTTGCAGTGGTGCTAATGCCATTGATTATGTGCTTAAAAATGGACAAAAGATGAACTGTAGGATGTCCGATGGGCAAAGAGGAACCCTTTTTAACAACCAACTTTCTTGTCACCATCGTGCAGATTTGCCACTGCCACTGATCAGTACTGGCTCAATCCTGATTCTCTCTGTCCTTTTCTCAGTTCCTGACAGATGCTATTATAATGCATAAAGTTGGCAGTTTGAGGGTTGGCTCCAGTCTGGATAGTAGATGTCAAACAACGATGTCATCGTTCATCAGGGTGTTTCTGGTAGACATCACTCAACCCTACAATGAGCGAAATGACAGCTCTAAAATACTGGCCTTCCTTCACAGTCTTTCTTTAGTCACATTAATACTCGTAAAGTGAGACACGACAGAAAGTCCCAGTATAGGTTTCCGTCTTGAAATTACTTGAGCCAGAATCGCCCAGAAATTAAGTGTTTCTTTGATTCTGTTGGTCGCAAAGTATGATGTAACTCATTGTTAAGCTCAAATGCCCCAAAAGCTCAAAGTCATCAGGAAGTGATATAACTTATGTATCTCAGCATTATTCAAGACATCTCCACTCATAGATATTCCCAACCTGATTCCTCCTCAAGGCAACAAACCTGTCAAAGCACTTCTTCTGAAAGCTCCCAGTATCCCACCTTTGTGTCCCTTTCAGTTTCCCACCATGAATCTATTTTTATTGAAGTCTGTTTTTGCTCTAATCACCTTCTCTCCATTCCTGTTGACTTTCTTGTCTTTTTGTGAACTGTATTTTTTCCTTTTTTGTATGGGTCGCCATGGCAGCATTTCCCCCGCATGATCTCATCAAATCCATACAGCTTTAAATATGCTGTTCAACGCTGATTCAAAGCAGTTCTGTGAAAGAATAATATTTATTCTCTTTAATCCCCCTCTCCACCTCTACACATTCCCCCGCCTACAGAACTGCGGGAGTGTGCCAACAATAGCACCCCTCCCTTCTTCCCTCACTCCCTGCCGCCCACTCTGCTCACTCCCCTGGTCGTGCCGGCAGACTGGGGGGCAGGTGTTTGGGTTAAATGCCATGTCAGAGGGATAGGAAGTATGTATAGGAACCGGCTCAAAAGGGTGCAGAGACAGTTTAAAGTACTGGCATACCTGGATGGGAACATCTTTGCAGACAGATGCTCCGTCGTCTTCTAGATAACCAAAAGTTAGAGATATGCAAGCACTGATTCAGAGATATCACAGCTGTGGAGAGGTTGCACTGTGTAGTCTGCCAGATAAAACGGTGCTGAAGGATACCATAGGGTTTGACTGTTTTCCTTAGCTAAATTAATTTCCTCCAGGTGCACCAATGGAAATACTGAAGGGATTCAGTGAGTGATGTACCATAGATTTCTTTCCTTTTCAGTTACCGCACTCCTTATGTGGTGATGGCAGTAATAGATTAAGTTCTCTCGGCAAAGTGTGCAAAGTGTTTCGACATACGGCAACCCGCATACCAAATCCCCCAAAAGACATCTAGTGAAAAATGACTTTAGCAGTTCACATCAGAGTTATTTCATTAATCATTTCTACAATGTCGCACATTGTTAAAACTACTTTAATAGATGTTTTTTTATAATAAAAATGCGTCATAAATGCTAAACCGATATGACAACGTGGAAGGGCCCTGTTATCTGATGACCCTACAGAGTATTATCACCTGAAATCTGCAGCTCCCCTCAGCTTTACAGAGCTGTCTATCATTTTCAGCTCATTTTTGTTGTCTGGCCCACAATTTTAATGCTTTGGTTTACTCTCACCACTCGTATCGTCATTTTCGGCTGCAGCAGGCTGCTGTTTTCAGTGAAAAAAGCCACTGTACACTACCTGCACCGCACCGAACAGCAGACAGACCCAATTAGCGACTAGCAGGTGAAAATAATGGAGCATTTTGAAGCTATAAAGAACCAGATATCTTCCTCAGGAGTTGGTAGAGACTAAAAACAGAGGTAAAAGAGAGTGAATATTCGACTTTTTGGGCATTCATCAGGTGACCAGAAGAATAACTCTGAATAAATTATAATTTTGGTCCTGTATGCTGGATGTGTAAATGAGAAACTCTACAAAAAATTCCGCCATATTAACTTAAAGGAGCAGTGTGTAAGATTTAGGGGGATTTAGTGGCATCTAGTGGTGGAGATTGCAGATTGCAACTAGCTGAAACTTCTCCCAGTTAGAATTCCTTCAGTGTGCATTGTTCAGGAGGTTTTTACCTGGAGCCGCAGAGGTCGTCTCCTCACCAAAACAAATGGACTTGTGCCCTTTTTCCATTGTCACTCTTGGCTGTGCCAAGTAAAGCCATGCCACGTCGATTTGTGTTTTTTCTATCGTTAGTTTAGACGCGCTGTGCCACGCCAAGCCGCGCCCGAGATGGACCTTCTCCGAAGTAGGTCCAACAGTCAGGCCGCCTGTCCTCAAGCAGATAGTGATGACATTTCGCTGACCGCAGCCAACCCTGTTGACACCATCCCTCCTCCAAAGAAGCATTTGTGTTGCAACACTCTACTCAGCTCTGTCCGCAGGAGAACAGAGAAAGGCGTTTTTAAAAGTCTCTGTGTGTTCAGCTCTCAGTACAACTGAATCTCTGTGGTTTGGAGTTTAGTTTCTCTCCTGTGTCCTGTTTTTACTTTAGATATCTGCTTTATTTTACTGCTTCATGTTCGCTATCAGTCGTATTAGTTGTTTGAAGTTGCTGCTCAAAAAACTCAACATTTCCTTGTTTTGCTGCTTCACAATAAAAGTTTATCCATAACAAAATAACAAAGGACTTTTATTGGAAGAATCTGTAGGAAATTAAATGTGTTATTACTGAATTAGTGGAACTTTGTCAGCAGCTTCATTTCAGTAACAGCAATTCTAATAATAGGGCAGGGAGGAAATTGAAAGCAGAAACAGTCACAGTGAGATGTTGATGAAGAGCTGCAGACAACAGGCTCTTACCGCACCTTTGTAAACTTCTTATACCTGCCTTGCTGTGGAAAAACACAAGGAACAAAAATAACAGGGGACTTTAGCCGTGGATCAGCACTCTACTATTAAACGTCATCACTCAAGACAAGCCATCATCAGTTTAAGACACACCTTCAAGAAGGAAGCCCTGTTGTAATCGAAATGCAAATTCTTGCTGTGCTGAGCTAATGGCCCAAACCTAGCCAATCCATGACTGTTGAAAAGGGGTAAAGGTGAAACCAGTTAACACTTGAGTAAAGCAGTTTTACAGTACAAGTCGTGTTTATCCCGCTCTGTTTTAGCCCAGCACCTGCTAATGTGTGCTCACCTTTTTTCTGATCCAGATGTTACTATAAGCTGAAATTATCTGCAGAGGTCTCTTCCTCTCCGAACCAAATAGAAAAGGTGAGTAAAGAAAGTTAAACACCGAATAAAGCAGTTTCACATTTAAAAAATCAAAAAATGCTTTTTTGACACAGCTTGTTGCGGAGGGGCTGCTCACTAAAGGGGCTGAAGCAAAAATATGAAAACATTAATTTCGCTATGTAGAGCCAGTGTTTAGTTTGTCAAATCTGGGCTGCTGTAGAAACATGGTAGTGCAACATGGCAATCTCAGTGGATGAGGACCCACTCCCTATGGAGATATAAATGGCTCAGTCTGAGGTAACAAAAACACAACAATTCTTATTTTCTCATGAATATACTAAAAAACTCCATACTTATATGTTATATTGCATTTCTGCTAATGTATTTCCCTAAATCCTACGCAGTGGACCTTTAAAAGGTGTTGATAAGCCCATATTGATAATTTCTTTTATTTTGTAACCCCAAAAAATGGGCCAAAGAGCAAGCTTTGTTATGCTAGTAATGGCTAATTTGCCTTGAGCATCTAGTCCTATGCAAAAATTAGGAGTGAGCTACAGAGGTCTGACAATCTCACTTCTTTATAACTCCAGATTTTTGACTCAAATGACATCACCCAAGGCAATTTTACAGACTTCGCTCAGTTCCCTCTGGAGCCACAAAAAGGTTTATACAACGTTTTCACATAAACAGTAGCTCTCTCCAAGACCTGTAAACAAACTTTGATGTGTAAAGCCAGTACAGTTCCCCTTTGAGGTTAAATGACTAAAACACTTGGTAAGGTTAGAAAAAGATCTGTGTTCATGGCCATCCACCGCCACCTCCAAACTTCAGTTCACCACTTCCTGCAGAGCCACTGAATGTTTGCACTGGAGGTTAAATGTGCTGCAGAACTGTTCAGTAAGAATGCTCTTCCCAGAAAGTGTGCACTGAATACAGCCCTTAGTTTGATATTTCAACACACTGTCTTGTGAAGTCATTTTCTCTGCTCAGAGGGATGTTCTCTGGATGAAAATGGTTTTACAGAATAACTTTCCCTTCATTCTTGTGGTTAGAAATGCCTGGCACCATGAAATGGAGCATTATACCATGCATTATGATGGAGGAATCCAGCATGTCTCCAGAATGAAGTAAACAGCTTGGAAAAGCAAACACACATGCTCTCGTCCTTTCTCTCAATTTGAGGAAACTTTGCTCCCGTCAGGCAAACTGCGCTCGGGATCATTTTTCATCAGTGATACAAAAACTGAAGTTTGTTCAGGACTCCAAAAGGAGTGAGGTCATTGGCTGTGTGGTCAGGGAATGAAAGAGGAGATGAGGAGAGTGAGTTCATCATGACCTAGGTCTGCCCTGGAGCCCGGGACTTTGGTTTGAGGTTTGGACTGGGAGACAGGGAGAGAGGTCAGCCCTAGTGTAGTGGCACCACACTCTCCTCAGGTCTTGGCTCAGCTGTGGTGTACTAGTTGTGGTCCAGGTTGCTAACCTTCAGGAACTCTTGCTCAAGCTTTTCTTTATTCTCTTTGACTTACTGCTTAAGAAGGGGAGTTGCTCATACACTCGTCAGTTATAATGGTGGTAGTGTTATTGTAATTACATATGTATTTATTTGTTTTATTTTACATAATTGTGAATTAGAAAAGAGAAAAGTGCTTTCACTAAAGTGCAGGGCTCTGCCAGATGAGCTAATTGTAGCCACTCTAGACAGCTCTTGTAATTCCAGCAGACGCAACATAGCGTGTCTCAGAAGTGTCTCAGAAGCCAATAAAAATATGTCTCCTCTAATTTTGATTGGCAGCGGCATGTTGCACAGAGCAGATCATTTTTTCCTGCAAACAGGCACTGTATGTGAAGTATACATGTGATGTAATTATGAGAATAATGTATTTTCAATAACTTAAATACAACCAAAAATCTTCGATCAATGTCATTCAAAATTGGACTCTTAAAAGTATTAACTTTCACTGTAGGCTACAGCACAATCAAGTAGGAAATAAAAGTAAACACGATTAAGACAAACAAACAAAAAAAAGACCAAACCATTTAACTTCAGAGTCTGCCTACTTACTTATGGTAAAAGCACAACTATCAAGGAAAGTTGACCAAATCAACAAAATCTGCAAGTCTACAAAATCAGGCAGGCATGAATGCTGCCAGATGTATGACGGCATGTGAATGACAAAACAAAACTGGGACCATCGAGGGTTGCACCCAGTGGAATTATCCTATGCAGCTCCCTTACAGTTAAGATCCCAATGTCAAATCTTTTCTGTGGATTTCAGTTTTTAAGCCAAAATGTGGCATCAATTTCTTTAAAACCTGGGGCCCCTACCGGCCAGTTAAGAGGAGTGAGGAGTCTGCAGTCAGTGACGGTATAGAACAATCCTCTAAACAAGTTTTTTAACAATTATGAATCATTGCAACCACAAAAGGTCCTTGGGCATACAGTCCTAAATGTGCACACAGAACATGAGGCTGACTGGTCCAGTAGTTTGTGAGAGAACACATGATACCCTTCAGGAAAATGCCAGGCGGAGATCAAGGATACCTAAAAAATATGATTATTATGGGGCGTCCGTAGCGTAGTGGATAGTGCCGGCGCCCCATATACAAAGGCGTTGCCTTGCTGCAGCGGTCGCGGGTTCGACTCCAGCTTGCAACCATTTGTTGCATGTCATCCCCCCACTCTCTCTCACTCCCCTATTTCACTCTCTCCTGTCAATTAAAGGCAAAAGCCCAAAAAAATCATCTTTAAATATATATATATATATATGATGATCATCATGTCCTGAAGCTAACTTTTGGCTAAAACTAAAGCCAACTAATGTCCGGTCAAGACCAACACTGGCTTGACTGGGATAAAGTTATTCCGTCGTGTAGCTAGACTTTAGCGGACTGAATTGTTTAAATTCTGATAGTAAAAACACGTCATTTCATGGGGGTTGTGACGCTCAAAAAAATGTATCCACCACACAGAAGCAACAGAGTAGACTACAGCAGAGCCTATATGACGTCAGCACATGTTTAACTAACTTGTTGTGATTGGCCAGTGAGCTCACTCCTGGAAGTGAGGTTTCTTCTACACTGCCTTCCTCTGCCTCTGATTACCCTGATATTCTTACTCTAACCCTGCAGTCTCACTCCTCATGCTTACACCTAACCAACCCAACCAACGAAGGCACAAAGTACCAGCCAGTCAGAGAGAGGGCAGGGTGCCTTTGCTGTCCTTGATTAAAAAAAACTGGTGGCCTGGCATACACACACACGAATGCGCACCCCGAATGACAGGCACACACACAGAGTCGGTAAAGAGAAAGAGGGCCAGACGCGTGGTAAAAACTTTACAGATTTTTTGACGGTCCACCAGCCCACTGATGTGGCGGCCCACCGGGATTTGTCCCAAAATGCCAGATGGCCAGTACACCACCACTTTGTAGTTTATATAAGGAACCCTGCGCACGCTACATCACACTCAGTGAGGCACAACAATGGATTCACAGCACTGTCTGTTCAGGTGTCATCTCAAGACAGGAGATAGGTGTAATGTCTAGACCATAACCAAACAAAAGCTGAGTAATTAGCCATCCCTCACCCTCTCCAGGATTTGGCAGAGGTGTTGAGTATATAGAGCGCGATCACAGGTGGAGGAGAAAGGTGAGGTTGTGTGAGTTAAGTGGCTGTCAGAGCTGTCATGTGGACATTAGCTGGATTAGTGTGAAGAAATTCAACGAAGAATGCATCCAGTCATTGTACCCACTATGTTTTTACAACTATTATGAATGTTTATAAAGATTGAATTAATCTGTTTAATCTGTGTTTGGGCCCTCTTTGGATGACACAAACACTCAGAGTCACACACCTTTTACTCATACCTGCTCCCACTGCAACACAGCAGCTCCTCACCTTTGTTTTCTCCCCTCCCTCCCTTCTCTCCATCTTCCCTCTCCCACTCTATCCCTCTCTTTTGCTCTCTGCTGCTGTAAAGCCTTTCCGTGACTAGCTGTCATTAATCTTCCCTCTCTAGGGGCAGGATCTTGACTGCATGCCAGCAAGCGCTCATACAAAGCCAAGACAGCCATCCAAAAACAGAGCCGCTTTTCTTGTTTCCAGAGCACCACGTAGCTCACACTCACGCTGCTGCAGCCCTTGGGGCAACGCTGCTCCACACAACAATGGAATGACTCTGGATGCAGCTTCGCATATCACACCTCTGCTAATATCCATACATTTAAATACACATGCAGGCATGCAGGCTGGGCGTATAAACCCCCTTTTTTTTTTTCGCCTTCTCACACAGTACCTCTCTTAAAAACACTCACATGTCAAGTATTGTTTGTTTTTCCAAATCTAATTTTAATTTTTGGGGGTCTATATTTTCGCATACTTTCTCACTAATACAACCATCAGAGTCTTGTTTGATTGCACTCATCAGTACCTGCAGCCCGAACAGCACCTGCAGCAGCTTCCATGTGGGAAAAAATGATTATAGTTACTACAAGTACATGAGTCAGTCAACCACTGTTGACATTTAAGTCTGATATTATCAAACCATACACACCTATGTAGCATAATAATAGTGTTTACAAGAGGGAACTCGTAAAACCAGAATACATGGAATTCTTTCTCAGGACACATCAACGTTTTAGCAATCGCTGTTGAGCACGTATTTTTCTGCAACAAAAAGGAAGTTCATTTAGTTTTAATTAGTTTGTGTTGTGTTATATATTTGATAAGTTTGTTTGTACTTGTTCGCATACATGTTCAAGATCAGAGTCTGTGTGCCTAGTTGTTAATCTGCATTTGTCGGTCGCCTGGATGACTCTTTGACCCAGAGAAACCACGGGTCACCTGACTGTCGCGCTCTCCCAGCAGTTAGCTTTGACTGGTGTTCAGTAGGTGAACCAATCCTCTGCGTCATCCTCAGTGTGTTGGCAGCAGACTCTGGACTTTGTGTCACAGGCAGCACATCACACATCGCAGCGCTGTGGAGACGAATGGCTGGTGATTTCAATAGCTGCCCCTAATAAAAATGCAGATCCTTCGCCATCATAAAGAGCTACTGGGAGGTTAACAGTCTATTGTTTGCACTATAAATGTCAGTCAACGGAGAGAGATGAGAAGGAGAGTGGAAACCCAGCTGTGTAGCAACACCTTTTGTGTGAACGTTGTCTTTAGGGGGGGCTTAGTGTTGCTTATGAATGGGCTGGATCCTTCTTTGTTATCTTATCACAAGGCTGTTTTCAAACCTGGTCCCCTTGGTTTTTCCTTTCCTGTGAGAAGAGATACAGTGATCTGCCAAATAAAAATAAGGGGCCACCAGCAGTGGGTGTGCTGCAGGATCTCCTTTTAACAACAAGTGCCCCATTCAGCCCCCATCGACTACTCCAAAACACACACATACCTACCCCCCTTAGAACGCATCATGCAACCTCTACAAGCCACCACCACATACTACTTAACGTACCCACTTCCCTTTGCCCTCAGATCCTTTGTAGCTCCTTCGCTTCAATCTAGCCAGACCACCGTGCTTTCCCTCAAGAGTTCCCCACCTCTTCAGTGATCCAACCACAGGAACTATGCACGGTTTACACCTCTGACTAAATAAACATAAAGTGATTATAATGTCGATATGGTTCTGAAAAGCTTTCCACTCTTTATGGGTTTGCTTTTGCTCAAACCCACATTGTCTCGCTATACGGGTGCACAGTAACGTGCTGTGGGCATACTGCGGATGATGGGAAATATGTTGTGTAGTCGCAGCCACTGGCAGGCTTACAGATGTGTTTTAGGACATTTACTTTAAAGAATCCATAGATTGATAAAACACTGGCTGTAAGTGCAACATTTTTGGCACTGCTGTCGGCTTGAGACAATATTTGTCTTAAGACGTGTTACTTTCCGTAGCTTTGACAGCCGTCCAACAGACTCAAAGTGAACAGTTCCGCGACAGTGCGAGGAATGATTTAGACAGCTGCTGTTTGTCGCTTGTGCCCTTCAGTTTTATCTTTAGAAATCTGTATGCAGTGTGAGTCTGCACAAAGCTTTTGTTCTCTTGAATAACTCTGCAGCACAAAACCAACATTAGGCACGTCAAAAGTTGCCATTAACCCAGTTGAAAGAGCTGTCATTGTGTCAGTTGAGGAGCTGGATACCCATATCATGTTGAGTTAGTGGTGACATAAATGTTAGACACTCGCAGGGATTTCAGTCTATATGCTCAGGACAGGAAGGATTTACATTCACTTGTGGATTCAAATGGGATTGTAATGATCCTTTCCTAATATGTGCACTGATGTGCACACAATAAGTGTGGTATATCACAGTAATTGCTCCAACTCCTGAAACACAAAGACGAGATAAGCCCCATGTAATTACTTCTTTTTAAGCGAAGGACTCGCTAATAAAACCCCCCAAAATATTTTAAAAGGGATGTTTCTTTCCCCCGCACTCCGTGTCCTCAGCCTCAAGGCGTCAGTCAGTCAGCCGTATTTCATTGTGTTTGTCTGGAGGGGGAACACATTAACCTGCCTCGGCTGTCACGCTAGCTCCCAGTCGAGTGAGTCAGCGTCAGCAATCGTAGTTGGACCTCAGCATACCATTCTCACACATCAAAGGGAGGCTAAAGTGACTCCATACGCTGAGCCTGCGTGGTGTGGTATTCACATATTCAACGCTGCTCCCTGACCAGTTTAATTTAAGCTGCTCCTTGGTACAAATGCATTGTTGTGAAGTGTGACCTCACTGCGTTGCCAAGTAGAGTACAATAATGACAATATAAGAGTTAATGCTAATCATACTGGATTAGCCAGTCAGAGAATCCCTTTATTGTTTCTTTGAAGTGGTTGTTGGATGTGTTACCTGTGGGTGTTCCTTCATAGCAGGAAAAACAGAGATGACAATCCATTCAGATGTCACACAGCAGTAACTGGCATAAGCAGTTGATGACTGTTTTGCATACAAACAAACCGCAAACCAAAAGCTACCAACACTCTGGCCTGGTTGGAGCAGTTTTATGATTTCTGATAGTGATAAATCAGCCCAGATGTGAGGCTAAATAATGGCTTCTGTGGCTGAACTCTGTCTACTTCATTTTTGGGCAATGTTTGGTTCGGAGTATTTCTTATTGATGATCATGACACATTTGTTCCTCCAGCAATGTCACTGAGTTCTTGGATTTTACGGCTGAGCTGTGAGAGCCACTATAAACATGTTAAATGAGCCATACATGAGGAAGGTATTGTAATCATTATGGTATTGAAAGAATTAAAAAGAAAATTGTGTTTATTTGCTCAAATAAAGTAAATCAATACCACACCGATCTACGAAATGCTCCACAGGACCTGAGGACACTGCATGGCATGTGTATAAGTCCACCATTTCTCCTAAATAATATGCAGATGGATGGAATACGTCAAGCAATTTTTTAAAAAGACTATTTCACACTTTTGTTGCTGATGAACCTCTATTCATTTCAAAGCTGTTTTTTCCGTGCTGCTCTTTTCTCTGCTAGAGCGTGCCAGGAAGCTGCCATTGTATTCCAGCTCAACCCTGTCATTAGCTGGCTGGGCTGCGGGGTGTACTGTTTACAAACAGCTGCCTGGCATGACCAGAGCGAAAGTGACACACATGCTATGTACTACAACACACCCTAAACTTGTCTGTCTCTGCCTGCGTGACTCGATGACATTTCTCTGCTGATAACAAAAGCGATTGCATAAGACGATTGGAGCAAACATGTAGTGTCTGCTGCTGAATAAAATAACGGTTAACAAAATAGAAAAACTGTAACAAATAACATATATAATTGTAACATGTATTAATTATAAAATTACATCGGCCCTCCAACTTCCAAAAGGCATCATCTGTAATACACTGGAAATCACTTAGAGTGATCAGGGTTCCTAAACAAATGATAAATGACTCATGGTAATCAAATAGTGCGATGACAGTGGTCATTTTGTGTCCTTTCATACATGACAACATATAGAAAACAATGTTAAAAAACCTTGGTAATTCTGTTTTATTTACTTTTTGTACTTTACTCCTGTACTTTGCCAAAGTTGCAACCTCTGGGGCTGAACAATGAAGCCAACACAGGAAGTGTGAAATACTGCAGTTCCTCTAATGGCCACTTGAGGCTGGCTCCAGAAACCAGTCAATCCCCATTGACCCCCATGTTAAGATGCCCAGCTTTACAGCAAAAATAAACATGCATTTACATTTTATTAAGGCTTAAAGACTTATGACTTTGCCTTGCTGATACCCATTCTGTGGGGACAGCCCTCCATTCCGAAACCCCGCCGTTCCGAACCACCCCCGCTCCGAAACTGATTTTCAAGTCCATATCGAGTTTCCTGCGTCAAACACTGCCGCCCGCTCTCCGGCCATACAATTCTGAAATTCGTTGTACTACAAAAGCTTCCAATGAAAGTTCAACTCATTGTTTTTTATTGAAAATATGTCACTGTCTTCATTTATTATGTGTAATTTCGCTAGCAGCAAACACATTTAAAAGGAGACACTTGTCAAGTCTTTTTACGCTCGCTGTCCATGGTGCTGAAATCCCCGCTCCCGGGGATACGTGTTGTCCCCCCACTCTGGTCAGACAGACTACTGATAATCTGGCTTCTGGTTGGAGTAAATATATTAAATGCATTTATAAAACGGAAAGGTGAAATCAGTCAATCTGATTGTTTCTTAACTGTGATATAATGAGCATATACCCACGGCTACAATTTTAAAGCCTTATCACAGCATATCACCAGCTAGAAGCAACGATGTAGGCCTATCCATGACAACAATAAGCCGAGTGGAGCTGTAGTTGCAGGGGGAGGCTGGTCGGAGCGGATCTGTGATTGAGTGTGCGGCTGATTGGAGGTACCTCTTGACGAACTGGGGGCGTTGTCCCCAATATTCCGAATAGCGGGGCCTTTAGAAAAAATGGGAAACCCCGCCATTACGAAGAATGGAGGTCTATTTTCGGAAAGGCGGGGTGTAACCCCCTTCTGCTCCCAGCTGGCTACTTGAAGCTGGTGCTGCATGCACATTGAAGTCATGAGGAAAAAAGTTAAAAAATGTACTGTCCTCGAAGCTCATAACAAAATGCCAGAAAACAAACCAACAAAATGCAGCAGTCAGGGCCCATAGGAAAAGATCACTACTGACATGAAACAAAAAAAAACAACCTCCAGGGCTGAAAAATGAAGCTATCACAGGAAGTGTCAAAGACTGTAGTTCCTCTAATGGCCACTTGAGGGTGGCTCTAGAGGCCAGTCAATCCCCAAATACCCCCTATGTTAAAATTCCCAACTTTACAGTGAAAATGAACATGTTTACAACCTAGTAGCTAGTATTAAGTCTTAAAGACTTCTGACGTCGCCTTGCTGATACCCTTCTGCTTCCAGCTGGCTACCTGAAGCTGAAGCCACATGCACGGTGAAGTCATGACGGAATAAGAAAGCCATTTTTTATCAGTTAAAAAATGTAGTGTCCTGACAAACCACCAAAAAAAACGATCCAACTTGATGCAGCAGTGAAACTTGGTGTTCCTCAGGCTACCTTTTGTAACAACAGTCATAGCTGCTAGTGATGGAGACAGAAAACAAACGCGCACAGAGAAAGCACTTGTGTTTGAATCCGCACTCAGGTGGACTGATGATGGCCAGTCACGTAATGACTGTTTGAAACAGCTGTACTGTATTTTGAAACGGGTAATAAAATTCAGTTAAATAGCCAAGCTGTCAGTTTAATCACTTTATATTCTTGTAATAAATGTACACATGTCAATTAGATGGTAATCTGAATGAGAAATAAAGAAAAAAAATGTGGCTATTAGAATCTTCCGGATAGAGATGAATCACATGATCACTAAAAGCTGTTTCCACTGTACTGTGTTTTATGGCAACATGATCTCATTCCTGTCATATTTTAACACTTGGGCAAAAGCCCCAGGCATCACTATGATGATGTCAGGGTTTAGGTTTAAGCAACCTAACCCCTGGCACAAGGTGCTCAGTCTTAAGCACCAAAACTACTTGGTTAGGTTTAAGACACCATGAACCAACATCAAAGAACTAGTGCTGATGAAGGCCAATTGTTTGCGTCGCCCCACATCGATTGTGTCTTAGCTAAAAAGATAATGCTTGAGTCTGAGTGCTTGGCAAAGACTACAGCCAACAGTCGACTAGCACTTGAGTTCTGTGCGTTGTGGGAGAAAATAACTTTCCGTATGAGCAGGCGGCAGTAGTCTGTATTTGTCATTCAAAAAAAAAAACCAGAAGACTGACTTTAATGAGAGTGCATTCAAGGCGCTAGTTAGCCAGTTAGCACATTAACAAAACAATCAGGTGTTAAAGGAACAGATAATATTTAATGTGCACCAGCGAACAATAGCTCAAACACTTACGAACTGTGTCTGCTAAAGAGCTCAATGGAAGAAGTTGTGATTTTGAGTTTCACACAGGATCGCGTCCTGGTCTCCTGGGTCAAAGTCCTGTGCTTGTTGAATATCCATATCTGACACCAAGGGCCACTGCCTGAGCAGCAAGTTTTGATGGCCTGGGAGTGAGACCAGGCTGTTTATAGATACATACTGATGTTTTTTAACCATTTCAAGTAGGTAATGAAAAGAAGCAAAGGTTTCTTTATCACCCATGTGGTACGAATTTACAGAGAGAGCATTTTTCATTGTTACGTTGCCATGTTGTTGGTTCATCTCTAAGCTCACCTTGCGGTGTGAGGACGGACAATACAGCTCTTTCACAGCACTGACCTAACTGTCACACCTTATATCCAGGACATCCATTGGCTTCATGAACAAAAGCAATTGTTCCAAATGAGAGCAGCGAGTGACAGAGATTAACTGATCATGAAACAATAGACTCAAACAGGGCACAGCAAGTTTGAGCTGAAAGCTCAGAATACATGGAACAAGAGGGAAAGTGTGGCAAAGTTAAAATATAGGGAATTATAAAAAATTGGGTGAAATTGAGAGTTTCTATTGTCTGTATTTGGATGAGAGTGTTTGCGCCTGCATTTACGGGTCCAATGACAAACAGCGGAGACTGTAATAAATATCCCTTTATACTCCCACACCAATTGCTTCATATTCCCGATCAAACAGCCCCTTTGTCTCAGTGTTTCGTCCGCGCACGGGGAAACACTGCACTGCAATGACGAGACGCAGACAGATTATCTTGTTTGAATGGCTTTTCCAGAGCAGCAGAAGGCCAGCACAACAATAGGTAACTTGTTGTAGGCACAACAAATCTAATATTCATTTAACATAGCCTTACCCATGGGGGCTGCCCATGCTGGTACAGTAACTGTTTGTATTTGCATAATACACTCCACCTCAGCAGGGCTGCTAATTGGGCTGGTTGGAGGGAGCCAAAAGGCCCTGATGAAAGAGAGCAGTGGCCACAATTATCATAGGAGACACAACAATGTAGGGATTGAAATAATTTCTTTTATGCCTGCATGGGACTCTCTTCTCCTCTCTGACAGGCTGACTTTTCCAAATAAAGCGAACAGGAAGGACTCAGCTGAACTCCGAGCTTAGAAAGTAATCTTCTAAATCTATGCTTGTATGTGACTGAATCTTAATGAACTGCATACAGGGACAATGCAATATGTTTGGTAACCAAGCAATCTGAACTTGTCTGAAATCCCCACGCACTAACTTAACCCTCATGGGTTTGTCAATAGGCAGCACGTGGGTATTTGTGCAGACATGTATCCATGTGCGGGTGTGTGTTTGATATTGCTAACAAGCTACAAAGATCCTTCTCTGCCCATACATTCGTTAGAGGCTGATTGAAGTCATATGTGCTGCTGGTAACATTGGCAGAGAGGTTTGTATTTTTCTCTGCTTGGACATGATGGTCGCCCATGATGTGTCAGAACCAGTCAAACCTTCCCTCAGTCTCCGCAGTAAGAGCCTGAGAGCAGCTTGAGGGATGTGCGTGACTGAGATTGGCATTGGAAACAGAGCTGGAGTTCACAGACCAGATTTGGGCTTGTTTTATTACCTTCTCTCAGTGTTCAACATCTGTTAGATCACAATCATTCACACGCACCAATAAATATTTTGGATGTTATTCACACATATTGTCTTTGTGGGAGCTGTACTGAAAACCATGTAGCAACAACACGAGCAAATTAAAGGTTACATGTGATTGAGACGTGCTTTTATTGTTGTATGAAATGCATCAATAAAAAAGCTGAATGAAGCCAACATATTCTCATGGCTGTAAAGTATACTTTATTATACAAAGACTATACAGTATGCAGCACCATAAATTTACATTGTCATCAATACCAAATCCATTTTGTTAAGGTTTCTTGGAGGTAAGGAGGATGTTAGATGTCAAAAGCTCAGAAAAACTGTTAAGCGGACATTTGAGTTGAATTTCTTGTCTCACTGTTTCCAAGAACAAAACTGAACTCGGATGCTGAAGTTTATGGACCGTTTCTGACAGATTGTTTCCATTTTGTATCCTTGAGAGATGCAGCCCACCACACTTGATTTTACTCAAACCTTTCTTTTCCTTCGGAAGCATAATCACCGTAGGCAGCCTTTAAAATCTCAGAAATCTCTTGTCATATGTTGTTAACAAATTGGCCATGTTTAGGCCTATAATGTTTTTTGAAGGCTCCATTTTCACTATGAGACTTATAGTTTCATTATGGGTGAAAAGAATAAGCGGGAGCAGGGGAAATAAGAAACAAAAAAGCAGAAAACAAACAATGACACCCTCTAACTTTATACTGAGGGTGCTTTCAGCTCTAGAGTTGTCTTTCTTTGGTCCAAATCAGGGACTCATTTTGTTACAAAGTTGCGTAATTGCCTGGTGGTAAAAGACTCCACTTGAGTTTAACTTGGTATTCATGACTTGAGACTCGATTCGAGACAGATGAATCGAAAAGACTTAACTTTTTTGTATTAAATATTTGCATTTTTCTAGATATTGATAAGTTACGTTTTATTTTTGAAACATGATTGGGTAATTTAAAATGCAATGTGTGCAAACCTGGCACACCAACAGAGGCCAAGGCAGTCCAAAAATAATAAAAATTGAATCTAAGTATTATGTTGTTGATGCAGGTAGTAAGAAGAGAACCTTTGTATGCATGGTCTGCAGCACAAAAATAAGTGGTGTGACCACCAAAACATCCAACTTCGTCCATCACCACAACACCCTCGAAGAAAGGTACATGAACGTGTGTTTTTAGCTAACTTAGTAGCTTATTGGTTCGTCTAGAAAGCTGACGTTTGACCAGGTCATCAGAATTTCATTTGACTTGTCTTGCTTGACTTGTAGCAGAGACTCGACTTGACTTGCTTGATTCTCACCACAGTAACTTCAGAGTTGCTGAAGAGTTGCTGAAGAGTTTGAAGGCTGGGACTCCAGACTTGCTTGTGACTTGGACCTGTGTGACTTAAGCCTAGTTCACATTACACGATTTTCACAATGATTTTGCATCGCGGAGAGACTATCGTAATCTTTTGAGTGTTCATACCTGCCGACGTGTGTCTCTGTCAGCGGGAGTCTCGCCAACTGCGTTACGACCTGTGTGTGCACAACACAAGGTTTCTCCCCTGAGCCCTCGCCGACAGAGCCCCAGATAACGCGGTGACGTCACCAAACTTGGAGACGACACATCATAAAGGCATGGATATTCTTTATTATCCTGGGTCCAAACACAACGCGCTCCCCTTGATCCTGTGGATGCTGTCATTGTTGTTGTTGCTTGCCGACTGGCTTGTCAGTGTTGCCAGATCTTGGGAGAGAAACAAGCAACCAGGACTATGGAAACAAGCCCAAAACAAGCGACTGCAGTCAGACATACTATCATGCGTTTAAATAACTTATTAGACGGATATATATAGAGAAAGGTGATGTTTAGAGAGCAAGCCCAAATAAGCAACTCCACTTTAGAAACAAGCCCAAAGTCGCGACTAATAAGTGGACCTGGCAACCGTGCGGCTCATATTTCTTCTGTCCTCCTGCGTGCAGATGTGGGACGTATCCTGCTTCTCATTGGCTGATGCTCTTTGTCAGTCGTGTCACACTTCTCCAGTTTTCTAGCATGCCAGATATCCAGTCCCAGTCTCAGATGAGGGGGCGACTTGCTCGTAGGCTTGTTCACACAAGAGGACTCATTGTGGCAGATTATCTGCTGACTCACCTCCGACCCAAGGTGGCTCTCAAGGTCCTCTGCGACGTCAAAATCGCGGTTAAAATCGTGTTATGTGAACTAGGCTTTACTCTTACCTTTGAATGATGCCAAAGTGGAGATAAGGTTTGGTGTATATTAAGGGTGTAGCTAAATCACATTATTTTGGTCCTGGTAAGGTACAGGCTTTGGTCACAGGTTAATTTTATTCAGTTAAATGAAACATACTAGTTAATTTTGTGACAGAATAATAGCATTTATTTTTATTCAATTACACAGACATCCACACTTTTGCAGGACAAATATTACAAATGGTTCCAACCAGGTTTGAAAGTGCAGCAAAAACTCAGACGTTTAAGTTCACTAAGACAGGAAAAAGCATAACGATTAGAAGGTGCAAGTAAAGCCTGATGGTAGACCAGTGTTTCCAGTCAATCAAAAATTTGGTCAGTCACTGAGCGACAGAGAGAGAAATTTCATAACCTTCATAGGAAACAGGTGCTGAGTCAGTGAGGAGAGGAATGTTAGAAGAATGGGGAGGGAAGGATAGCGTGTCTGTGTGTGCATATGTGAGAGAAAGAGGTGTGTGTGTGTGTGTGTGTGTGAGAGCGAGTGTGAGTAACGCTGAGTGGAAGCCAGGGGAGGCGAGGAGAGAACAAGGGGAGGAGACTCTCTGGGGATTGCGTGCGGACATCAAATGTTTACCTGTAACAAAAAGAAAGGGGAAGGTGTAGAAGGAAAAAAAGGAGAGGAAAAAAAGGCCGTGGTTTACAGGAGTGGGCGGGGACCCAAAGCCTAAAGCATGAGCTTCGCACGCAACTTAACAATACTACCTTTATGAAGACTGTATTGCGTTAGTCAGTGAGCACACACACACACTCACACACGCTTATTCACGTATGATACCGCTGGTGTTGCACACACACACACACACACACACACACTGAACGATGGCACTTGCACTGCACTGAAACCCTGTAAAAGAGGTGTAGAAAGCGTTCGTGACTTCCAGATAATGGGATCAAAGAGGCTTGGACTCTTTTGCGGCCACACATTATACACCAAATGGGACCAAATAACCGACCCCATCTGTAGAACAGCTGGAGTTTCTGTTTGACAGAAGGGGTACTTGTGTGTCTATCCCAGCTCAACCCAGAAAGCAGAAACTTCTGAAAGCAGATGTTCAGCATTCCCTCTCGTTCCCCCACCCCGACCCTCTCTGCGGTTGCCCTGTTCATTTTTCAACATAATTGGCCAACAAATCAAGACAAAATGAGAGTCAGCCTTTGTTGTGGAAACCGCAGAGAGCCCCGGTGATTTACAGACGGTCGGCTTCTCTCTTGCTTTCTCTCGGGGTCTCTGTCTGACTGTCTGTCTCCCGCTGTCTCTACATCTACAGTATCTTGGCTCACCATCTCAAGGTTGCCTTATCTGTTCCAAGAACAAAAAGCCTGGAAAAGCCTGGGCTGGTGTACGGCTGAAAATAGATTACTTAACAATAGTCACAACATGGGTTTATATTTAAAGCTCTCTATTTCTACAGACCTTTACACATCTTAGCTACCTCTGTGTGCATGTGTAGAATACTATTATTCCTCATTATAAGCTTTTAAGTTCAATTATAATTAACAGTGATTAAATTGGGAATGTCATATATTGAATTTGACCAGTAATGACGTGCATGCAAGACAATTATAACCAAACACAACCTTTGTCCTTTTGCCAGCACTTTGCTTCTTCTCTTTGACTGGGAGTAAAATCTGTCAGTCACAGCTCTGATTGGCAGCTTGCGTGTAAAAGGCAGAGTTTTGGGGATTTAGCCTGGGGCGCCTGCGGTCAGCACAATATGTGTACTATAAATAATTTGACTCTGTATGTCGTGTGATTGTGTGAGCAGAGAGAAAGAGAAGGGAGAGGGAGAGAGCTACACACACACACTGGGCTCAGGGCTTCCTCTCCTGTGAGCGTCTGCAGTCAGAGCGCAGGTACAATAGGGAGCATTGTTCAGCTGGCAGGCCCCTGCGTGCCGGCTCCCCCTCCGTACCTGAGCACAGAGACAGGTGTATTTCTCCTAGTCACGCATAGCCCTGCCACACTCCCAGCTGCCTACACACAGGCTGCCACTGAGATCACACACACACACACCTAGGAGAGCATCTACAGACAAAAGCTGGCATATACCTACATGCTGACTACAGGCACTGCTTTTACTCCTCACAGTAGATCCCTTATGTGAACTCTTCATATTCACCTTTCCTAATTCAACGTACAATACAATGTACAAACTCCAGCTGCACACTCACTATGTGGTATTTCTCCTGCAGGAAATTATTGTTGTTATGTTTACAAGGTGTGCTCTTTGACACAGAAACCCAATAAACTGAGGCACCTGCAGGTCGAAAAATTCTCATGGTCGCACCAAAGGATCCAGGAAGGGTGTGTTTGTCCAAAGAAATTCCCCTTTTGCCCAGCGCAAGAGTGTGTGTGTGTTAGGGTGGAAGGAGGAATGAGTCACACATATGTCAGTGCTAACTGCACAGCCAGTCCAGGCCAAAAGTTCATTTAATTTCTCCGTAAGTGGGAAAACATGTTTGAGTAAACATGAGAACCCCTGTTAGTTTGACACCCTAATGCAGCGTGAGAGGGTGAAGGCGTGAAGGGAGCGAGGGATAAAGGAAGTGATTTTTATCAAAATCTTTACATTACATTTGAATGTGAAGAATTACATAGTAGTAAAGGGGGGTTATTGATTACATGGCTTCCTTTGAAAGAGCTGACTCCCTGAGGTGCTGGAAGGACTCCAGCCCTATCAGTCTCATAGCACAAGAGGATTAGCTCTTTATCCTGGGTGACTCTAAAGAAAAGAGGTACACGCCGCATTATGTCTTATTATATAGAGCAGGCACAAGCCATTTTTTCTTTTTACCCGTTTTCACATGAGTAATCTTTCCCCGCGTCACTCTGAAACCTTGCCGTGACCCCTGTTTAGCTTCTCTTCGCCCCGTTCCCACGGAGAGGCCAACAACCTGACGGAAGCCGGCACATTGGCCGTACATGAAATTGAGCTGCCAACATGGAATCCAACCTCAGGTTTCCTGGCTGATATTTACCAAATTAATTCCCAGGCGGATGTAGAAATAATAACACCCGTGAAAAGTGGGAAAACAAGGAGGGGAAACCAAGTGTGGTGGGCTAGTGAGCGTGCGGTGGGGGCCGTGCCTGTGAAAGGGCATGCTGTTATTGGGAAATACTGGTCATTTCTCATCTACCTCTCAGTTTTCATGACATCATCCAACCCCTGCACCTAATAATGCAGCTCACATCATACTATAAGATGGGCTGTGTAGGTAAATAACGGCAATACGGCTTGTATTATTGTAACCTTCTCTGTCTTTCGGTCTCATAGGCTCTTGCTCTCGATCCCGTCGCTGTAGCTCGGGCACTCAGAGCCACATAAGGAAACATTTGTTCCCAGTCTGGTTGAATAGAGCCTTGTGTTGGAGGTAGTCAAAGAGATACAAGGGGATAGGACATCCAAACAGTCCAACACAAGAGCTCTGCTCTGAAGCCCCTCTCTGTCTGAGCCGGGCCAGTAATGAATGTCCTCTAGTCTTAATCACTCTCAGAGCACACACTGGAGATATGACTGACTCCATTGTCCTCCTCGCTATGTTATGTATGTTGAAAGCAGAAGTCATAGAGGTCATCGCTTCCAGTAAATATTAGATTTGTTTCACCGCCACCAGGTGATCCCTGCGCCGCTTGCATGGCCTCTGTCCACAGAGTGCATTTCCACATGCATTTTTTTAATGCTGCATCACACATGTTACAGTTGTGCATCTTGATATGTACGCCAAGCAATTTTTTTTTTTTTACACAGCTTGAAGATTTACAAACCCTCTCTTTACTCAGTCAGCCTTGTTTCCCCTGGATTCTCTGATGCATTCCTCCTTTTCCTCCCATCTGTGCGAATGGTTTTGTGCTCTCTGGATATGATTATCCATGTCACACCAATCTGGAAAACATTTGTGTGCACATTAGCACATACCTACAGACACACACTGGCGTGAGTAGAGTCATGGAGGAGGAGGATGCAGAGTAGATACATGCACACATACATGCATGCCTGCAGACACACATGCATTATGCACATACACACATTGAGAAATAATGCATTTTCACTCCAGTTGCCTGTGGTTGTGAGGCGGAGTGATCGCTGAGCAGGAGGAACTGCCGTCTCCCTCCATTGTTTACATTCATGACATTGTTTCAGATAAGAGATCATTACCTCTTAATTACCTCTACAAGATAACTGCCCCTGCTAATACTTTAATTCAGCCTTGATTAATGATTAATGAGCCGAGGGTGCAGAACGGCTTTTGTGCAAGAAGCGAGGTCAGCACAGTGAACCAGATAAAAATGTGTAACCTTCCTTTTTCTTTCTTTCTTTTTTCTCAAAAGGAAAGAAAAAAACCCTTCACACAGCAGCGGTGGCTTAGGAATGCGAGACAGGAATGCTGTTGAGTTACTATAAAGGGGGTTTGATCACTGAAAACAATGTCTTTGTGTTTTCATCCCCAGCTCTAGTCACGCAATGCTGTGTGCGCAAACCTCCAGCAACTTTTCAACCCCGGCACACAAGAAAGCCATCAAGTACCTGCAATTGACAGAATCGCGTGCAATTCAGGTACTCCAGGATTGCACTGGAGCACGGCCAAATGGGGAGCGAAGGAAACGGTGGAGTGGAGCTTCACCTGCTTTAAAGTGTAATACACACTGTGTCCTGTGATTGGAGATCAGCAACAGTGGTGGAGTGGAGGGTAAAGCCACTTTATATAAATATTCATATATGGCATAAGTTACTACATACATGTAAATTATAGGGTGATAAAATGTAGTTTGTTGCATGCTCTGTAGGAAAAAATAAAGTAGATTTCTTAGATGAGGTACCCTTTAAATCGAAGTTTACCCACTTTACCAAAATATAAAGAGTGTTCTTTTTGATCACTGTCAGCCATACTACATCAATTTAAATGCAATAATTCACACAGTCATACAGTATGTTCACAATGGTTTTATCATAGTGGAATTTAAAATGACACACATGATCAGTTTAGTTAATTTCAGTTCTCTCTAAACAGTCTAACACATGACAGACCCATTAATTATGCCTTATATCACATTTAATGAGTGAAACTTAATTAAACTTTACTTCATTTGTACTGTGAGCTCACTGCTGTTCTAATTTTAGTCTTCAGGGCTGCACTCCGTTCCCAGAAATCCACTCCTTGTTTTGAGCTTTAAGGGAAGCTATGATCCCAGAAATACAAGCAAGCCTGGAGGTGGTTAGGACATGAAAGTGAGGTAAGAAAGACAAGAGATTCATTCATGGGAAGGTGATTCAAGGCACCGACATCCCTGTATCTCTGCATAGCGACAGAAGATCATTATTACTCACTCACACAGCTCACACAGGGCTCACACGCAAACCTGCGATCAAACTGACAGATGATGATTGATTGCAGCAAGATTATAACAGCCTGTATTCATGACATAACAACTTATGTGACAGTAACAGATAATAATACTAACAATAATGATAATAATAATAATAATAATAATAAAATGCTGTCTTTTTTTTCTCTTTTGATTTGTGTATTGCACCTTATTTGTGTTGTATGTTTTTAAAGAGTAAACAATAATAATAATAACTAATAAAATCGTAACTCTAGGACAAAAAAAAAAAAAAATTAAAATGATTGATATGCCAGTAGTTACTGAATGAGCACAGATCCAGGGTCCCCCCCCATGGCCTTTACATGCAAAATGCCACTCATAATATATATGCAATCATACAGCAAAAGACCTAAAAAAGACCACACAAAGACACAAAATAACTTAAGAAATGGGCAAAACAACCAAGAGACACTAAAATGACCAAAAAACCCCACAAAATTACCTCAGTATGACAAGAAATAACACCAGAGAGACCCAAACATCTACAAAATGACACAAAATAACCACAAAGAGACACAAAATGACTGAAAAAAAAAGACAAAATTACCCCAAAGAAGCACAAAACAACCACAGGGAGACACAAAATGACCACAAAAAGCTTCAAAGGAACTGCAAAGAGACATAAAAAAATTAAAAATGGGCAAAAAAACACACAAGGAGACACAAAGTGACTGTAAAGATACACAATATGACACAAAATTTCCTCAGTATGACAGAAAAATTACTCTAAAGAGACACAAAATGACAAAAAAATTACAGCAAAGAGACACATAACAACCACATAAAATGACCACAAAGAGATGCAAAGGAACTGCAAAGAGACACAAAATGACTAAAATGCACGAAACAACCACAAGGAGACACAAAGTGACTACAAAGAGACAAAAAAACAACCAAAAAAGAACCGAAATTACCTCAGTATGAACCCAAATTACCTTACAGAGACCCAAACATCTACAAAGAGACACAAAACAACCACAAGGAGACATAAAATGACCAGAAAGAGATGCAAAGAGAAACAAAATAACTAAAAATGGGCAAAATAAACACAAGGAGACACAAAGTGACCAAAAAAGACAAAAGAATTAGCTCACAGAGACCCAAACATTTACACAATGATACAATACAACCACAATGAGAAACAAAATGACCACAAAGACACACACAAACCACAAACAATGCATAACAACTACAGATGCAAAACCACGCGCACATCTGTGTGGCTTGTTTCTGTTTAAGAGAGGTGGTGGGGCCCTTTGCATATCTGTGCCCAGGGGCCCATTGTCTCATTATTGTCCCATGTTGCTGAATTGACTCAATGCATTTTAATGTAAGTGAAAAATTTCCAGTCACAGGCAAACATGTTTGAACCTCCAACGTGAGCAGAATTAATTAAACAGTACTTTCATATAATGCCACTATATTATAATATCATTCAATGCAGGCTTAAGCACAGTGTTTATATTTTGTCTTTTGTCTGTTTCAAAGTGTTTAGTCTGGCATTAATCTCCTCTTCTCAAATATTTGGTCGCAACAGCAATAAACTCCAAGTACCATCATGCTTTGCGCGCCTACGTTGGCTGAGAGCAGCATGTGCTCCGGCGCTCTGCTCCAACTATGGCTCAGTGCGGCTCAGGCTCCTCACAGGAGCGCATCGTATCGGCTGTGGAGACGCTGCTTGGAGCTCCAGCAGAGACCAGAGACCATCACTGCGCTGGACCACAGGGAGGAAGCAGCTTCTTTTATTGCTTATCGGAAATAATCACACTGATCGATCCGCTTTATTTGGTGAAGCGGAAGTCACTTTACGCACGGATTCTGTGGACGCATAAAGTGGATTAAACGCTGCCGTTACAGCGCTGACACACGTGGAGGAGTTATTATTATCATTATTAATATTATTATTACTGGGAAAACTTCATGATGGCGACAGCTGACGGATTCAACACCCCAGCTGTGAATCCTCCTGGAGGATATGAGGAAATACAGCCTCTCACACGGGATGAGTGGTGTCCATGCCTCCTGCTGCCCAGGTCCTGCTGCTGGACAAGCCGTCTGTCGGACACACGAGTCTCTTGGGATACTTCGCGCGTGTGGCCAGTGTCATAGATGGCGAGCACCATGATTGTTTTGGAAATTTCTAGCGGTGGATTTTGGCACAAGAAAAAAAGGAATATCCTGGAATATATTTTGAAATTGATGCTCAGCAGACGTGCAGCAGTTTGGATAATGACATCTCCGCATCCAGCAGGTATGTGAGAAAAGATAATTACTTAAGACTTCTGTCTGTTTGGCTGTAAAGTGTTTATCTGTCAGAAATGTAGGTTGTCATTTCTTTTTGTTTTTTCTTTTATTAGGGGGTTTGAAGCTTGCAGCATAGTCAGTGCGTCCTGGGGTTTTCCAAAAGGGTCCCAGTTGAGAATAAGTCAATTTCACTCAGTGTTATTTCACAAACAAAATGAAAACGTTCAACAATGGCTGTTTGGGCCAAAGGTTCTGTCGTTATCTCCCTACACACCCATTTGGCCTACATCTCCACTACCAAATTACACTCAGCAGTCAAACTCTCCCACATGGGGTTCCTTAGGACAGCTTTCACCAAGTTAGGGTCCCATCTGTGCCTAAAGAGGGGGGCGTGTTTGAGATAAGAAGCCTGGTCAAACCCCTGATGTGCTCCACATGTTATTCTCTGGGTTCATTAGGTGTACATCTCTCATCTTTAAACGTGACTCCAACTCACTGTATCCCCCCTTTATGACCTGACGTCACCATACACCTGCAGTGCCAGGTGTCCGCAGACCATTCACAGAGCCATGACCTGTCACAAGTCGTGAAAGACCAGGTGCAGCAGAGCAAACAAACAGTGTGGGCACAGTGACCATGCAGTCCACCCACCTCTCTCACAGTGACTCCATTCAGGTGAGAGTAAATCTGTCTCCAGAGCTGTGCCCCCGGGGGAGGGCTGCCATGTGAAGCGGCTGTCAGTAATGGCACATGGCATGTGTGAGAGATGGCTCTGGGCTGTGGCGAGTGCGTAGGAAGATTTGGATGAGGTGCAGATGCTGCATCTGAGCGGAACCTGCAGGTGCATGTGATCTCACTTGAAGAACAGTGTTTGTACCTGTTCTGCTTGTGACACAGAGGCATTGCATTCATAGTGGGGTGTGTGTTCATGCAAGTTATCTAATGAAGCTCCCACCTTCCTCTTCCTTCACCCCTCAGCTCCGTCCACTTCCTTAGCAATGAAGAATTCCATCTATTGTTGGGGCAGGGGACAGAGCCCCACTATATGTCTGCATACAGCGCAGAGCACAGATCGAGCACACCCCCTTCCCCTCCAACTCAGCAACCACCCCCCCCACACACCCCCTCCATTAAAAATCTTCTCCAAACAAGACCCCCTTTCTCCACTGAAGAGGGACCCTCTGTCTAATGCCAAGTGACTCTCATGGCCAGCATTGACGGTGGGACACTTGCTTCACAAAAGGAGCTGAAGTGTCAAATAAACTCGGTCAGAGCCCCCGACACACAAGAATTCCTTTATCTGGCACCCTGGGAGGCAGACAAAGACAGACTTTGTGTCAGTGAACAGGCCTTGACTAAACACTGGGGCTTTTTTTTTTTTTTTTACTCCTCTTCTCACAACTTCTGCCTCTTCTTCCTCCTCCTCCTTTTGTCATTTGAACGGCGGAGCGGGAGCATGTCTGTTGACGTGACCCCCGCTCGCCCAGCATCTGTCCTGCACACGGCCAACATCACCCCTGTGCTGCTGTGTAAGCGCCGTGCAAACACAGATACACCCCTGCACGCCCACTCCAACAACACCCGCTTCTCTCCCTCAGACATCAAAGCAGCCGGAATATTTCAGTAGATGTTTTTTGGATACTTTTGTTTATGTCTTGGGGGATAGCTGAGAATAGCAACGCAGGAATTCGCTTTCTCACAGGGCTGAGTGTGCTGGCTGAGCCGTCATATGATATGCTTGTGGTGAACCGCAGCAGAGAGCCATATACACACCAGGGTCAGACTCACTTAACAACCCTGTATTTACTCCACTCAACGTTTCCTAGGAACTTTCTCATCACTTGCAATTCTTTGGGTGCAGAATCAGCTGTATTGTCATCTGTTTGAAATGAAAACATAATGAGCTAATATCAGAGCTCCTCACACCTTCAGGTTTGATGTTGTTTTTCCACAAGTTCTTAGATGATTACCGCAAGTTTCCATTACCTTAAAATGTTACCTGGATGAATCAGGTGACACACACACTTCAGATAAAACAGATACACACTCTTTCCACACCATGCAGAGATTCTCTAGAGCTCTATAGTCTGCTCCTTGAAGTTCAAAACTAAATCTGTATGAAACTGAGCCCAAAGTGCTGGAAAATGACCTCAGACGACGTAGCAGTAGCACCGAGTTGTGGCCCAGAGCTGGAGCTGGAGCTGGCCCCTGTGATAGACATGTGCATCAGGCCCCCAGGCATGCTAATACAGGCCTGCCAGAGAGCGATAGTCCCCAGCACGGTGGTTAAGGTAAACAGATCGAGTTGCTGTGGTCGAGCGTGTTAATGGCGTGTTTATGAGCTTAAGTTGAGTGGTGATTTATCATGTCTAAACTCCAGGCTCACCTTGGGTCCTTGGCCTTGATCGAGCCCAGTTTCTGCTCTGTGTGTGTGTGTTTGTATGTGACATTGCACACAGGTGACAACGCAGACCGAGCAGCGTGACCTCCCGGTGAACCGCGTCTCGATGTCATGACCGTTTCTCGCCCGCTGAAGGGAAATGGAAAGCGATAGAAACATTTATTATGCATTAATTACACCTTGTTTTTACAGCGCAGTGTGCCCTCGGCGTTACCTCATCAGGTCTGCGGGGCTCGGGGCTCGAAGTGCAGGAAAATATCCCTCCATCATTAGTGTCAGATAACCTTTTAATGAGCTCCATGAGAAATATCAAGCTGTAAAAAAGCCGTTGTGTATCCTTTCATATAGAGCACCATTTACACTCAGCTTGTGTGTGTGTGTGTGTGTGTTTAGAATGGGCTCTAAAGTTTGTCTGAACAGGGGAACTGTCATTTATTAGTAGTGCAGGAACAATGGGGAGCTTGTCTCCGGGGTGGTGGGGGCCAGAGGGGGGCCAGAGGGGGCCGGTGGAGCCAGGGGAGGGTGGCCTGAGATTGGGCAGCAGCCTCTGACCAAGAACAAGCCCCTGTCTGATGGAGAGAACTGCTGACCCTTCCTGAGTAAAATGGCACCTTTGTTTCGAGGTGTATGTGTTTGTGCCTATGTGTTTATGTGTGTGTGTGTGAGAGAGGGAGAAGGAAAGAGGTTTTGAAAAGCTGGGAGCACTTTTTTTTCCTCAGCACTTTGGTGATTTTCCCTACGTTTGTGTTTTTCTCTCAGCTGCGAGTTTCGCGATACATTCTCAAGGAACGTGTGTGAGAAATAGGGGCAAAATTTAATTAGTCATTTGGCACAAAATCTACATCCTGACATGCAGAGAGGTGTCCAATCCTCCCATCACAGAGCAAGCGCCCTCAGCAGTGCACAACAGCGTAGCACGTCTGTCATGCTACACAATGCTACAGACCGATATGATGCTATGACACCAGACCACCGCTTCAGACTAATTAGCTATTTTGTGTTTTCCTCTGGCCTGTTGCCACAGTCTGTGTGGTGCTTTCTTCCGACTGGCCTCCAAACAATTGTCTCCACTCTCTAATGATGCTCATGAGGGAGAGATGCTTTGTTTAAACAGGGAGAGGGGGGGTAAAGGAATAGAAGGGAGGAGGGAGGAGGGAGGAGAGAGGAGGAGTAAATGCTGGTGGGTAATAGCAGCAGATTGCTGATTTCCTACAGGGAAACCACAGCTTGCATAGAGGGTGGCGTGTGTGTATGTGTGTGTGTGTGTGTTATACCGCTTTGGGAGTTATCAGGAAGTGGGAGGCTGAAAGAGACAGACAGCTTGTGCTTAAGTGAGAGTGTGGCAGGGTGCTTTAGAGGAAGTGGTGAACATGAGTGGGGGATTCTTCAAAAAAGATGCCTCTGGGTGCAACACTTGAAGCTTGTCCTCTTTGATAAACCTCCTTCTGCACCTGGTGTTTAGACCTTTTAACTGAACTCCCCCTCCGTATGTCCCGCCACTCCCGATTGGGTGATAAAATCTGGCACGCTTTCCCCTGACTTTCATTTAAATCCTGCTATCCCTCCTGTCCTTGACCTCCTGTGTAAGCACAGTCTCACCAAACTGAAGTGAATCAGAAGAAAGGAAGCATTGGGGAGATGGAGAGCGCAGAAAGGTGAAAGGAAGATGTGTGGAGGACAGGCTCTTTTCCCCTCCGCAGCACGCCTCTCGACACACACAGAGCAAACAGCAAAGACACACAGTGCAGCACAGGAGCATCTCTGTCGGCCCGGACGCAGACAGACAACACTCCATTCAAGCTCCACTCAGCCACAGGAAGGCTGCACGCACCACCCACCTCTCGACAAGGAGACTATGGATCTGCGGAAGAGTAGTGAACAAGAACAGAAAGTCTGCGAGCCACTGTGAGGATGTGCAGTGTAGAAATGTAGCACAGGGTTGACTCACATGCACAATACTGAGCAAGGGCATGAAATGAAGCTCACTAGCATGGATTTTTGTGTGTGTGTGCGTGTGTCTATGAAGTCCCCAGGTGTGTGATAGTGAATCTCAGGTGTCCTCTTGGTACAAAAAACAATTTTGGTTTTCCAATGCTTTAAATACCAAACATTCCTTCTCCCATTTTCTCTCAAACTGACCTCACTTCTTCTTTTCCATGCTCTCGTTTTGGAGGGAAAATTCCTCCCTTTGTGTCCCCCCTCTCACAAATGTCACATTCCACCGAACCTGTGACCATATTCGGCCTTTGCTTTGCTGGGTGTGGGTCTCCACGGCAACGCCAACGCGTTTCAACGAGTCACACCTACACAAGTAAGCCATCCTCATTCAGGGTCCCCTTTTTTTTTTCATTCGATCCACTCTTTCACTCCTCCTCCCTTTTCTTTCCTTCTCAGTGGGGAGGATAAAGGAGACATTTTCAGTGTGAAGAGGAGCGTGAAATTTCCTGTGTGACCTCCCCGGGACACGGCAGACCACCAGGCTCCTCAGACGACTGTGTGTGTGTGTGTTTGTGTGTGTGTGAGATCCGTGTGACGCATGCTGAGGGCCTTTAGTGGCGTGTCTGTTTTTATTTGCTTTGTTCAGAGGGGACTGAACGAGGTGGCGTTACACTCCTCTTCACATAAAACGTGCAATTAAGTTGGATTAAGTGTCCTGACATTTAGAAGGCACACACAGATGATCGTGTCACATAAAACTCTGTAGGCTGTGGTGACTGGGAGGCAGATGCTCCCGTGTTAAAGGCTCTCCCAGTAGGCCTGTGTGCTGTGTGGCTTCAGGCTGTCAGTGTCCCTGACCAGACGCACAGATAAGCACAGAGAGCCAAAGTGCTGTAATGACAGCTAAAATGACTGGAGGCTGTCCAGACGTCAGGCTGTCATCACAGGGCATCACTCATTCAACAGGCTGGGGAAAGAGACTCTCACGCTCCTCTGTGGGCTGTCGCTCATTGAATTTGTGTCAAATTAAAGATGATTAAATTGGTATGAGCAGCTGATGGGCTTTATGACAGTGAGTTATATAGTTTATAGATTCTGTATAAAGGAAATGGCAGTGAGTAACAGTGGCTGTTATAGTGCAGACTGTGGTTGTTTGTATGCATTTGTTAGACTCTCCTGCCCCCTTGTGGACAATATAAGCAATGACGGAATGAGAGTTTACTGGGCTGTAGTTCCTCTGTTGGCCACTAAAGATCTGTGGTGCTAATTGACAACTTTAGTGATTTGATTAAAAAAAATGTCACTAATGCCACCATTCATAGTAATACAGCAAATAAAAATTATGTATTGATACTAAATGTATTATACTGTGAACTTTTACATCCCCAACTACTGTAAATTGTCTTAATTCTATTTTATACAGTGTCTTTGTTTTTTTTGCACTGTGTTTAAATATAATGCACCAAATCATCATCAAGTCAAATTCCTTGTAAGCAGAAGTTACTTGGCAATAAAACAATTCTAATAACAATAGCTTATAGTTACTCAGAATATAATTAAAATTCCTATTTCAAGCTAAATTTACATGTTGGTGTCTTAGTGATCCATCCATCGTTTGTAACTGCTTATCCCAGGCATGTCCAAAGTCTTGGCCGGGGGCCAATTGAGGCCTGCGGGACGAATGTTAACGTTTTATAAAATATATTACATATGGTGGCCTTGGTGGGCGGCACAGTGGTGTGGTGGTTAGCACTGTCACCTCACAGCAAGAGGGTTTCTGGTTCGATCCTGGGTTGGGGAGCCCCTCTGTGCGGTGTTTGCATGTTCTCCCCGTGTCAGCGTGGGTACTCCAGGTACTCCAGCTTCCTCCCACAGTCCAAAGACATGCAGGTTAACTGGTGACTCTAAATTGTCCGTAGGTGTGAATGTGAGTGTGAATGGTTGTCTGTCTCTATGTGTCAGCCCTGCGAGAGTCTGGCGACCTGTCCAGGGTGTACCCTGCCTCTCACCCAGTGTCAGCTGGGCTTGCACAGAAAGATGATTTGTTGCACTTTTTGGATGTAATTTTTGTTGTTGTGGTGGTTTTAATAACCCATATGATGTGAGAAGCAGATGGCCCCCAGGTATTTTCACATTATCTAATATGGCCCCCATTCAAAATAGTTTGGACACTCCTGGCTTACCCTATTTTGGCTCGCAGAGGGCCAGAGCTGATCCTGACAATGGGCGAGAGGCAGGGTACACCTCGGACAGGTTCATCACAGAGCGAACACATAGAGACTGGCAGCTGTCACACTTACATTCACGCTTAAATTCACACCTAAGAGACAACCAGGAGAAACCCACGCTAACATGGGGGAGAACATGCAAACTCCACTCCCAGTGATATTGGAAATACAACATCCACAACTGTTGTTTTAATGAATTATCAGTGACTAACAAGAAATAATAATAATAAAAAACATAATCATCGTTTATTGAATAGGTGCAGATTTATCCCTCACACATATTTACACTTCAATGAGTCAGCTGCATATGAAAACATTAGAAAATATGTTATTTCCCTGTTGCTGCCATCTCTATATAAACCCTTACCTCACTCTGTTTCTAACACCAACTACTATAAGATGTCCCATAGATGTCCAGAGCACAGAAAATAAGAACATGATAAGAAAATACAGACAGAGGGCAGAGTCTCTGCTGGAAAAAAATACATCAGCACACACTTCTAGTGGGTCATAAGTGATGACTGAGAGGGATCACTTCCGTATGAATCTCTACATTTTTAGGAAAATCCTGCATAGTGTATCTTTATGTCTCACAAAGTTTTAAAACGTATCTATTAAATATCACTCACGTTTTCATTTTAAACCCATCTACTATTCTAAATGTTATTAACTATAATTAATTGTAGTTAACTCTTACATATTTGATCAGACTTTTGTTTCTCACCGTCTTCAATGAGGGAGGAAAATAGAGTTTTATTCTGACATGTACATACATTTCCAGTTATACTGAAAATAGAAAGTAAGCTGCTCGACTCAAACATGCACAGGATATTAAAACAGGTTCAGAAATTGAAATAATATTTATAGCAATGTAATAGTTATATTATGGGTAGGTTCATGTGTTCCCTTGTGAGGTGCATCAGTTTATAAAATACATAAAAAATGTCTAGATAGATGTATAGATACCACATATTTTATTAAGAGAAAAACATCTATCCAAAGTTTTCCACAGCATCACAGCCAAGCTTTTCCATCCCTCTCACTGCAAACCTATAGCAACAAAAGCATGTCATTGTCTTCAATCACCACTAGAGGTCAGAGTTTGATCCTTGTCTGGAAACACATAGGACTCCACTGCTTTACTGCAACAATACAGTGGTTGTCAGATCTTACAGTATATTATTTCCTTAGTGTCATGAAAGAACATTTTTTGTGTGTCACATCACAGTGAAAACAAATTTAGACCACACAAAGTTTTTTCATTTATGTTACCTGCCTGCTTTTTTTTCTGCCCTTGACCATTGAATGCAAATAACAGAGCTTCATTCTTGGTGTGTACACTACTGCACTACAGTTGACTACATTACCCACAAGGTGTCGCCCTTGCATAAGGCTGTGAGCAGGTAGAAAATGTCCTCCGCAGTACAGAGAGCAGGTTTCTGCTTTTGTTTCCTTAGATATCCACAGTGATGATTTGCATTTGCCCATTCAACTTGCCACTGTTTACAGTCTATTAGAATCTATTACTGACAGAATTTTGTAGAATTAGGGTGCCCACTCGCTCACCTAGTAGAGTGGGCCCCCTCATGTACAAAGGCCATGTCCTTGCCACAGAGGCTGCAGGTTCGATTTCAACTCTGGCCCTTTGCTGCACGTCTCCATTTCATGCTAGACTTTCCTATCAAAAATACCAAAAAAATAATCTTAAAAAAAAAAAAACAAGAAAGAAAGAAATTTGTAGAATCTCTCTTGCTTTGCTAAACTTACTTCACAGATTGCTTTATGGCCTTTTTTCTAATATGTTAAGCTGCCATCACAGGTACAGTTCAATCAGCATGTCTCGAAGTCTCTCCAGTGGACCAAAGGTTAGTTCCAACTTTACCCACTAGATGGCAATGTGGTAGCATGAACTACATTTCCCCCTCTTGAAAGTAAAAGCTACTTTGCATGTCGGGGTAACCCTGTGATCTCTGGAGTAATGGATGTAGATTGGCATTATTATCTTCTTATTGCCCCTCATTCTAGCTCATCTCCCTTTGAAGATCAAAGTGACCGTGTGCCTCTGTGTGCACCGACACTGATAAACCCCGAGTGAACTTCAATAAAGCCAACTGTTCACTCTGTACATCTGTCGCTCCTAACCCTTCTCTGGCCTTGCAAGCTGAAAACGCTGTTGAACCAGCAGAGGCAAACTGTTGTGGGGCACTTCGCGTTGATTGCTCAAAGTCAAAAGATTTCAGGATTATTTCAGCAAAGTTGGGGATGTGATTTTAAATGTATGGTGGTGTGGCTGAATGGCAATGTGAAGGACCATCAGCAACCAGGCTGGCCATTTGGATCATGATACGGAAACTTGGCAAGGCTTTTGGCTCACTGTTGGCTTCACTCCTCCTCTGTGAACTTCCGACGTTGCAGAACACAGAGAATGAATGAGAGAATGATACAGGTGACATGGTGAAGGAACAGGTGGGGCAGCTTATGACTGGTGACAGTAATAGCAGAGTGTAATGCCACTTAGAGTTTAGTTCCCACAGGTGTCCTGAATGTGTTTAAGGCACATGTTGGGCACATTATGTACAGGACGCAATTATTGTTTGTTGTTTTATACATGTGGTTGAATTTACAAAAGGTGCAAAAAGTTTTCTGTGTGTTCAGACCTTCACTGCAAATTCAGCTCTTCATATCCACTGTGAAATTTTGACGGTTGCATGTCGTCTACACCTGATTCAGCTCCCCTGAATGAATTTCCTCTTAAATATCGAATATCACAGTTTCTTGTAAGAGCTCTGTTGCTAATTTTGGAAGGCCCGCTCGTCCGTTTCCTGCCCGCGTGTGCACTACATTGTTGAACGCTGACCAATTCGTGTTCAGCAAATCAGATTGCAGACTATGTAGTTATTCAGGTTCTCATCAGGTGGAGATTATGGGAAAGAGTGTCATGGGAAGAAGTTGCAATCGCAGGTGAATCGTTCATCTGTGTGTTGCGTTACCGTGTGCACATCCGGTTTGTCTGATATAAATGTCTTCACCTCACACTCAGTTGTGCATCCATATCGCGTGTCATGTGTGCACATGTGCAGGAAGGCATTTGTGTATCAGTAAAGTGTGTATGTACTTTACACACGTAGCCACACCTCTTGCACTAGTACAAGTGTATGTCAACTTGTCCAATCTGCAGCTAATCAGATTGCTCCTTTTGGGTTTGTCACTAAGGCCACCTTGAAGAGCTGTGCTACCAAGTTGTGCACACACACACACACACACACACACACACACACACACACACACACACACACACACACACACAGCATAACCTTTGTAATATTTCATACGCTGTGTGCAGTTCCTCCGGATCCCTCTTATCTGCCTTCCTTTCTGACCAAAACCAAAATCAAATCCAAACTTTGCTCTTATCAGAGCTGCTGGCCCTTATTTGCTTCTGTTCCTGCTCTTTTTTTTTTTTTTCATTTCTATTTATTCTCAGTGAAAGTGCAAGCTTGCCTTTGTGGAGAGTGTGTTGACATTAGCACCTGCGTCAGATCTCATTCAGTGGCAATTGCTAAGCCGCAACAGAAATGCTTGCAACACTGCTCCAAGCTGCTTATCGTCTCCATCTCGTCGAAGCTTTTCAGAATTACTCATCTCTTCATAATAATCGATCTAAATCCTTCAGCAGGTTTTGATAACAGCTACCGCGGGCTAGCCGAGCTGAGAACCTGACCAGACGTGTCCAAGGCAAGCAGGCAGGCAGGCAGGCAGGTACTGTGGGAGTTCACTTGCCTCCAGGGAAGACGTCCATGTTTTTCCCAAGCTGTTGTTTATTGCAGGCAGTATGTGGAGGCATGGCAGAGCGGGTAGAGTGAGCAAGTCAAGGTGGCGCTTCGGCAGAGATACAGAGGAGGAAGTCTGAGTGTTTTATCTGTCTAGTCGATGTCTACTGTTCGTGTTAATCATCAACTCCAGATCCTGGCTTTCTGTACTTTGCAGGCAAGCGAGGCTTTAGGAAAATATTTGTTCATTAGCTGCATTTTTCACATTTCAAAACCTCAGAGTGCATACGCAGGCTGTTGTATTAACCACATTTTTGCAGCAGTGCAATAAAGCATTACATGGTGAGCCTTTCTCTATAACTGTTCCTTATGGCTCTGCGTCTTTGCTCCCTGTGGTTGATGTTAATGGGGTGTTGTTAGTGGCAGCAGCTCCTTTACAGGCCTTCTCAACGTACGTAGCACCCCCACCTCTCTCCACTCAACAGCTTCACCCTTCCACACTGGGTAACCTCTACTGTTACACTGGGCCTCTGTGGGTAACATTGGCAATACCTCAGTTAGAAACCAGGGGAAATCCTAGCACAATGAAAATGAATAACTACGTCTTCCCCTCGTGCCACCACCCCCAGTCGTAGCTGCAGCTCTCAATCAGCAGCGGGGTGCACGTGTATTGGGGCATGGGCAGCTGTGGAGAGGGAGTCTGGAGCCCGACTTGTAGAGTAGACACATAGACACATGTGCACCCACACACAAACACCAACTCACAAACACGAGGAGGACATTAGCAGCGGCGAGCGGCTGTTGTAAGCTCTGGTTTCACTGTGGTGCAAGGAGGGGAGCTTGTGTGAGGTGGGTACGTATGTTTGTGTGTGTTCCTCCGTTCCGTTTACAAAGCCTGCACTCCTCCACTGTAAACTTTGCCAACCTAGTCTCTTCCAGACATCTGTCTCTCCCTCTCATACACACTCACATATGCCTGCGCCACCTTCTCAGCTAATCCCCAAGTCCATACAAGCTGCAACTTGAAATCCAAACCCAATCTGTGCATATTAAAACGGCTAATCCACCTCCAAATATAATTACTTGTACAACTGTGACATTTCTAGAATCAGGATAAACTGCATAAAGTGTGTGTTATGTGCACTGTGTGGCCTGTTAAAGCAGGGAGGTGTGTGGAGGTAGCTGGTTTCACATGTTTACTGTTACTCAGAGGCTTGGTGTAGAGCCTGGTGGCCTTGAGGACAGGGCAAAGGTCGCTCAGGTGAGGTCGCACTTTTCCACTCCTTCCAGATTTGCGGCGCCATGCGTCAGACCAACTGGCCTGTGCTCTGGAGGGCCGAGTCCGGTCGAACCGGGGGGAAGAGGAGGGGAGCAGATTGAGAAAAGGTTTTGGAAAATGTGAGTGAAGTGGTCAGGGACCTGGTGGATACTGATGGCAAGTTTCCCTCCTGCTAGCTGCCAGCTTATCGACTTTAACGACGCGAGCGAGCGATGGCCAGTCCCTCTGCCCCCTGGGTCTCTGTGTCCTTCATGCCCGCCAAGGCAGCAAGAATGGCAGCAGCACACCAATAAAGCCCCACATGGTACTGATTGAGAGGTATTAAAGTTCCCCTTCCCTTGCTCCATTCACTGCATCATGACGATCAAAGAATTTGGAATGGCCCGGCACATTTGATAATCTTTGTGCCTCGAATGCCTCGGTGTACATTTCTTTAATCATCTAATAAACAGGTTTGCTGAAATAATATAAACGCCATCCTCGGGCTAAACTGCTTTTCCGATCAACAACTCTAATTTAACAATGAACTTTTTAACCCTTGTTTATGTGAGACCTTTACTATGGGGCACTGCAGGGCAAAATGATTTGCCAGTCCCCTTCTTACTGTAATTTTCATCCCACCTTCCCTATCACCTCCTTTCCTCCGCTCTGCGACGGAACTGTTATGGAAGGAGCTCCAGGGGCAGCATTCATTTAAGAGTCAGATATAAACAGGCATTAAAAGGCAGCGTGGTCTTAATTAGCAGAAGCTGCTCGTATGTTTGGCGTGATTGTGTAATGTTTATACTTCAGTATGTGTGTGTGTGTGTGTGCGAATGAGTGAGTGTGTGCAGTGCACGCTGTGTCAGGCCACCGTGCTAATCACCTAGCCTGAGTTTTATTGCCCTGTGCAATGTTGTAACGATGCTGAAGGGAGACGGACGCTTGTCACAGTGACATTGATGACTGATAACTGTTAATGTCACCAAGAAGTGTAACTTAAGCTCTTGTGGCGACTATTTGTGCAACATTACCTCACAAAAAATGTTAGAAATGAGAAATAAGTGTCACGTATTTGTCTTTTCTCACAAACATCTTGCAGATTTGCAGAGGCTGCCATAAGGGTTGCTTCAATGTGTAACTCGGTTTTCATATTGGATGCTTGTTTTGTAAAAGCAAACAAAAAACACATGAGCTGGCAGGGTTTGTGAGGCAATGTAGCGCAGTTTAAGCTGCGGTCTTTGAGTGCAAACTCTGTGCATGTGCGTGTGCCAAGCCCAGTAGTGTACCCATCAAGGCTTCCTCACCCTGACCACATTGTCTCAGGTCTATACCAGGGGTCCTACTGTGATTATGAAAATGAAATCCGCTCCTCTTCCATAGAACTACCTGCGGCTTTCCTGTACAGTAAAGCAATGACACTTGGCCCAGTCATAAAGGAGCTACAAGAGCCATAAAAACACCTTACGATGTCTGGGTTTCTGTAGCCAGGCCATTAAGCTGTAAAGCCCTATTGTAAAAATCTAGATTGAGCCGATATAGTTGAAGGGAGTGCAGCAAAGATGAAAAGGGCCTCGCTCTGCCATACTTTCATAACCCTACAGTGGGCTTGGTTTTACCGGTAAGCACACGGGAAAATTCTTTGAATTCCCCGGCCTCACACCCGCTCTCTACTTTTGCCGCCCTGCAGCCAATGCGTCTGGCTACATGGGCTTGTTTGTGGTGCGTTTGACGTCACGGAGAGATCAATTAGTTCCTCAAATGAGCGAGTTGTTGCCCCCTCCTCCCTGTTTAAAAATATATTTTACTTTATAGTTTGTACATTGGACTGAATATGTAGATAAGAAAAAGTATGTGGGGCATTGGGACATTTAACCTGACACACACACACTAATATCCAGCTACCACTGTCTAGGTGGGCCGGATCACACACCATACTGGAAGCCATCCACATGTGTAAGTTTGGACGCACCACCCTCCAGCTTTTCCTTTGTCCCTCGCCTCCTCTATCTATCTTTCTATAATTGTGTCCCAGACCCAGACATGTCCATAAATAAACGGGGTCTCCCTCTCCTCAACCAGACCCAAGCCATGTTTATGTTCAGGCCTGTGCTAAGGGGGGGCATCTGGACCACTGGGCCTGCCTCACCACCTCTCTCCAGGCTCAGGTGGATTCAAGATGTGCCACCAAACACCAGCATCTGCTCGGTGGACTAACATAGGCTTAAAACATTACCACAGGGTCCCTGGAGATATATTTTTTTAAACATTTATTGAGGATTAAACAATCCTTGACTCATAGGCTGCACGTTTTTCTTTTAACACTTTGCAGTCTTAGCACAGAATTTAAAAGCAAAACACACAAGAAATATAAAGATACAAGTGCTGTTAGGGTCTCTGCAGTTGTACAGTTATTTAGTCTGTACCCAGAGTACATTATTTAGTTTTGCAAATGCTCTCGCAAACATCTTTTCCTTTGCAATTACTCCAGAATACAAACTGTACCTCTTGGTGAGGAAGGCATAATCTTCCAGTTCCTGCTTCAGTCTTATGCAATCTGTAAAGAAAATGAGAGAAATCTGTCATGACAGACAGTGGAGGAGATTTGAGGTTTATTTACATTAGCTGGATGTGGTCTCCTGGTCTTCATTTCATTTGGTCCAGGAGCCAGGCTATTAAAACTAATGAACACTTATTACCCCGAGTTGGATCCTGAGCTCCCTGCTAAACATCCCTTCTGTAGCTGTTTGTTTTACTTGTACCTGATTATTCAAACAGAGCAGTAAAACATGTGGCTGAGCCTTTGCCTCTGGTCTTTACAGGTAGTCTCATAAACAGTCTGATCTATGATACGTGATTGGACATGAGAGCCACAGTTTTTATATGAGCAAACACGGGTGGTCTTCGTTTTTTTTTTTTCCTCACTAATCATCTTGGACCGGATCCAGCGTTTTATTTAAGGTGCAATCTGATGTTCTATGTGTCGAATGCTTGGGATATTATGTTGTTGTTCGAAAAGAAAAACACATTGCAGTTTTTTTTCACAAAGCTAAATGTCTGTGTGCATTTTCGTGTCCCTCGTCTTGTTGAGGGGATGACAGATTTTCTTGGAATGCACAAATGAAGACATCTGCTTTGCAAATGTGACGGCAAATGGAGACTCCTCAGAGCTCAGCTGAAACACAGTCTATTGTGTTGTGATGTTTAATAGTGCTGACAAATATCACAGTGTGTTTTTGTATCTGAGAATTTTATTGCAGATGTAAAAGAACATGTTTAAAGGTCCAGTGTGTAGGATTCAGGGGGATATATTGGCAGCAATGGAATGAAATATAATAAGTATGTTTTCTTTAGTGTAAAATCACCTGAAAATAAGAAGTGGTGTGTTTTTGTTACCTTAGAATGAGCGAGTCCTTGTCCACAGAGATTGCCATGAAGTGCAGCCATGTTTCTACAGTAGCCCAGAACGGACAAACACTGCATCCATCACTGTTATTAAAAGCAACTCTGCAACAAGAGCATCAGAAAACAGATTTTTTTAACATGAAACTGCTTTATTCGGCAATTATACTGATTTAAATCACCAAAGGTGAGCACACATTAGCACGTGCTGTGCTAGCAGCTCTTCTGCAGTATCCTAAAAAACTAAAACTAAAAACTAATTTATAATGTCAAACTGTTTTATTCAGTGTTTTTTGCTGATTTTAATCATCTGGTCTGGTTGTTTTGAAGAGGAAGACGCCTTTGCGGAAAATTCAGCTCATGGTTAATGGTGCGTTCGTTTTGTACTCTGAGGTCGGAAGTTGGAAGTGGGAATGACATCACCTCTGAGTTGACAACAGTTTTTGCATTCTAGTTGACAACAGTGGACAAGTCGGAAAAAAACATGGACGCCCGCAAGAAAGCCTTTGTTGCCCTTGCACTTTCGGAGTATAGACAGCTTCATAACCATCATGCACTCCAACTGATGAACGCAGCAGATGAGGATGACCTAATGTAAAACAAATAAGATGAAATTGCTATAAACAGTACTTTGTTTACTCACTATGTATGTGACCGGCAGCCATCTTTAATCCGTAAGTCAGGGTTGATGCGGTTGCTCCGAGTTTCCCAGTTGGAAATCCGATCTCAGGGTGCGTTCGAGTTTAAACTTCCGACTGGGAACTGGGAATTTCCGACCTCCGAGTACAAAATGAACGCACCATATTTCCTCCTGAGCAAAGAACACTGAAGGAAATCTAGCGTGAAGATATTTCAGCCGGTTGCAATCTGTAATCGTCACCTCTAGATGCCACAAAATCCCCTAAATCTGACACACTGTTCCTTTAAGTGTGCAACATTTACTCTGTTCAGGAGTAAAATACATGCCCCTGTTGGATAAGCTTACATTCTTATAAGTTTTTATTTTAAAAATGCACAGTGCTTCTAGTTTACAGTGTCAGATCTGCCACTAGTTTCACCTCATGGCCTTGTTATCATGGTTTCAACACCACCAGGATTTGCTTGCTTGATGGCTTTATAATTGTTTGCTGATCGCCAGGTGTCAGATTGAAGATTACAGCCACAACTGACAGATGTACTCGCTACTTTAAGTGTGTGTGTGCATACATCCACGTGTGTTTTTGTGTACATGACGGCTCCGATGTGTCACTGTGGATCATTAGTGGCATTAAAGAGTGTTAGTGAGTGACACATGGTGTGTGTGTGTGTGTGTGTGTGTATGTATGTCTCTCCCCTCGTTGGGACCTTTGTGCTGCATAAATCAGCCCCGAACAGCTTGGGTATTGTCGAGGGAAGGAAAGAGCCCTTTCTTCTGACTGCTCTCCCGACACTTGCGGTTTTTAATATGATACGTGCATACGGAAAGCATGGTCAAATAAACAGCGTGTTAAGTTTCCCCCGTGTCTGTACCAATCCGTCAAAAAGAGATGCAGCTCAACTTTCATCCTCCCTGCACCGAAACCCCTCCCACTGCCCCTGCAACCCCTGTCATCCTCAGCTGGAATTTCCCTGGAGTCAGAGTCGGCCATTTGTTTAAACCTAATAAAATATTGTTAGAAGGCATGCCACTTAATGGCACCTTTGTTTGTCAAGTACAAGATAAAAGAAATGTGCGCCTTTTGAGAGAAAGGGGAAGAGAAAGTGGACTTGGAGTGATAAGCCTGAAAATGAGAGGCAGATTGAGAGAAGGACAGAAAAAAACCCTTTCCTGTCTGCTTTTCTGCCAGTGACATTACCTCTGCACCCCTGAGGAGGAAGCATATCAGCCCTTTTTTTGCTGAAACCCTATATGGTGAAATTAAAAGGTAGGGCTTCACTGGCTGCTATGTCTAGGTCAAAGCATGCTAACACTGTTGTATTGCATTTCACTTAACATGCTATCATTGTAAAAAATCTGTAATTAGATATAGAACACAAGGCACCACACCTATAAATCTAGCACGATTATAAAGGCCTGTGTTGGCTTGATACTCGGACTCCACCTACGTCAGTGGCACAGCTGGCACTCTGTGACTCTGTGTGTGTGTGTGTGTACTCTCAGGTTATAGACTATATCAGTCCCTGTTGTACTTAGTCATTCTGCAGCTTTGCTCTAAAGAGTTTAGAGATCTCACAACAGCATGGAACCTCCTTTTACAGCCCGACCTTCCTTGTTTGTACCGAAAATCATCGAATATGCTGGCAACACTGCAAACAATGGAAAGAACAGATTAGAACATTATGGCATGACGTGATGACAAAATATTTAGTACACGAGTGGGCCCTGGGCAGCTGTGTAAAGTAACATAAAGAAACAGAGAGCAGGAGAGATATGGGCCAAACATTGTGAGAGAACATCGAAGGCATGCCTGTGGAAAGAGTTTCAGGTCCTCAGAGTGTCTTAACTGTAGCTACTGGTGGAGGAAATACTGGATCCTCGCTGCAGGGGCCTTCCTCTGTTCTCTCCTGGAGAGAGGGTGCCTCTGAGAGTGCCTGATAGCACACGTTTTTCTTGGATGCCTCACAAAGTCTTTCCTCCGTCTCCTCACACATCTGAAGACATATTTTTATCACAGGACAGATGACAGGGGTAATCCTTTGGTGTCGTGCCCCAACTGACCGTTAACTTCCTCTTTTTGTTTTGGTTTCCCTTTCTTTCTTTGCCCCCCTCTTATCAGCTAATCCGTCCCTGTATAGAACGGTCAATTAAGAAGCTTAGTTGATAGAAAACGAGACCATTTTGAATGCTTTGAATGTGTGAAAATGCAGTGAAAAGGGGGGTTGTGACTGGCCCTCCAGCCGAAGAAAAGGGGGAAATGGAGCCTTTTTGTTGGAATTCATTTACCAAAGGAGAGTGTGTGTGTGTCGCCTCCGAAAGGTTAGACACAGAGCGTTGAAAAGTGGCAAAAAAAAATAAAAAATGAGTTCAGAAATCTCACATCCCTGGCTGATTTTGTTGCACAAGTGGTTCAGATTAAGGATTTCGGACATCACAATCGCACACTTTGTAACTGTAGCATTGCTGACCCTATCATTCCTGAACTTTGTTGCAGAAAAAATAGCCCAGAAGCATCTTGCACACCAAACACACACACACACACACACACACACGGTTTCTGATCTGCTTACTAAGATTAGACACAAATGATCTGGCTTATGACGCAGCAAAAATGTGGTTAAGATCCATAGAATTATGGTTTTAAAGCTTGTAGCCATCTACTTTTGTCTCATTAAGGACAACACATTTCGCAAGACTACTTTAACTAGTTGAAGAGTTTTTTTCAATTAGTAGTAAATTACTTAGTTAAATATCCGGTGTGTAAGATTTAGGGGGATTTAGAGGCATCTAGTGCTGAGGATTGTAGATTTCAACCAGCTGAAACTTCTCGTGGTTAGAATTCCTTCAGTGTTTAATGTTCAGGATGTTTTTAACGCAAACCAAATTACCCGTAGAGGTCTCTTTCTCTCCCAAACCAATTGACAAAGTGATTTAACCCAGTAAAAACCCTGAATAAAGCAATTTGATGTTGCAAATCAGTGTTTTCCCTATGCTGTTTGGCATGTCGCAGACGGGCTGCTAGCCTAGCACTTGCTAATGAATGCTAACCTTTATTTTTGATGCAGATATTTGGGAGGTTTTTACCGAAAGCTGACATACTTTTTAACAAATGGACCTAATGTTTGTTTAAGCCGGTAAAAGACTCTAAGGGGCTGCTAACTTAGGGGGCCGATGTGAAACATGAAAATGCAGTTGACCCTATCTAGCGCCAGTGTTTAGTTTGTCCATTCAGGGCAACTGTAAAAACATGGTGGTGCATCATGGCGATCTCCGTGGATGAGGACCAGCTCCCTATGTAGATAAGGCTCATCTAAGGTAACGAAAACACTACGATTCTTATTTTCAGGCGATTATACACTACATAAAACATTTCTGTAACACTTGAAGGCATTTTAAAACCGCAGTCAGTTGTTCTGTGTGTTTTATCGAATGTATCTCAGTGATAGCTAGCCATGATTTGGGCTGGATCTTTTCTTATCCGTCTCAGACTTAGGAATTTATTCTCAGCACAGACTTTTTTTAGCAGTGCAGGTACATTTAATCCACCTTAAGTTGACTGACTGGCAGGCCATTTTTTGCTGTGAGGTTTTGAGATTCGGCTGGGGGTGAAAGAAATGCTTTCTGTGTACAAAACATAAGCGAGATGTGCTTTGGAACAGACTCCGTGCTGTGCTGCTGGGAGAGGAGAGAAGAGGTGAGGGAGAGGGGAGGGAAGGAGGGGGGTAATTGCCACATTAAGGGGAAGGAATTCAAAATAAATTTAATCTCCCAATCCCTTTCACCCCCCAAGAGGTTTACAGTGAGCATGCTCCATCTTGTTATGAGACACAAGGAGAGCACACAGAGAGTGAAATGGAGAAGGGGAGAAAGAGGGCGAGGTTCTGATCGAGGTAACCGACTGGCTCCTAACCAGCGTGAACTTGTGTGGGAAAGGTTCACACAGAAGAGGGCAACTTTGTATGCAAAAGCCGTGCAGCCATCTCTGAGCTGGTTGTGCCCGTGTTTGTGTATGTGTGAAGTGGCGCTGATGACCTTTGCTGCCAAAGCCGCATTTGCATTTACTCTTCTCTGTCGGCACCTTTCCCACAGTGCCTCACTCTGTAGCTGAATAGTGTCATCAAGACCAAGGGGCATGTTTTCTCCCTAACCAAACACACCACACTGGCTAATTGCGCTGACTGGCACATCTTCAAGAAAAGGAAGGAGAAGTGGAGGGAGTGTGGACATCATTAAAATCCGCTGCTAATGTGTTGGGTTGGTTTTAAAACTAGGGGGTCAGAGGATGATTGAAAACCAGACGTTAAGCTAACCGAAGGCTTTCTTAAGCACAAATTATCCCCTGTGATGTCTTTGGGTCCCATTTTTCCATCAACTAGGGACTTGCTGAATAAGCACTCTCTATCTTGGAAGTCACTCCATCCTGTTCTCTTTTCTGAAAATAACCTCAGGTGAGTGGATCGCTCCAAAGCCGCGGTGAGGCTGTGTCAGCTCGTGAGGTGCAGAAGCAGGGTTAAAGGCCCGCCGGATTCTACTGTATGTCATCATGTGGTTTGGGCTCTCACTAGGACATATGGTGCGGTGTATTTTTATAATGTAATCATTCCTCCTCTTGCAACAACACCGTTAAAACTTTCTGCATGCTGGGGCAAGAATTCAGTCAAGAGCCCTGCTGACCCAGACACAGCAGAGCATAAACAATGGAGCTAAGGCCTTGGCAACACACACAGCACACATGGACACACAACAGCACACACCTTGCAACTTTTGTTGCTGCCCAAAAGCGGCTTCACTTCCTGAGTGTCCAGAGTAGGTTTTGTCTTACCATCTTTTTCATCTCTTTATTTGTCAGTTATTAGTTCAATCACAGGTCAGTGGAGCATACATGTGGGCTCTGTCGAGTGGTTTTATTGGTGTGGTGTGTTTACCTGACCAAATGTAACCTGTGGTATTCTGAGTTGAGTCATCCGCTGTCAAGGAGGGACGGCGAGGTCAGCTGAAGTTCTTTCCTGCAGGAGCTGTTTAAGTGACACTGATTTGGCTCTCAGGTAGTAAAGATAATTAAGACAGGTTGCACAAGCCTATAATTATGGCCTCTCCCTATGCGTCACCCATGTATATTGTCTCTCTTTATCCTCATTATCGGCTGTAAATATCTATCTACTGTATGTTGCTGAAAACCAGTTTAGTGCTGCACTTAAGATATTGTTTGTTTCTGGTGTTGCTGCTGACATTCGTCTTCTCAAACTACCTCTTCAACTGAGACAGATTTAATTATCAGCCCCCCCTTTTCATAAATGCTTCCTGTAGAAAGAAATGTCACCTAACCTGCCACTGTGGCACTGAAGGATTGACAGCATGATTAAATGGGATTGTCTTCGCTCCAGCTCAACAGGGGAAACAACAGACTTAGTTTCAGGGTGCTGACAGGCTGATTCGGTGTGATGGGGTGCCCCGCGGATGAACATGCCATCCCCTCGGCTGCCGGGTGAACACTGTTCTCTGTGTTGATGGGGACGACGGGCACACAGATCACGTTTCCAGCAGAAGCAGGAAGTGAGAATTGGATGGTTCCTCTTACCAGGCCCCTTCTTTCCTCCCGGTCCTACACAGAGCCAAACTCAAACCATGTGTGTTCTCACCCTGTGGACCTCCGCATACAGCCAGCTTGGCTGGCTGGTTGGCAAGTGCTGTGGTCTTCTTAACAACATGTGATCTCAGGAAACATTCAGCCCCTCCCTTGTGCCATTGTTATTTGAATCCCTCCTCTGTGTAACTCCATTGGGCTCTCTTGGGGAAAGTGGTAAGCGATTCCTCTCTGTGTCCGGTCTCCAAAGACACACCCCTCCCTCCCGCTTGGAGCTTTCATTCAAGGTTAGGCACACGATGGATGTGATTGGGGAAGTACAGTAGTCTGTCCCCAGGGCCAAAGGTCATTTCCTGACACTCAAGCTGCTATGGGTTAACTAGGAGCAGATTAAGAAAAATAGCTTAAACTCACTGTGACAATAGAGGAATTAGCCACTGATGGTGATGTAGTTACACAGTCATTACATAAAACTGATCAGTATTTGTGTGTCTTAAGCCAGGGGAGACATTATCATTACAAAATATTTTTTTCATTTTACACACACATACATAGTAATATGAAAAAAAGGCTTTTTTGATGTCTTTATTTTTCTTTCCATGTTGGAAAAAGCACCTTTAGCTCTTGAATACCCTTTGAAACACATCACTCCTCACTCTCAATACACACGCATGAGATACACACCGAAGATACAGAGCACATGAGCAAAAACAGGCGGTGACCATCCCCTGCCGAGGTGATATTCGTGCTCAATGTAGGCAGTGCTGAATGTGACACACAAACGGTTGTATTTGTTAGATAGCTTGATAGCTCACTAGCTAGCAAATGAATGTTAGCCACCTTGCTAATAAATACAGCAAATTATGATGTCATCAGTACTTTCTTTTTCTTTTGTCCAATGTCTTTCTCTCGACTCATTGCCAGCCAGGAAGCATCTCTCATCTGGGCCAGTTTGAATTTTTCATGGCCAGTCATACAATATCGGCCAGTGTCTTCTCCATCCTGGCTCTACAGCCAATGACAGTCAAGCAGGGTCAACTACACACACTTCTTCAGCAAAGTTGAAGTCTGCCCAATGGGATTATGCAAATTTGCTCTGCCACTGAAAGCAAATGTTTTATTCGTCCCTTCGCTTGCATTAAATTGAAGTGACCAGGAGCTGAATACTCGGCAATGTTCATTTTTGCAGGTTTAGCCTTACGTGATTAGCAATTGTGAAGGATACAGGATCAAAACACCTCACCGACTTTGCCTTAGTGATCTGTTTCAGCACAAACACACTGTATCTTTGTCTGGTGACCATTTGTGCGCCGAAGCCCATTGCCTTGCGATACAAAGGTTATGTACAGTGTCGTTAAAGTCAGAATATTCTAGTCATTGGTGGCATGTTCTGGCATGTGAATACCCCTAAGATGAGGTATTTATGTTGATGGAAAGCGAGGCTGTATGAGGCTGATTAGGTGAAATACCTGTCTCTGCTCTCAATCCTTCCACTTCAAAACGGCTGTTTACAGAAAACAGCGACTGATGAGGGGATAATCTGTCAAAAATATACGTGCCACTTCTTTCTTTCTCTTGGTCTTTCTCTCGCTTACTAAGAAGAGAGTGGGAGAGAGTGTACATCCAAATTTACAAAGAAAAAACTTAAAAGATATATATTCATACAAGGGTACTGTGTAGGTATTTGTGCATCCTCTGTCAAGCCCTTTGTGAGGAATTGTTCAGGCCCTGCTCCTGCCGCGTTCCTCTCCCCTGTCTCATGTGAAAGTCACCCCTGACCCACCTCCCGCCACCCATTTTTTTCTAATGAGACACATTGTATGGACACCTGTGGGCTGCCATTTCCACTGGGGGTGGGGGGTTGAGGGATGGGGGCGTGGCAGCGTTGCCAGCTTTTAATCGAGACGCGTTGACTAATCGCCCAAGGATTAGCCTCTTAGACAAGGCCTCTTTCATTCTGACACTCCATATACCGCAAAGACTCTGCGTGGAGATGGAGAAGGCGGGGGAGAGTAAATTTTTGGGGGGCTGGGGGTAAGTACAGATGGCATACTGTACCTGGATGTGCTTTGTTTGATCATGCCTGAGCCCTCTGCATGTACACACACACATACACACACCCACACACACATACACACATATCCTGAGGCTGGATCTTTCCCCAAGTTCTCTTCCTGGAGACAGCTCTGCATATTTCTCACAGCAATCACATACTGTGCCTCTAACAGCCTCTGCCCTTGTGCTGTGTGTGACAGTAAGCAAAAACTGACAATAGCAGTGCTTAATTCATTTTGAGCAACAAAACCATTGTACCATCTCACTTTATGCCTCTAAAACATTCTCCTCCCCGTACTGAATGAAGATGACATGTTTTTCGGGAACGTTGCCCTTTCTTCAGCCCGCTTACAAACAAACACACATATGCGCACACACACACACTCGTGCACAGACGCTCTCTGAGTGAGATTGAGTTTAGCATGCCGTGAATGGTTTGTGTATGTGTGTTTGGGAGTGGGCTGTGGACCTGTATATTGTTGTATGTAAATGAAGCGGGGAGACACCGTCGGGGCTCTGCGCCGTAGCTCGAACCTGATGTTTCCCAGACCCCTCTGCTGTATATTCAAGGGTTTGATGAGGTCATTCATAACACACAGCACATAACACGCACATACAATTTTAGGCACAGAAATAAGGTAGACACAAAGAAGTAAGCTTTGTTTCGCACATGGACTGGGTATTGGTACTACTGACCAAAATAACCCAGTAGTATATCAACCTCTCCGGTCAAACTATACCTCCATTTGATCCTTCTTGTACCTAGATCTGGAAAGAAATGACTGTTTGTGGGGTTTTGCTTGCAGCCAATCACAGCAAGAGTTCTTTTTTGGGCTGTCCGTCTGTCCCATTCTCGTGAATGTAGTATCTTAAGAACACCTTGCAGGAATTTCTTCAAATGTGGCACAAATGTCAACTTGGACTCAACAATGAAATGATTAGAATTTGGTGGTCAAAGGTCATTGTGATCTCACAACCTAAGAATTGTTATACAAAGTATGACAAACATTCACATGAATGTCTAATTGGATGAAATGCTGAAGTGACAACATTTTAATTCCAAAAGGTCAAAGGTCATCCTGACATCATAATGCTCTGCAAAAACACTCCTCTAGCCATTATTCAAAACCATTACGTGCAGGAACATCCATATTTGGAGCGTTGTCTACTGTTATTGCTCCATCTGAGCCTGGACAGACACTGATGTAAACTGCAACTTGACTGGTTTGCAGAAGCATACAATCGCAAGGCGGTAGTCCTAGTTTCACACATGCACTACTCCTGGAGACCTTTAAACTGACTTTAAAGAGTAAAATTAGTAGAGTTCCCCTTTAAGACAGACTTTACAAATTGTGAAACTCTCACTTAACAGAGAAAAAGATGATGTCCAAAATCCGTTAGAAAGCAGAATTAAATTTCCAGTGAAAAGGGTCTCAGTTCTCTTTTTGTCCTCAAACTACTAATTTTATACATGCACATGCCATTGCAAAGCATGATGCAGTTACTAATTTCCAAGAAAAATCCTTCATGGTCAGGGTCCTTGTAGGAAAATTCACTGATATTCTAGATACCCTGCTTTTGTTCTCTGGGAATTGAAGCCTGTAAGGTGTGACATGCTGTTTTTCAGGATTCTCCATTTGCACAGTTTGCCTCTAAAGCCTGTTCAAGTTTCACACACCTATCAGAGGAACCTGCTACACACTAAGCCCTCTCTGAATAGAACATGGTGCAGAGCAAGCAGAGGCCCAAGACAACCTTGTAACATGACAAAGGAGGGCAAACACCACAGTGATTGTTGTCTTTTTCAAAGGCTTCTGTTGGGTAGCACGTCCCAATGGTTCCCCATTGTTCTGTCGATTGACTCTGACTGAAGTGTCTGTTTGCACTGAGCAGCCCTAAACCGGTGGGCGGAGATCATCCAAAGTTTTTCTTGTGTGTGATTTGTCGCGGTGACAGCGTTTTGTAAAGGTCACGCATGTGTGGCAGGCGGGCTGGGCTCAGGTGTGCAACGTCAGCCACATGTTTGCTCAGTGGTCTTATGTGTTCTTTCAACCGTTTACACTCTCAAGTTGCCCTCGCTCGAGCAAACAGAGATGAAGAAACATGCAAGGAGGAAGACATTGCGGTTGAATATCAAGCTCGTAGAATCATCCGCTGAGCCTGAAACTAGATTAAAACGTTCAATTTCTTTTTGCTGAATTTCACCGTTCAACTTCTCACGATTCATTTCTCCATACTGTGTTTGCTCTTGAATACATACTGTGGCCTGTTGTTTGTCTAGTCACAGGAGCAGCCTGGAAGCAGCTGCCAACCTGGCTCTGCAGGTTGTGTGCTGTTTCACTCAGCCGGTGAAGAAATGATAACAAAGGAAATAAATTAAATAGCACTAAAGCATTTGCGGTCAGGGAGATAGAAAAGTGAGACATACTTTACCGTGAATGGGAGGGGCAAGGTAGAAGCTGAGGCTGCAGGATATGAATAGGTGTGTGTGTGTGTGTGTGTGTGTGTGTTTAGATATATGTGTGTGTGCGTCTGTGTGTGTTAAAAGGCTGTGTTTACGAAGCTGGGAACTAAGTGTTTGGCCCTCCAGGTGTGTGTGCCGGTGGTTGTTGGGGCTTGTGAGGCCCGCTGCGGAGGTGGCTACGTGACAGCGGTAATGATAGGTTGTGGTGGGTGAAGACATGAGTGTGTGCGTTGCTGCAGGCAAGCGTTAGCTTTGCTCCTGATGACATACACACACACACACATTCATACACACACACACACCCGCGCACACAGTCAACAATGTACCTTATATCAGACTTCACATCCCACGCAGCGTGAGCAATTAGACACATGACATTAGGACGAGTGAGCACTTGCCAAGTGAGGAGGGCCAAGTTCTACAAGTCTGGGGTCAGATGATCCTCAGCCAACCAGCTCCGTCTAAAACGCAGGCTCTTAAATCAGGTGATGGAGGGGTCAAGTTCAGGTTGAGCTGTAATCTAGCAGAGGAGGTCAAGAGCCTGTGCCTGTCTGATTGCCTTTGACCTGTTGACTTAACAAGATAATCTGTGTTTCTAGCTCCTTGGGGTGCATTTACACCAAGTATGGACAATTTACTCAGTCTTTGCAACATGTACATAATGAGAACAATTCCATTTTGAGCACCAAGACTTCCTGAAAAAGTGCACCTTTGTCATCTTCTTTGTGGTGTGTACAGTCAGACTGACACTTAAAACACACCAATTCCACAACACAAACCCCATAATCAGTAAGTTGAAGTCTAAAAGAAAACTTCCCCCCAAAGAATGACCATTTGTACATGTATAACAACCATTCACCATGTAGTACCTTGAATTTGTAAGGAAAACTTTGTTTTTCTCGCATGGCTCCTTCATGAACGGAGAGTCCAAAAAAGGCAACCACTCTTCATGAATTGAAGTAAACTGGATCCACATTTAACAACAGCAAAACTATATCAAAACATTCCTTAACAAACTGTCACACAACTTGTGCAGTATCATCCAAGTCTCATTTATCCAGTCATATGCTCAGTAGTCTACTTTTTGGTAATACCTTATGAAACACTTCTGCATGCAAGTAGCATGTCCTGAGCGTGCTTCGGCATGAGACTGTTACTGTGCAAAAGTGTTTTACATCTTAATGTTTTAGTGAAAATGCACATGTTTGGGAAGTACTGAGCTTACGACACGATAAATGAGACTTGGATTATACTGCACACACTGTGTGATGACTCCATTTACCTCAATTCATGAAGAATGCTCTCTTTTTTTGGATTCTCCGTTCACTGTGGAGGCAGGCGAGGGAAAAAAGAGAAACTTTTTATCACATGCTGAACTTGTGGTGAGTTGTTAATATACAAATGGTCATTTCATGGGTGAAGTATTTCTTAAACGTGATTTCAAGACCATAAAGAACCCAGAAAAGTCCATAGTTAAAGTTTCCTAACTACCAGAAAGGCTGCCCAATTCTGTTCAATAAAAAAGTAACTTGTGCATCCATATAACCTTTGGTTTCAAGCCCTGTTTCAATTTTAATTGCAAACCCCTCAAAAAAATAAGAATATGGTGCAAAGTAAACATTCATATGTGGTTTGGCTCAATGAAAACCAGTGTGACTGCACCTTAAGATGAACAGTTTGAAATTTACATTTGCCTCCAGAGAATGGTGTTTTGAAAGATGACATTTAAAATAACTGATCAGATTTTATGGACTTAATTTCCTCAGAGCTAAAATGTCGAAAATTACTTTCCGTAGAAGCAGCTTCCAGATCAGCACTAACATGCTCTTAATAGACACTGAAGGCACATGAGCTCAGCTCTGCAGATGTTGAAATTAGTTTCTTGTTTTATGACAAGCACATACCTGGAGCTCATTAAATGGGATCTTCGACACACTACCCTCTCCTGTCATTTACAGTAATGTGCAAAGATAATAGTGGTGCTCGACAAAGATGCTCATTGTTGTGGCTTGCAGCGAGGCCTTGCATCTCAAGGAAACAGAACTCATTGCGGCTAGGCGCCCCACACAATAAAGCTCTCAGGAGGACCTTTTCAGTGCCGGGGCGTTCCACTATGGTCTCACCACTCCGGCCGCATCCGTTTGCCCGGTTCTGCGCTCCTCTGTTCTGTTACACCGCAACATTTAAAAACACACACACACACACACACACACACACACACACACACACACACACACACACACATTCACAGAGGAGGAGAGACAACAGATGAGCTATTGTCTTGTCTTACATAGGATGGACTCAGAACTACTCATGTCTGCACGTCTGATCTTAAAGTATGAGCTGTGGTTTGGTGTAAGACGGTTGAGTTGCTGCTGCTTTATGTCAAGATGACTCTTTAACGTGTCAGCTACCATTCAGCCTCTTAAAAGTAAGATGTGTAGAATAATGACTCGGGAGACAAACGATTTTTAGAGAGTCCCCAGTCATTTTGAACGTGGCAACTTGCCACATACCATGCACAGGAGCGAAGTAATAAAAATTGACTCAGTGACAGATGAACAGTAGGCAACCTCTCGGCCGCTTTTGTCCACAAAGATCAGACTCCATTGTGAGGTGCGTCTGTATAAATCCTTGTGAGATTATTTTTCTATTACATTTTATGTTTTGAATTGAACTCTAATGGGGCTGAGTTCAAAGACGTGAGGAGGATATTTCCTGCTGTCTCAGGGCTTAGTGCTAGTTCAAAGCCTTCCAACTGTTGACAGCAGCTGGTCTTCTCAGGATCTCTGACTTTGTCCTACTGTATAAAAAAAGCTACTACTCAGCTTTAGTCAATCCCCAACAGTACAACACTATACGTCCCCCCATGCACTGTAATAGAAAGCTTTATGATTTAGACAGTATTAAGCTGTCTGGAGAGGTATCAAAGCTTCCCTCTTCCATCTCTGACTCTTGTTGTTTCTCCTCAGTTCATTTCTTTTCCAGTCCCAGAGACGGCAGTGCCCAGAGGCAGTGTCAGTGCTTATATTTGTGATTTTGTTGGCAAAGGAACAATGGGTTAGTTTAGGCAGTGCATTCCTGATTATTGACACACTTTGGTATGGAGGAGGATTAGTGAGCGCCTTGGCTTTCTGATTCTTCTGCGCTGGCTCGTGAGCAACACCTGGGTGTATCCATGACAACAGGCATCACAATGAACAGTGATTTCGCCACCAACCGGTTCGACAGAGAGTCTGTGGCGATGCTTGTGCAAGGAGGGTCACTTGAGAGTGGAGGAGTGGGAAATGTTTTCTTGACGCAAAGCACAGAGTGAGTCCTTGCAGAAGTGCCCAGCTACCTTCAGGATTAATTTTCCTACTCTTAAATAAAAATCCTAAAATATTTTTATGCACAAGTTCCCTATCCTGTATGTTCAGTAGAAATACTTTTATAGGGTGGAGATGGCGGTTTATGGTTTCTGCAAGAGGAGCTGGTCCCATTCTGACAGCCCTGATTACCTGAGTCCGGCTAGCCCACATGTGGTCTGTGTTGAGATGGCCCGATAGCTGGGACTGAGGCAGCATTGTTAGCCAACAAGCAGTTTGCTGAGGGTCTCTTAATGACCTGCTCCTCAATCTTATCAGCAGGAGCCCACAGGACCCATATCAAGCATCCTGGTAAAAACTTCCACTGACATCACGGCTGCTAGGTTCTACCCCAGTTACGTTTTCACCTTTGAGAACCTGCTACTTGCTTTCACACAGAAGTATTAATGAAATGAAACCACATATTGTCTTGCATCATTCGTGGTTTGAATGGACTCTGTGGAAATGTGTTCACGTAAGGAACGTGTTTTGTAACATTACCGTTTCTCTTAAATCTGATAACTCTGTTTATGAATTGAAACCCAGGATGTGTAGTCTGAAGACCAGTTTCAAGATTACTGTTTAAAGCTCCTGGTCTTGTCTCGAAGTTGACCTAATTTTCTCTGTGTTGTCTCAGACAAAGACAACTGCGGATTTTATTTCAAGACCGGTCAAGAACATAATTGCTGGGATATCACTGAATTGCGTGTCCAAAAAGGATGTTGAATAAAGATGGTTAAGTTAATTTCAGTTCTTAACTAGAAAGCAATGGAGAATTCGCATACATAGAATTCACCTCTGCAATGCCTTTTAATGACTTTATCAACATTTCTCTTGGTACAGTTATACACATGTACTCTATATGGCAATACAAGAGGAGAATGATTTGTTTTCTGTGAGTGTTTTAATGGGAATGCGGATCTTTCAGATCACTTTGAGGAGTACCTATGGTTTGCATGTTCCACATTTTTATCATAAGTGTCTCGTGCAATTTGGGACTCACGCTGGTCTGTTCTTGGTCTTGACTTAGTCTGCCCTACCTTGGTCTTGGCCTTGACTTGGTCTCGGCTCCTCGAAGTCTTGATCTTGTCCTCTTCTGGATACGCTGATTTTGGTCTTGGTTTAGATGGTCTTGACTACAGCCCTGGATGCAAGTAATGTTGGATTTCGAATCACCAAGGCCTATCTCATTGTTAGCATGACACTTTTTTTTTTTGATGCATCGTAAATTATGTTTGCTTAAATTTAAAGAACATGCTCAGTGTATGTTCAGTCCTGGCATTTTTCCAGGAATATTTTGGCAAGAAACACTTAAGTTTGATTGACTACTGCAATATGTCGAGTGTGGTTGCATTCCGGAAGAATAGAATACCATTACATCGTTCTCATTTATGTCAATTTTTATGAGTAGTTAATTAAATTCTCCATTTTATTATCTTTCACATACCATGTAGTACAATATATGGGAAACATAAGCCTCTCGAGGAGCAGCTGCTGGGGTGTCATGTTCAGATTTCTCGTCACAGCATTTCTGCTCGGTGTCTAAACTTCCCTGCAGGGCTCAACGTTGGTTAGTTACTTGCAGTGGAATTAAAAAGAAGTTGTCTCATTCTGTATCCATCCCTGAGTGGAAGACAAACCTTGAGAATAAGCTGTACTGTAGATGTGATACTGTGGATACAACCACGTGTCCAGAAGAAAACAGTGTGTCCACATAAAGTTACTGTCCATATGTACCAGAGGTGACTGTAGTCTACAGCAGAAACTTTATCACAAACTTCTTAGACTGTGTTACTAACGAGCACTGATAAGTGAGGTATTTAGGGCATTTGACTACCCTGTCATGTGCAATCAGAGGTGATACTGCTTGGCAGGCCAGACAGCTGACAAATACACCAAGAGGGGGAAAACCCATCAGTTTGGAGCCCATTTGAGTGTTTCCAACCCACTCACTGTTAGCTCACCTGGTGTGAAGGAATAATGATTTCTAATGATGTTTTTAAAGATTAGAATTTTCCTGTACTTTTACCTTTCCGAAGTTTGGCCTCTCTACAAGACTGCCGAGTGTTGGTACAGGAGGCCCTGTTCAATAACACTATCCCATGAGCCTACAATAATCATGCACAACAATGAACATCATTGCTTCTTCTACGCCCTGAATGAGGACAATTTGCACAATAAACCTCAAGTAATTACAGGATTAATTACATGTCAATAATTGTATCCGCCAATACAAAACATTTAGTCCTACCTTCTGTCTACCTGCTTATTATTTCTGATGTTTACGATGGTCTTGTCAGTATGTCACAATGCAGCAGCAATAAAAGAAATTATAAACTAAGAGACTAACATAAACAAATACATCCTCCAAAGCATTCAAACACTGAGCAGATCACCTGAGAGTAAGCGTGGGTGGCTGCTGAAAATAGCGCCTGAGTTTGCGAAAGAAAAACAAACAAGAAATGTTCTTCCTGATAGCTGAGATGTCAAGGAGACATAGTGTAACTGGAAATGAAGGGCTGAGCAGAGTGGAACCAGACCTAGCCTGTTCAGGAGCCCTCTCACTCACAACAAGTGGTTTTGTTTGGCACTGTCCCTTTTGTTGACACTGTGAGGTTCTCATGCCTATTAGGTTGCTGTCTGCGAGCGGGCACCGTGATGACATGCCCCGCACAATGCCATTGGCTGGCACAGTGTCATTGTCACATTATCACCTGCTTGCTCGACTGGAATTGTTCTAGACGGCTCGAGCGGAGAGGTGCACAGGCTTTGTCTTTTTGCATTCTAGTGTTACAGTATCAGCGGATGACATACCTGTGCTGTTTAGTCATTGTATCGCTGTGACATCACTAACATACCACATTTTTTTGTGCAACTTAATGTAAAAAACACCTATTTTCTGTCTTCTCAGTCATCCTCCCCTCCTGGGTTTGTAATCGGTGTGTTAGCCTTGTCATGCCGATGAGGAAGTCTTGTAATTTTTTTTCTGATGGCTCATCCCTGTGTGGGCAATTGGGTGTTGGCCCTTTTTTGGAAACAAAATTCCCCTCCTGCCAATAATGAAGAGTGTTACAGGCTTTAACTGTGATCTTATGGTGAGAGGCAGCGTGGGAAGTTTGGTGAACTTCCTAACCCCACGCACCACCGCAGCACATTGACCCGCGTCACGTGACAAAGGAATGCTCCGCATCTTTTGTTTTAACACCCACCACACTCATGGAGTTGAGAGCAATTTTGCATACTATAGAATGATCACTAGCTTGGCATTTTGCCTCCCCATTCTCCTCCAGTGTTATTCCCAAACAGGATTTGCAGGCAGCTCTCTCCTGCATCTTTTAAATCACTTCAAGCGCTACTGAAGCCTTTTTCACCCAAAGCGGGCACCAATCTAATGGCATCATTTGGGCCTGCACACATCGAGAGAATCAACCCCTTTTTTTTCTATGCTTAAGGTTTTGTGAACAGAGGAAAACAAAAGGCCGGCCCAATGAAGCGCATCTTTGCTGGCAGGCTGAATAGAGGGGCCCCTTTCATGGCTGTTTATGAGCACCCCTCTTCAAAAACACACATACAAATCACATCCAGTTCTCCCAATGGCTCCTCTGATACGAGGATGATGGCAGGGAGGGGTGCTGGAATCTTGTGGTGCCTCTCTCCCCTTTCATATGTTCCAGTTGATGGATTTCCACCCAGCGTCACCCCAGCTTTACTATCGGATCCATCGGTTTGTTTTCATGGGTTGAATCACATGTTACATAAGAGCAAGATGAGCATCTCTGCCGAAAACATCATTAAAATGTTTCACGTAACAGATGCTGGACAGAAGGCAGGAAAAAAGGCAGAGTTATTAAACTGTCTGTTGCCTTCGGTGCTTCAGAATGTGAGATGCAGTTCATGGGGTAAAGTGTCTATCACAACACTGTGCAGCATTTTGACTACCATGGAAGTGTGCGTCAAAATATGAATAAGGGCTGCAATAGGTATTTTCACAATCAAGTCATTGGCAGCTTTTTTAATAATCTATTAATGTTTTAATTAACATTTAATGGTTCCAGCCTCTCAAACGTGAGCATGTGCTGCTTTTCCTTATCTCACATTATTAAATTGTGTTTGAGGTTTTGGACTGTTGGTCTGACAAAATAAACAAAATAAGTTAGGAAAAAAAGAGGAAGTAATCTCAGGGCTGGGCAATATATCAATATTATATCGATACTGTGATACAAAGCTGGATCTGTCCCAGATTTTGGATATTGTTGCATCATAAGTGTTGTCTTTTCCTGGTTTTAAAGGCTACATTGCAGTAGAGTGACGTAATTTTCTAAACTTACCAGACTGTTCTAGCTGTTCTATTTTTTGATTTCACCCTTTTAGTCTTGATTTCCTTATTACTGATTATTACGTATCAAAAATCCCATTGTTTAAATATTTTGTGAAATCACAAATTCTCATCCCTACAGTATTGTTGCAGTATCAATACTGAGGTACTTGGTCAAAAATATTTTGATATTTGATTTGTTCTATATTGTCCAGCCCTGAGTCACTGTATACTCTGGGGGATTATGACTGACATATATTTAAGTTTTCTCATGTTTTAAAGAATGATTCATAGAGCGATTTATTAAATAATTATTTTTTAAAAAAGAAAGAAAATCAGCATATTAAACAGTAATGAAAATACTGCAAGTGCTGCCCTAATCTGGTGATTATTTTTTTAAATTTAATGTAGAAAATGTTAAAATGCCATTCTCAGTTTCCCTGAGCTCAATGGGAAACTTTCGGACTAACTGTCCAAAGTCCAAAGCTATTAATCTTACAATGATGTAAAACAATGATGAAAAACACCATAATTAAGAAAATAAAATTAGCAAATTGCACATTTTTTGGTTGAAATTTGAAATGATTTAAACAATGAATCCAATATCAAAATAGATGCTATTTAATTTTATAATTTAGCTTTAATTATTGCAAGCAGTGCAAGCGCTTTAGATAATTTCTCCTCATATTTTGTCCTGTCTCGTCTGTAGGCCTGTTGATCAGTAGTAACCGGAGGGTTTGGACTTAATTCAGAAAGCCTCTCAGCATGAACAAAATATAGTTCAAATGCAGCTTTCAACCAACAGCAGCACATGAGACAATAGGTTTTATTGTGAGCGACGACTACGTGCTCTCAGTGTAGTTACATCTATGACTAAAGGCGCTTGCATTTCTTAATTATGCTGTTTCCAAACTGCCACATTGTTTCGCTGGCAAAATGTCATACAGTGCTGTCAACATGTGATTTACAGTGTTTCAGGGTCATTATAAAAGTCTTTTGCTCAAAGGTGTAATTAAGTCCAACTGTAGTGCTGTGTTTTTATTGGCTGAATTATATAATATTTTGTAAGGCTCATGATGCAACAGCTGCTCAAAAATTGAAATTAATTTCATCTATCCTTCCCTGAATTCTGTCAGACAGTGTTTATAAAATGAAATATATGAAATGTGTTCTGTGTTAGTGTGCACATGCTCATACTCACAAGAGTGAGCGAAAGAGCAGGCGAACTTGTGGATGCATGCCTCTTTCCTTGGGTCAAGTATGAAGGTCAGAGAGCTGACAACTTCTGAACAGATTGCAAGTCATCCCACCACGAAGTCGATCTTCTTGTAACTACCTTTTCCGCTCTGTGTCATATCTTGTTCAACAGGTAGAGGTTTGATGGACAGGAGGAATGCAGGCGGAGGGATTTGTTTTGTAATGGCAGTCTATTCTTTGGGTGTTCTTGAGCAAACAGAGCGACGCTATGTCCTGTTTTTACGGGTTTCACACGTCACTGTTCAAACTCTCAAACAGGCTGGTCCCCAAGAGTACATGCAAGAGAGCAAACAGTGCTCTAATACTTCACCACTCTGACCTTCTGCTAACTTGATTCACACATAGACAAACACACACACACCTTTTACTAATGCAGTCAAACCGCACTGTGCAAAAGGATCTGCGACATGTTCGTTTTAATCTTAGGTTTTTGTGGCTTATTTCTTGCGCAACTGAATGAAATAAAGCAACAGAGATGTGGATAACGTTGATGTGAACCAAATCTGACTTTTGTTTTCCGATCAGAGCACTTTAGCCTCGGAGGGTAAATAACATAATAGTGTGGATCCACCTGATGTACCAACAGTCCAGCTCCAGTTTACAACTTCAACAGTTTTTCCAAAATATTTAAAAATAATTGTATTTAATGAATGATTTTCCATATCCGGAAATAGCTTTGTTTTTTAATGCAGCACGGGTCTCATAAACATGGGTGGTGGGAGCTATATGTCACGTTTAAGTAGCGTACAAGTGGCACATTTCAGGCTTCGTGTGCCGTCCTAATTGAGTGCTACTTTAATGTGTTTGGGTCAAAAGCATGGAAAGAAAACAGTGGGAATTCTGTGGGAAAGTTTAAAAGCTCATAAAATGATGGATTTCCAAGTGCTCCCTTAATCCCAGCAAAATGTATTGAAACAGTACAATGTCTATTTTTGTTAATGGCATGGAAAAATATAGAGGAAACGTGTAGTGCTCCCTGGATGGTGCGTGCAACTGTGTGTCTCGGGCTGATTTAGTTTATGTAAGCATGTGTGGAATAGTTAGGTGCGTATGAGTCTGGACTTGTGTGTCACTGCAGTGCTGCCGAGCTCCCTGCCATGTTGTCCTTCTGTACAAACAGAGAGGGAACCAAACAACACCTACTGCTTCTTTAGATCCCTCTGCGATCCTCTCTTTACTGTTCTTTTCCTTTCCACTTGTTTTAAATCTGCCTCCGATATACGAGACATTCCTTTGTGGTTGTGTAACGTGATTTGAGGCGAACAGAGAGAGGGCGAAAGAGACAGACAGAGAGAGAGAGAATGAGAAAGAGCGAGAGGTTTGTCTTGCCGGGTTTCACGTCCTACTGTGCGCTCATATTTCTCAGCCCGCTTCACAGTTGTGGGTAGCTGGCTTATCGTTGGCCTCCCCAGCTCTTTCCGTCATGCGTGGCCTACGTTAATCTCTCTTGTGTACTGTAAACCGCCCCTAATAACCCTGCACACGATTAAAGCAAACATCTTAATAACGGCCTGCCTCATTATCAACTCACACTGGGAGAATGAGTGGTTCGACCTCACCTCTGTAATCACACATATGTGGCTCAGAAACAAGCTGGAGAACAAGACAGCCTGCTCATTTGGTATCTGATACAGAAAAAAAAAATAATCACAAGCCTGTGAGCTTGTCTGATTTTCTCATTTTCACAATTGATGTGATTAAATGAAGTAATCGTTGCTGATGAATCTGCCATGTGAGCATAATTTTATGCTGTTTATGACGAGACAGGCTGCAACAATGAAAGTGAGGCGCAGGATTGAATGTAGGGTGTTGCTCTAGAGGGTGCTGTTTACTGAGGAAATGTGCTTTCCTCCCCTTGAACCTGCTGCTCTCTCTAAATCTTAATCTTTTTACTCTGTGGAAAACATCATGTTTTTAAAATAGTGAAAACAGTGTTTGAAATTTTCTGTGCTATTATCAGATATTTTGTTAAAATTGATGCATCAGATTAGATTCAACTCTCAAGGGAAAGTGAGATATGAAATATAATAAAGTTTCTCAAAGGACAGATTTTTCAGTGTGTGGTATTGTGCTTCGAGGCCTCTCCGATATGACATTAGGCCATTGTAATCCCTCTGTGTGTGTGTGTTAGTCCTCCTCACCTGTGGCTCCCGCTCCACCCACACACACACACACACACAGACATACAAACGCTCGCAGATGTTTACACAAGCTTCACGCAGCCAACAAGAGCAGATGATGAGCTGTCACTCAGACCTCCACTGGCAGAACGGAGATGGGGAAGAATGTGTCCGTGGCGATGGTTACACCTGTGCTGTCTGTGGTTTCCTGCGGCGCTATTGCAGGGTGTAATCCCTAACATCGCCCGTGTTTATGCTTGTGTTTTAGTTACAGGCCTGATACTCGCATGCTTTAGAGCTTAGATGGGACTTCTGCTTCAGTTACTCCTCAGCCTGGCCCAGGGGCATCCTCCCCAGCCTGCCACACACAGGCTCATCCCCGGCATGTATGGATACAGTAAACAAACACGGTAGCTTTCTACATGTGTCATACATCCTGAGTTACCTCCCTGCACTGTACACACAGTCAAGTATCATAGAAACTCCAGTTAAAGGCTTTTTTTTAAATATCAAACTAGACACTGTGCTCTGTTTAAAGTTGTTGTGTAAAAAGTAATTTATGTTCAAACTCTGTTCTAAATTTAGAAAGTGCAAAACCATATTTTTCTGTTGATCTGGACTTGGATTGCCATAACAGGATCATTTACAGGGAACATTTAGTTGCGGTTGTTTCCTTATGTACTCGGAGTATTTGAGGAGGTCTTTTTTTGTTGTTTTATATGGTTTGTATTTCGTCATGAGTGACGCCGGCTGCACCACTGAGGTCATAAACGGGGAGGAGAAAGTTCTCAGTGCCAGCAGCTGAACTCACTTTTTATTTTAGTAAATATGCTAAATTTAGAGCTCAGCTGTGGCCAAAAGTTCGTCCCAAACTCCCTGAATGACACACCTTTCGAGAAGTGACTCTCAACATCTGCTATTTTTATCATAATCTCACTTTCCCCCCCTTTGTTTTTGTAACTTTCTCTCCTTTCTTTTTCTGACAGACGCACTATAAATGATGCAGTCCTGTTTTTCATTTATAAGATTTGTTGGGTGGATTATTACAGAGAGGATCCTAATTCCCACTAAAGGAAGGACATGCTTCAGCAGTGTTTATGAAAACACTGAGCTCTGACGTGAGTAGCAGTGGAGAACCAGTAACAGGTCCTCTCTGCTTACACACCCTCCTTACACCGCTGCCCAGTGAAAGGTCTGCTGTAATGTAATGGTGGCATTTCAACCCTTAAAAGCAAGATGGCCAATTGGATAATGGGATTCGGTTTGCCATTCTGGGGAGCAAACCAAGCCGTGACACTGCATAAAGTTCCCTGTGACGGCTTCTGCTGACTGAGACAAAACCTTACACTACATAAAGTCTGGCCTGTTATAAGTACAGTATGGAAGCCTTGTGGTTCTTCTTCTGTACAGCGTGACATTGATGAGATCCACCCGTCGTCTGTCTGTTATTTCTGTCCCTGACCCATTATTGTCAAACGGCGCTCTGCTCCACTGTAAAGTGGTCAGTGTTTTGGAAGCTGGTCCTGTGGGTTGAGGCTTTCAACCGTTTTCCATTCGTACCTCATATTACATGCTCTAACAGTGTTTTACCTAAATGAACCCAGCTGAACAAATGGAGAGTGAAGAGTTAAGCAGATATAGCAATGTAATACTATATACTGTAGGTGGTGTGTGAAGTGACGTTTGCCCTCTTTTGATTTTTTTTTTTTTTTTCTCTTTCACAGTGAAGGAATCCAAATTCTTGGAATGAGATGTCAACCTTTAATTGCTTCCAAGGGATCTTCTGGTGAGTATATATATGTTTCAAAAGACTGCAAATAGTCTCAGTGTGCTTTTGGTGCCACAGTGTTAAAGTTCTCTCCTGTTCATTTTTGCTATGTCCGTGTGCTTAACCATGTGTCCCTACTGGGCAAGCATAGCCTACGTTCACATTACAAGCAAATGTGGCCTAAACCTTTTTTTTTTTTTTTTTTTTTGCTCTCATGTGACACAGTTAGGATTTTTTCAGAGTGTGGACACAGAAATTGAGGTTAGCGTTAGTTCAGGCAGGACACCAAGCTCAGCTCACATCCCAGCTACATCAGCTGATCTCAAACAGCCCATAATAACTGATGGAGCAGTTGATTGATGGAAGGGAGTCAGCTGATAGATCACATGACTCCTTTCAATGCAACCAATTGGCGAATCTTATTCAGGGCGCCCTATTTAAACTGCTCTGGCCTCCCTACTGTTGCTGCTTCCTCCTTTGTAACCTGCCTCCGCCCCAGCTCCTCCTTTTCATGCTGTGTCTGACTTATCAATGTCATTTCTGTTTGTCATTGATGCTGCTCTGTTCTGTTCTTTGGGGTCTTTGCTGCTGCTCTCCCTGCCTTAGGCTTTCCAAGTAGGCGCATGGAAGGGCAGGGAGGTTTGCCCTCTCTGCCTGACGGCTTTCTACGTAAGCGCGTGGAAGTGTGGAGAGGTGTGGTCTCTCCTCCATGGGCTTTCCACAGTGGCGCATGGAAGAGGTTTTCTGCGTAGGTCTAGGAAAAGCGAAGAGGCCCCAGAACAGAGCCATACCGCCTAATATAATACCGCTACTACTACTACTATAATACCGCTGTGTTCCTGACTGAAATCCATTTTTTCCAATCAGATCTGGGCCACTTTCATTAGTGGTCCTAAACCCAGTACATATCTGCTGTAGCTATAGTGCTGCTGCGGTAGGCTGCCCCAATCTCCAGCCAATACTGAGGCTTACTGTCAGATCCTTGCGATCCTTGAGTTCTGCCTTGTCACGAGGTGGTGACAGCTATATTGTAATAGCCCTGGACATTGTTAAGTTCTGGGGATACTGTTCCTCTGTGAAACCCTCAACTACGCGGCCCCAGCACTCCCGATTCCTCCCGCACCGACTCTTTTTCCACAGAACTACCAGCAGTAGCTACTAATAGAGCTATACGGCTTTTGCATTCCCTCTGCTTCTCACCTTCATGCCATTGTTTTTACGGCTCATAATCCTGAAGCTTCAGTTGTTCGGAAAATGTCCCATTGGACCAAAAGCCCATTTTACTACAGCTGCATACCAAAAACAAATACATTCCTCCCAAAACTACAGATTCATTTTTCCAACCTTCGTCATTCTGCATAGTAATTAGCCATGTGTTTCTGTTTGGGAGATCGGCGTCTATGAACAACTGTCATTTGAAATCCGTAGCAATTTGTTCAGGAAATGAAGCTTGCATCGCTAATGTAATGTGTGTGATGTTATTGGTTGCATGTGAGGCGTTTCAGGGCATTAATCTCAGATATGTGTCACTTCAAACACAAATGTGAACAGCACAGGCAGAAGGATCGGATGTGGAGAAAAAATTGGAACTGAGCATCAAGCCTTGTAATGTGAATGTAGCCTTTGTTGTCATAGGGTGATGTTATGTCCTTATCTCCAAGCTTTTCTTACCAGCAGTGTTTTACTTTGCAGCTCTTGCGGCTGACCCAGATGTGCTGAATGTTTTCACTATCTGTAACAAAGCGGACGTATGCCAGAGACTTTTAGTGTTACTGTGGTTTAGCCTCATAAAACTGATGCAACTTTTAACCGTTGGCACAACTGGCAGCCAAATGTTAATTATTTAGCTTAACATGAAGAATTTAGACAGAATTTACTGCATGATATTTGTTGTGGTTTACTAAAGAGATTGTTCTCATCCTCGACATGGCATTTTAACACAAAGCATTTAATCACACTGCTTTTTAAAGCCACAGCCATTAATACTGTTTTGTGACTGTGCTGTAGCCTGCGGGACTCAGTGTACTTAGCCCCTCTCCCACATCCCATCAGCCCCGCTCCCTCCCCACTGGTGCCCCCTATCCCTTACTCCCTCATTCAGCTGGTCCACCCTCTACCAACCAGTGTGCGCCTGTCAGCGTGTCACCCCAGGGTGATGCCCCTCTCTCAGCCCCTTGGGGCCCTTTTGACTCCGCAGCACTCAGTGTTTGCCCAATCATTTGGGAGCCGGATACGGGGATGAATTGTTAACTACAGCAGGTCAGCCTGTGCCCCACAACCCCCGGCCCTCTCTGCTCCCCCCCGACCTGCTGTTGACTCATCTCCATGGCAATGGGGCAGGAATTTGTTTTCTCTCATGTGTCTGCTGCCAGCCAGCTACCCGCCACCACCGCCTCCCCCTCCACTTCTTCTCTTCATCCTCGCCGCCTCTGAGCGCCCAATCAAGAGGCAGCTGGAGGGAGTCACATGGTCAGGAAGTGTTGAGGGTGCATCCCACTGAGCGAAGCGGTGCTGTCACTGGAGCTTTGCTCTGCTCGGCTGGGAAAGAAGGCCTTAGGGGGAAAATGTGTGTGATTTGTTTGGTCGGAAAGTACAGTCATCAATGATTTCCTGAGCATACAGACGTTTTTAAACACAGGCGATCAGAAATGCACACACACATATACACATACATACACACACACACACGTTTTGAGGAGGCTATGTGCAGCCATGTGGTTTATAATGTGCAACTTATTACAAAATACATTATATGTAAGCCGTCTAAATCCTCCTCCTGCAGCCATCATGATGGCCTTAGTTAAAATAATTCAATTTCTGTTTATTTTTGCAGTGCAATGATTAAGAGAAACCCCAAACAGAGCGAGCCTGTCATATACATTATAGTTGTGTACCAGTCTATTTCCACGCTTCACATAGCACGGTAATACAGTACAAAGAGACACAGAGCCCCTGCATTCCTCTTTGCTATGATTTTGTTATGAAAAATGCTACATGTGGCTCTCTGAGATCAAACGTGGTCCCATCTTTTTTGCTAACACAGTTGTGAGCAGTTTAATTCCCACCATTGTCTCAAGGTATCGACGAGCTCAAGTGTGTACATGTGTGAGTGTGTTTGTGTGTTTGCCTCCACACGCGTTATTAGCTTAGGGCAGGTGAGTGTTTGCCTACCCGTCTCCCTTTATGAGGTGAGTGTTTGCCCAAGGAATGCACCACGTCCGATTTGTCATTGACTCTTATTGTTCGGCTCATCCAACTGGTGCCTTGAGGTTGAGTTGTGCTGTGCCCTGGCAAGTGAGAAATATGTGCTTTCCTTCCTCTTTTTTTTCTCTCTTGTATTTGCACACTTTCTTGGATGAAAATGTGACTTGGTGGAAAAGTATTAAGGATGGTAAATGCATTCAGAACGAAAATGAGAGGAGTCCAGACCTGCATCGAGCAAAAGTGGAAAGTGAATTATTAAACATCACGATCAAGTCGAATGTCACCGATTTCAGAGAATTTACAAAAGTTTTGATGAAAGCCAGAGTTTGAGCCTGGCTTCTGCTCCCCATCTGTAACTACATGGAACGTTCTTGTTCTGGACTTGGGTCAGTTGAGATAGAAAATTACACAAGTCGTCACTCTTCAATTATGCATTATGCAAACTGAAGTGAAAAAAAGAGACAAAGTGTGACGTTATTGAGGGGAATTACTTCTAACCAGGCACATCCTGTAGATACATATGAGCCCTGATGAGCAAAGTTGGCTCCCTCGCTTTGTGGTAATGAGGAAGCCTCAGCAAACTAATCCCTCCCACTGCACTCGAGTGGTTAACAGAGTCATAACAAATGGCATGTGCAGCTTTTTATGCTTATTTCCAGAGAGATTAAATATTCGACATCACAAATAACAAGATTTTTGTTTGCGTAGAAGTCGTTATGCGTGGAAGTGTGCGGATTCCTGTGGATATCTGTGTAAAAATGTACACATATAAGTATATTTGAGTTTGCGTGCATGTGTGCCTGCGTGTGTTTGTGCGGCTGTCGTCCTGTGCCACCATCTGGGTGGTCCTCACGGCTGGTTTGATGGTAATCCCCCTGTCCCATAAATCAGTGTCCGGGCTCGGGCCGGGAGCTGATGCTGTGTGACCAGTGGAGCGAGGGGCTTGAGGCACTAAGCCGAGACCCCAGCCGCTGCCCCGGCCTGGCCTGGCCACACGTCAGCTCTCCACACCACCTTTAAAATAACTCGTCATGCATGGCTGACTTCGGGAAATGGCCTCAGCTCCAAGAACATACGAGCCACCGGCAATATAAGCCGCAGTAGAAATGGAGGGCACTCTCATAAACTCTAGCAGCAGAAGATAAAGTTTCATGACTTATAACCTGAATAGTTTGTGACTCCAAAGCCTCTCCCTCAATATGCTGAACTTTGTCATTATGCATATTTTTTTTTTTGCAATTTTCAAATATTATAAAAATGTATTTACGAATAATACATTTGTTTGTTCCAACTGGTGGCTAACAACTCAAAGTGACTTTTGATAGCCTTCGAGAGAGCTGCTTTTAGTTCAAATGTTTCTGTCTGACTGAAAGTGCTAAGATTAAAGCCATATCTTAGTCTTTGTAGGGCCTGTACTTCTCTCTGAGAATGAGGAGGGAGGATGAAGGCCTGTCCGAGCTGTCTGGCTTGCATACAGCTCTCCGCTGAGCTTTTATCTAGGGAGATTGGTTGCAGCTCTGTCCAGACCCGACTCCCAGGGAGTGCACAGTCCTGAGACCTGTGGCATTAATAAAGATAATGCTGTTTGGAATAATAACAGTCAATTCCGCCCAATAGAGGGGAGAGACAACAGAGTGTAGCGGAATACAAAAGAAGCCAAGATGAAAGGCTGAAAGGTAGTCGTGTGTACCTCTCTGGCTCTCTCGTGGGAACTGATGGAACCGTTATCAACATGTTCGCACACAAACAGCACTGAGAGGGACCCTATGCCGATTTTGACCCTCAGGTGCCATGACGCAGAAATGCAATTTGTTCTTTTGTCTGCCAAGATCACAGAGGGAGAGCAGTGACTTGTCTTTCTTTCATTCTTACTTATTTTTTTTCTCCCTTACTCCCCTCCTTTTCATTCTCTCTGTTCCCCATTGCCTTCAGTGAGTGCAATTTAGTTTGATGAGCAGGTGGTCTTTTTTGAATCTCACAGTGCTTTTGGCTCCCACCTCTGGCGTGTGGGGCTTTCAGTTGGAGTCAGTCATGTAGGCCAGGATTAGAAGGGTGGAGGAGAAGGAGGAGGAGGTCCAGTAAGAGTCTTGGTATTGGCGACCTCAGCGCCCTGCAGTCAGAACCATGCAGAGTGCAGATTGAAAGAGTTATTTTGTTGCTAAAGCTCTCAGCCGCACCCCAGATGGCTTTTGTGCGGGCCAGGGACATGTTTGGGGACAGGGTTAAAGCAACAGAGTCCTTCAGGCTTGGTGAGTCTCTGGGCTCAGCAGGTAAAGCACTGTGGGCCAGACAGACTGAGAAGGCAAAACGTTGTGGTCTCGGCACTTTTCCACCTTGAATCTGAACAGTGGACCGAAACAAAATAAGTGGATTAGAGCAAAGGGAAGACATACTTCTCAGCACACCCACATACACACACACACACACCCATATACACAGTGAGATTAAGGCCTCCGAACATCCACCCAAGTTAAGATTTATTGGAGCATCTCATCTGAGTCACATAAGACAAAAGAGCTGGTAGAAAAGGGAGTGAAACGTGCTGCGTATGCATTTCCAGTGGAAGCCCTTTCTCCCCTTGCACACTATTTCCTGGTAGCAGAAAACAGCACCTACTAAATTACAACCTGCTTTCACTGCTTTACCTTTGATCTCAGTTTCATCACACGCTGCTAATTAACCAACCCTGTTAGTACTTAAAGGAATTTATGGCCCATTACTTTATCTGTCCAACATTCCTTTGCAATAATCTCCATGGTGACGCCTAGACAAGCAATCAATATTTTGTCAATAATGCTAAACAGGTGTGCTGCTCTGCTTTCTGTCTCATGTTGACTTCTTGTGTCGTAAAAGCCCTTCTGCCCTTGAGCATGAGGACTTGGGTATAAGCCTGTCATTGGTCGGTTATTTTAGACATTTTCAATCCCCATCGCTATCTGAAATGAGTCTTGCTTTGCCAGACGTACCTATGCACTGCGTTCATTTTAACGCCAGGCCTTACCTCTCCATACGCAAATGTTCCACCAAACAAGTTCCCATCCATTTTCCATCCATTTTCTAACTGCTTATCCTCTTGAGGGTTGCGGGGGGGCTGGAGCCTATCCCAGCTGACAATGGGCGAGAGGCGGGGTACACCCTGGACAGGTCACCAGACTATCGCAGGGCTGACACATAGAGACAAACAACCATTCACACCTACGGACAATTTAGAGTCACCAGACCCTCTGTCCAGACCCGGCTCCCAGGGAGTGCACAGTCCTGAGACCTGTGGCATTAATAAAGATAATGCTGTCTTTGGACTGTGGGAGGAAGCCGGAGTACCCGGAGAGAACCCACGCTGACACGGGGAGAACATGCAAACTTCACACAGAAGAGCTCCCACACCTGGGATCGAACTGGGAACCCTCTTGCTGTGAGGCGACAGTGCTAACCACCACACACACATTTTCCCAACCTATGCCGAAAACACACCAAGAAGCGACAAAGTTTGGCCTGTGGCAAGCTGCCATGTAGTGTCTATGGAAAGCTGTGGCCATGTGATTCTGCTGCAAAGTCTGTCCAAACTAAAAGTTGGGGCTAGTTTAACTTTTAGTGGTAAATTGCAGCCAAAGAATACCCGCAGCCAGTCCGTAAGTCCGTAAGTCCAGTGACTCATGTGACAATTTGACCTAAGTTACAAAGACATTTCTTCCCACCTTTAACACATGAACTCTCCTCTCAGTCGAAGAACAATGGAATTATCACGGTAAGCCACACTTTGCCGTGGCTTGGTGTGTTTTTTAGCATTAGTGCAGAATTATGATGGGTTCAGCCCAACCTTTCTCCAGCCCTGGCTCAGCAAGAGATAGAGCTGGCTGTACGAGACAGCTGACAAGTAGTTTAATCACTGCCCATGTTATATTAAACTGCATGTAATCATATAATAAATTCAAAGGTAACATTACCTTTTCAAAGAATGAGATGTTGTTTGTATTTTCTTAAAACAAGACCATTATTTAACCAGCATATTTCCTCTACATAAACAAGATATAATCTACTGTATATGTCTTTAATTTATGCTAACTGTTTGCTGGCTAACTCAGCATCACTGTTGACTCAAAGTTTTGTCAGAAGCAGCTGTATATGTGTCAGTCACTGGAAAATCAAATAGTCGCCCTACTGAATATGGCTAACAAGAAGTCAGTGTCAGAATGAGAAATGTTTTGGTCTGAATGTCAAGCAACAGACTTTGAGGTCTCAGCTGTAAATCAAAGTGTGAGGGGTGACTGGGTGGACTCTTCTGTTTGCCATTCTGGGTTTGTCCCCCGAGTGTTTGTCATGGAGGTTTCGCAAGTGGCCGTTTCTACTTGCACTGATAAACAGCAGGGATTGGATCCAGACCCTGCTGGGTTCTAGTTGGAGCCCCGGGGCCTGTAACCACACAGACCGGGAATGTTAGTCATTTGTTTATTATTGGTGATATTTGCCCGCTCCTAATCCCTGGCTGGATTAGCCTTGATGTGTTCCTCATCCCACCTTTTTCCACCGTTGCAGTCCCTGGCATTTACACAAGGAGTTTTGCATGTTTTGTTAATGTGTGCATTGACAATATGCACACACATGTGCATGCAACGGCGTGCTTCTAGGCTTGTGCGTTGATCCATGGATGTGTGTTTGAGTGTGTGTGCCATATCGCATGTGTCGCTGAAGGATGTTTGTAATCAAGGGAGTTTGACAGATATCCCCTCTAACTCCGACCCATGTAACTCTGTGATCAGTGTCAATAGGAAAACTCTGGTACTGTGGCTGACTTTTTATCCCATGCCAGGGCATCTTGCTCTATGGCCGTGCTCGCAGCTGAAGTGCGTGTTTGGATCAACAGGGCTCCAGAAAGTGTTTTCTGACATTTATTTTCAAACGGAAACACACAAAGAGCCTTATAGGAACCAATTAATCAAAGATGCTGAATGTCAGCGTGGCGTCATTGGAAATCGGAAATTACTGATGTCATGAGGCAGAAGAAAGTGATCAGAGTGGTGCTTATGTGTCTGTCCCGTGTGTTGTGAAACTATTGGCCGGGAGTCACCTGGATCCGGGAGGGAACAGGCTTTACTTAGCGGACCTAACTTGTTCGGCGTGACCTTTAAAGAGCTGATCCCTAACACTACATAAATCTGTTTCCAGTTTCAAAACACGACCACGCACATACACATTAACATGCCGTGCTCTTTTACCCGCAGTGTTTTTGTGGGTGTGAAAGTCCTGCAAATCTGCACAAACACTTAGGCCCTGCACAAAATCCCTTCTCCCCCATTCCTCCCACAAGCATACACAGAAGAAGATACGCCAACGCGAGAGTGACAGACTTATTCACGACATAGACATGTAATTATCTATGTTTATGTGTGTGGGCTTTGAGGCCAAGAGGTTAAGAATGACGCTTCATGAATTTTTAGAATACTTGACTCAAACTTGTCTGGGTGAGAGTCCCATCTCACTGCAGGGAGCAAAGTGTACTTGACATGATTTAGGGGGACTCAAGTTTCAAATGAGTTAGGGCACATCCAAGTCAAGTCACAAGTCTCTGTAAGCAAGAGTGAAGACACAAGTGGATGGCACAGCATTTGCACATTCTCATCTCCAACCTATAGTGATTTTATAGAGCTAGGTACAAGTCATTCTCAAGCCAAAACTTTAGGCCTTTGCACACCAAGCCTGTATTTTTTTATCTGATAAAATAGTTACACACAGAAACCTTGCACACTGAGTGTACTGAGTTATATTGTTATATTTGTTGCGACAATATGCATTACAAGACAAAATGTAAAAGCACCCTTGCTTCTCTTCACTGGAGGCAGCTCCTCTGCTGTTGCCTCTTGTTGCCTGCGTCTGGCATTCGGCACTGCGGCAAGGTGCTGACCTGTTTTCCCTTTCTGTTGCCACACTGTCGCTCCCTGTCCCTGGCTCCAACAACTCTGAACTTTCACCCAGGAGGCTGGTGTTCACTTCCCCTATGAATGTAGAGCCAAACCATAATATTTTTTTCTAAACTTAACTACATGTGTTTGTTGCACAATGAAATGAATGTAAATATGCGGCGTTTTATCGATGATGTAAGATTATTTTTGAAGAAGACTGTATGCATCTAATTAACGGTCCGATTTTTGAAAACCAGCTTGAATGAATCAAGCTCAGTAAACCCCAAAACAGTGTCTGACCCTCCCTCAACATCCTTTCTTTACCCTGCACAGAAAGTGTTTTTACTCCCTGCACATGGAAGCTGTCCAGCTGAAGCGGTCACAGCTGAGCTTCATGGGGTGTTGGTTAATTGGCAGTTTTTGGTAAGTGCAGTTATGCTCCACTATGCATATCTTCCTCAATGTCCCTTGCACTATTTGCCTTTTTAAAGTGTCCTTTAATTGGCTGCACAGTCACAGTCTCCTGCTCGAACTGTCCCCTGTGGTACCTGAATGTGGCCTATTTGACCCTGAGGCCCTGGGGTGAAAACCTCATATTTGGCAGCCAAACCCAATGAACGTTGACCAGATTTTTTTCTGCTTTTGTTTTCAGTCTCAATCTCTTTTTTTCTCAACATCTTTAATAAGAGTTTTGAAGGTGATCTCTTTGCATAGAGACAGTATTTGGGCCTCTGAAAAGCAAAATCCGCTCAGTTTCAACACCTCCTCATAATCCTTACCTAGCCTGTGTTTTTGTGAGAGTCTGCCAGCCTCAGTCAGGCAGTTCTGTCAACATGGTAACATGCCTGCCTCCTCAGCCCCAAAGAAAGGCCTCATATTTGGGCTCTAGAGGACCCTGACTTGTCCATCTGATAGATCTGGCCACAGCTTCTCCCTACACACCAGCCACTTCCAACTGGGCTGCATCAGCAGTACTGAAAGACCTGAGAGTACTGTGATCCCACCATGGGGTGTATGGCTGTGGCTCCGGCTGCACTACACTTTAATCCCCTTCCCTTTTAACCACAATGGGAAACATGTGCTTACTCTGTGTAGGGTACAGGCCCACCATGGGAGAGGCTGTTTACTTTCACTCTAAAACTAACATTTCACAGCTCCTGTGACCACTACCTCTACTGGGTTAAAAAGGTGATAGATGATCATTTGGTTGCATTTTTGTTTGTTGCTGCTGCTGAGTAGAACTGTTTTCTCACTTCTCATATAAAATCTGACACGCAAATGAGTTCTTTCCACATTATGGTCAAGAACAGAGGAGGGGTGAGCTGTCGAATTTGTCCTATTAAAGAGCGGCTTCGTGTAACTTTATTATCCACTTAAACTTCCATTTCCAAATGCAGCGTATGACACTGATGATTGCACCTTTGCCTCTTGGTGAGAGAATTTAGCAAAACTGGGAACTGTGCTTGTCAAAACTATACCCTAAACCAACATAATCCACCATGTAGGATTTTTCCAGATGTGGGGAGTGCATCTCATTGCTTTAGATTTCAACACCCAGAACAGGAGTCTAAGGTCACGGTATGCGTCCGTAAAGTTGTGTTCTGTTTCCAGTGGTAAGACAGTTGTTTCTGTGCAGGCAGGGAGCTACAACAGAGAGATGCAGTGGTGTAAAACAGCAACCAGTGGACATATGCCAACCCAGAGGACAGGAAATGCACTCCAGATGAAGATACTACATTGTGGTTTACTTTACCGGTGTGTGTGTGTTCAGGAATGTGTGCTATAGGACTGACCATATGTGTCTTGAGTGACATCACAGCATTTCCAAATCCTTTTACCCACTAGATTGGCAGTTTTTATTTTCATCTTTATCAATTCATTGATTGTTTATCTTAAACAAATGTCAAACACCCTCATTAGCAGAGCCCACATTGCTCCTCCTGACTAACAGAACATAAGGTATTTCATTTACAGTGATTCAAAACAGACTGTAAATCGTGTAACCAGGAAACGCTGCTGGTTTTACATAATTTCAGTCAGGTATAAAAATCAACCTGCAGAGACTTGAAACCTGCTTGTCTTGTTACTGTTGTCTGCAGCTGCTCCACAGCACTGCAGCTGTACAGTATAAAGACAGATACAAATTTCACATAGCGGCTGCCGGTGTTGCGTTATACTTTTTGAATAGATAGCTGCACAAGTAGGCAGAATCTGTAGGTGATGGGACAAGATCTTAGTATCAGAAGTGTTCTGATTTCTGTTTGTAGTCCAAGTTGTATCAACAAATCATGTTTGAACAGGAGGTAACAGTCTGTATAGAGAGGTGGATTGCAATCTTGGAACCAATCGGCTATTGTCTGATAAAGAGTTAGCTTTATATTATCTTTACATGCAGATATCCATTTAAAAAGATTAGCCAAAATGACTGGTGCATGAAAGAGGAAGTCTATGCCCGGATATCCACTGGCTACACCGGACAAGCCCGAAATATTGGTTCTCGCTTTTTTCTCACCAGGCGACAGCCGACAGGTTCTGAGATTGGTGTTGCATTCACTTGCTGTGCTGTCATAAACTCCTACCCACAATATACAAACATGGATGTGCAAAAAAGGAAAATAAACATCTGGTAATTTTTAGCATTAAAAAGTTGTTGTTCAAAAACCACTTTTCAAACCTCAGTTGTAAGGGTGGGACCTTGAAGGCACCAAGAAAAAAACCTTTGCACATAACAATGTTACTGTGTCAAAAAATGTTGAAATGATTACTTTGATGAATTACTCTGTCAAGCATATTGCAAGTCACTCTGCAAGTTGTGTATCTGCGCTGAAATTAATGGAAAACCAATGGCAGCCTGGAATGTCTTACAGCGTGGTGTGCTTTGGAAAATGTTTGCCAGCAGTGTTGAGTCGACACGTATTTGCCTTTCTTCGGCCAAAACACGTAAAACCAATTGTACAATAATTAACTGTACACAGTTGCTGTAGAAGTTACCATGCATCAGTGCAATCTGAGGCTGTGGTGACCAATTCCCAACTCCTGGCTGGTGGCACTGTGTGACTGAATCAGATTTTGGCCTCCACAGGTGTGGCAGGTGATCTGAGGGATGAGTGAGCCCTTCCTGGGGTAACAGTAGCCCCAGCCAGCTCCCCCTGTTGCCCTTCCCCAATCTGCCCTTTCCTGTCGCCTTATCTGAGCATCCAGTGCAATCTAACCCAGGGCGCGGCCCCTCTTCTCCTCCGTTTCCCGTTGCCGGCCTCCATTGCTGGTCCTCTCAGATGTCACTGTGAAGAGAGAATCAACCCGCTTGAGTTGAACTTGAGTTGGGCTGACTGACAGAGTCTTGACGCCCCATTGTAGGCACAACTGTCTCAGCTTCCTGCCACCCACAACTTCCCACACTCCGACCTCCATGGCACCAAGGGCAAAAGGAGCACAGACAACGAGCTACACGGCTGATCTATTTAGGATTTTTGTTCTTTGTGATGAACGCCGAGACAGCAGTGATTGATTTTCCAGACTCGATGGAGAAGTAATTCAAGTTTCCTTAAAAAGTTACGAAGACAAATGAGATTTGCTTGTCGGTTGGGCCAGAGGGACATGCTGATGTAGTTGAAGGGCTTTCTGATTAGCAGAGTGGAGACTTAATGTAGATCCTGTAGGGACAGAGACTTGTACTTCCTCCAACTGTCTGGGTTTAATTAAGCCCACCAGTCCACCAGCAGCCAGCCAACCAGCTTCTTTTACATTGTGACTTAAAGACTCAAAGCACAAAATAGCTGCGAATCTGATCACTGAAGCTAAAACGTGCAGAGACATCAGCACCAAAGACGCAAACAAGTATGAAAATATTTGCTTTCTCACCATGTTTTACCACTCTTATTGTGCTTAATCAACCATCCGTGTGCTTATTTATCCACTAACTCAATCAGTCAGTGGAATAATTACAAAACATCCAATAAAATCACCGACCCAGGGAAATGTGACACTAATTTAAGCAGAAGAAACCAGTGTGATTTCCCTGCACATTAGTTCTTGGTAACCTGAATAGGACTTGAATCATTTGCGAATTATCTATCAGTTGCATTCCTGCCAAACACACTATAAACATGTTTCCACATGTGCTCATTCCATAGCGGAGCTGCCAAACAGCAGTCGAGCGCTGCTGAAAGGAGGCTTATCACAGCCCTCTATGATTTTCCTTGACAAAGAAATTGTTTTGTTTTGTTCCTATTCAAGGGAATCTGAGGCCTTAGTTACACTCACTATAGACGTGCTGTATATTTACTGTATCCTGCAAATTTATATGCACATTTTGAGCCAGTTATTTCCGGGCATGGCTGATACTTGCAGGTTGGGTACATTAATAAAGACGAGAAGGTTTGTGTGACAAAATCTGATTAAGCTGGGTGTGTGTGTGTGTGTTGCATGGACCTGAGCCCTGGGCTTTAAATGTGTGTGTGGACTTGCAGACCTCAGCTTGGAGATGTAATCTGATTTGCAGAAATGAACGGGTCGTTTCACATGACTGGTTTAAAGGACCACTGGCGCAAGGTTGTGCCAGTGTCCCTAACTGGGGTGTGTGTGTGTGTGTGTGTTTGTGTGTGTGTGAGAGAGAGGGGTGGGGGGTGCATGCATGTGTGCTTGCATGCTTGTGTGTACACACCTACAAGTAGTTTTATTTTTTTGGTTTTGCAAAGTGCACTGCAGAAATATGAGCATTTGTTAGTCCAGGCTTCTAAACAGTAGAAATAAAAAGGTGTTGAAGTTTGCTGTGCGGGTGAACAAACCAGAATGCCGCACTTATTCCGTTGTTCTTGGTTTTAAATAAGATTTATTTGGGAAAAGGTTACATGAAAGTAAGGCCACTGCTAATTAACAGTCGATTACACATCTGGAAAAAAGTACAGCTCTGCTTTAGACGCTGATGCAGGTTTTGTTTGCAACTTTCTGTTTACACATCTCTTATAATCAGAGCTTTATTTTGAACTAATGGACCATCAGAAATTATATCAAATAATTGAAATCATCCTATAGCCTCAGCCCTCTTTAGAGGACTGCTGGGATCAAATCCCCTGAAAGCTTTGCCTCTGAATCCTCTCTGTTTTTTAACATTGTTTGTTGATGTTTTTTCGGGGTGGAGATTCTCTGCTGGATGTGGTCCATCATGTGATTTTCATTGGAGAGTGGCCGGAGGAGACGACCACAGTAAAAGCAAGTGAGCGTGTGTTTGTGTGTCATCTGGCCTCGTTAATAAATGCAGGTTGTTTTCCATCTGGGGGTCATCAGTTGTGGTCATCACATACACAAGTGGAGGAGCGGGGGCCCTAGGAGGTGACGTTTGCCGCCACGTGCGTGCTTGTTGGTGTGTCCGTGTACATACTTATTTACACGTAATCATTGTGTGTTGTGTGTGTGATGTCCCGGTGTTCATGCCTGTCTCTTCTGAGAGGTTCAAGAGTGTGTGTTGGTGTTTGGTTGTGTCTTTTCTCTCCTGTGTGTACGGAGAGCTCATAAGCAGGACGATGCAGCGGGCAGGAAGCTCTGATCCCATCAGGCGTGTCAGCAGGGGCACTTTTTCATAAGGTTGTAATCTCACCACACAAAGGGGTGTCCAATATAAGAGAGAGCCCCTACCCCTGAGCTAATCAAGACCTGACCAACCCTTCTCCCGGCTCGCCAACCCTCTAAACATTACCTCATCTGGAGGCTTAGCCTAGCCACATGCTGCTCCAGCCTGCTGGTGTACATGATAACTCACTTAGCTCAGTACGATAGCTAGAAAAAACGGAAATATAAGAAGGGATATAAAAGAAATGGGACCAGCACACAACTACCTATGGTGCCTGGTGCCAGGGAAAGGTATTTTAAAAGGGAGAGGAAAGAAAGAATCATTTTACCATGTCCTCCAGAAACTCTGGGAAGCAATTTGCCGGTATTCAGTTTCTCTCCCCGCCGTCCTGTTACTGCTGTTTTCCCCTCAACTCTTGGAGCCTTCAACCTGAAAGGAGGTTCTTTAGTTCAGGCTTTGTGTCACTCGGAAACAGTGCATTTGTTGCCAAGGTAACAGGTCTGGGACAGTGAAACTCAGAAGCAGAGAGCACCTTTGTCCGTGAATGGATGAAGAGGGGCCGGAGCTTTCATCAGTCCAGAGAGCACAGCTTCAGTCCTAAACACGTCCGTATGAAAAAGTCTGTGAACAAGAGAAGTTTCTTGATCCAATATCTACCTGAACCTGTTAACCTTATAAAATATAACCAGCACACCATGCAATTTAAAATGGTACAATGGAAAAGCCACTGTGACTGCCTCCCTTCTCTTAACCTGCCAGCTTCTGCACAGCTCCCCTGAAACCTCAGATTTACATAGAACAGAGTGGGGTGATCTGTCGCTTCTCCAGGTTTGGCTTTTTAAATGTTCTGTGAAGATACTGGAGAAGGTCTTGAGTCATGTGGTTATTGCAAAACCAGGTTAGGTTGGCCAAGAGCCTAAAAAATAATGCAACAGGAAGGTGGTCGGGGTAGCTGAGTGATAACCTAAGCCTGAGAGGGTTTTTCTCAGGTTTTTAATGATGGAGTGACGTCTTTTGTCATTTTTTGCATTTGTGCAGTTATTGTGTGGATTATGATTACGAAAAAGTCTTTTTTAATTTATAGAACTGTGTCCATGCTAGAGAAAGGTCTAGAAGCACACATTACCATTCTGCTATAGGGGAAAAATGCTCTGGCTTGTTTGTATTTCTTTGAACCAATCACAGTCGTCCTGGGCAGCTCTAACCCAGTGTGCAGAGATGGTGTCCTTGCAAAATATGGTCAGGGGGCAACATTGGTGGGACACTTGCACGGACTTTAATTAAAATGGCTCGGCAAATGAAAACAAAACAGAAACAGACATATGTCGACGGCGTGATAAAAAAGAGAAATGGAATTTGACAGTCGGTGCCCTAGAGATTAAGGGTGAATCCAAATTCTCATTCTTTTTCAACTTTTGTTGGCCGTCTATTTGCTGGTTACGCGGTGGATGATATGAAATTCCTCATAGCCCTCTCTTTCAAGTGTGGTCCTCTGGAATCTTCATTTTAAGGGCTATGTAGCCCTCGGTCTTGGCCCTAGCCCTTACTCCAAATGAGAATTGATACACCTCTACCCCTCACGTGAACGCGCAAAACCAAGGGGAAGGGGGAAGGGGTGGAAATGAAATGCATCCTTAGTCTAACTATACTTAAGCTCTGGAGCACCTCACTGGACCTGTGAAAACCACAAGTGATTTGCTAGTTGTATGCAGCTCCTGTACAACATTATTACAACAATATCGCAGAAGCTTATGTGAAGTGTAACAGATCGATAAATTGGTGAGGTCAACTGCAGGGTAAAAAGATGTGGCAAATAAATTCCGACTGGCTGTGTCAGAAAATGGGGTCCTGCATGTTTTTTAGTTTTGACAAGACCATAGTGGCTAGAAAACTGCACACATCACAACCATCTGTAGCTGGTCGCTACCATGACTCACTGTCGCCTTTCGAGGTACAAATGACATTACAAGACAGGATAGCTAAGGGCTAGCTGGTTAGCATGTGCAATACGCAATACATAGACGTCTTTGACATCATGTTAAATCTGTTCCTTCTTCACCTTCTGTCGATTTTGTTAGTTCATTTTTTAAGATGTTTTTAAACTAAAATCATGTCCATATCTTACATATTGTACCTTTAAGACATATGATACAGCTATTCATGTCCAGCTGCTGGAACTCCATACAAGTGGTTCCCAGCTTTCTTGACTTACCTTTTAAACTGAAGCATTGTGTGCATGTGGCCCATCATCACTGGTTGCAAACACATTGCATATGAGTGATTGTTTCCCCCTGTTTTGTTTGACTAATGTTTATAGGCATTGAGAGGTAAAAATTTCCAGTACAATTAGAGGAATGTCAGAAAAAAAATCTATGAAATTTTATGTAGCATACATGTTTTTTTCCTATCTTGCTAATCATCTGATTCCTCAAATTTATTTTGAGACTCAGTGTTTGGAAAGCACTGTGCTATAACCTCATCATACCTATGCAAACAGAGGAAGGAACTGATTGCTCTCCCATCGTACTGTAGGAAAATGAATATTTCTCAGAGTGTTGATGCAAGTTTGGGCAGAGTTGGACCGAATTACATCTGATTCCTCTGTTTCTTGACGACTTTTGTGTTTACTCTTGAGTGAGCTTCTCTCTGAATCATTTTATTCCCCCATCCTTTATCTTTTTCAGATGATCTCAGGTGAGCACCCAGAAGAGGCTGAGTCATGGAAACATGATCTCAAGAGATTCAACAGGTAGGGATGACTCCGTTTTTTTCTCATGTTTGATGTTCATTCAGTGGAATATGTGATCACACACAGTGCAGACGTATTTTGAAGTGACAGTTGCTATAAACAACCAGAGTTTGGTACATCCAGTGATCAAACAGAGGTAGCACCAGTTCACATGTATGTGAGACATGATCAGGGTGGTGGCACTGGCTTTATGCCCGTGATCTTGCTTTTTTTTTAAATTGTGTAACTGAAGTCATGACAGCACAGTAAAGAATGCAGTGGCACAGAGATATCACTTCAAACACGGCGTCTCTCAGGAGCCTCAGATCCTTTCAGGGGAACTGAATGAAGATATGCTTTGATGGCCCACCACAGAGTCGGTGGCCTTCAAAGAAACCTGTTGATGGGCTTGTGCGGGGCAGCCAGCAGGCTGAATGAGTGGCACTGTATACGTGCGCCTCTCAGGGTAGCCGTGGGTGTTCTCAGTGGAGGTCAAACATGCTTGACCCCAACATGAGTAGTCTTTTTCTATAGATTTTAGGCCTGCATTATCTTTTTTTCTCCTTCTACCAGGTTCTCTGGGTAAATGAAGGGGAACTGTGTGTGTGGATGGCAGGGTGCCAGCAGACAGGTACAGTAGATGTGCTGATGAGGGAGGGCGATAGGGGCCGGCCTCAGTCGCAGCCCCAGGCACAGACAGGCGTACACGGGCAGGCTGAGACTCAGAGGCAGGTTGGGACCTGGTTCTGTATGCTGATGCTGCTTTACTGGCTCCGCTCCAAGGTGAGGCATAGGAGAGAAACGTGGGAAGGGAAAAACCAGAATAAAGGGCACAGGGAGCGATAGAGAAAATCAGGTGAAAGGATGATTGTTGAGTGGTGAAGCTGAAAAAGCACACAAGCAAAAAATGAGGGTAGATAATAACAGAGAGTGTTAACAAAAAGGCAAGAGAGTGGTTGTGGCCGAGGTTAGGGGAAGCAGGCTGGAGAGAGATGAGGATGTGTGAGGCCCAGGGGAGGGAGAGAGAAGCGAGGGAGGAGGAGATGAAGAAAGAGTGTGCAAGTGAGGCCACATCCTGTGCGCTGGTGGAACGTGACTCCTCGCAGGTAAACCAGCTCAGAGGTGCAGACAGGCAGAAAGAAGATGAGAAACACTGATTGATGACTACTTACTCTCTGACACGTTGCTTCCCTGGGCAAAGACGGGCCGGTCCCGCCATTTTGGCTGAGTGGATGGTGCGTGGGGACAGACGACGTAATGTTTTGCGGGAGGTTAAAAGCGCAAGCACAGGTAAAGCAGAGCACAGGTTGTCAAGAGGCCACCTACCTGCATTACCTCACCTGGGGGTGTTCTGACAGGAAAAAAGCAGATGTTGTTTGCATAAGACAACAACATCCAACTGTTTATCCGGATATGAAACAATTTCCTCATCATCTTCTTTTACTGTTCACACACTTATGTTCTAGATAAAAGTGATATTTTATCTCTCGAGACATATCGTTTTTTTAAATCAAGCCTTTTCTGGGCCTGGAGCGATACTAGATTTGACATCTTAATTCTGGTATTGGACTGAAAAGTAGACAGTTCCAGCTGCACCGTGAGAAGGCTCGGTGATTTGTATCCACACTGCTGGAAGCAAAACGCTCACCCTCGATTTTTGCCACCACTCATAATGTGATAATTTCAGCTGTGGATGAGGCTCTGGGTGGTTCATCTGCAACTTCTTTATGCCAGTTTGAACCCTCGAGTCCTTGTGTGGAAAGTTTGCGAAAGCAGCCAAATCTGCTCAAGGCATCAGCGGAGAAGAACTTAGTGTTGATTAATTCTGGGTGTTTTATAAATCTCTGGTTGTTTTAAGTAACATTGCTGAACAGTTACTTTTAACACTGAAAAAGAATGTTGCCAAAAAGATTAAGACGTCTAATTTTCTGTAGTATGCGTATGAGAAACATGTGTCAGTGTTCAAGCTTCAAGTGGTTTTTGGCTTCAGTCAATCATTAGTTTCTGTATTATGTTTCTAGGATCATATTAAATCCTGGTTTGGACTTCGGACCAGCATCCCCTGCAGCAGATGTTTGCTCCTGGCGTGGCTGCGAACAGCGTGAGCTCCATCGCTGACAATCTCGCTCTCAGGGATCCAGCGCCAGCAGCTTGGACTTGGAGAAGCCTTGACGTAAACTCAGCGGGACAGTGGAGTGCACTCTGCCGCTCAGACATTATGGAACAGATCAGTCAACCCTGTGCGGAGAGGCGCGCGATAGGAAAGTCAACTCGATGAATGTCCGTTTACCGTAGTTACCACAATGGATCTACACATTGTTTGACTTTTTCTAAATTGAACCTGGATTAATATTTTCCCATGTATACATCTGCTTTTCATATTCTGTGTTTATTCACGCTGTTGCTCATACACAGCAGTTGTGACATATACTGTGTTATTCTGGATACAGTATCAACAAGCGCTGGAACCGTAAATGGAAAATAATCAGATGTTATTTTCATTTTTAGCTCTATTTTTACAGACTGACGGCAGCGCTCACACCACTGCAGTCACATCCACAGTTTAACTTGTGAAGAGAAATGTTTCTTGTTGTGTAAAATGAGTTAACGGACCTACTATCGAAATATCTCAGCAGCATTACTCAGTCTCGGAAATGTAACATTCCCATTTGACATCTTCTAATTGCGATCACAAAGAGGCCATTGTAATCAAGGTGCTTATGAATGCAAACCAAAACCTCGGCTATTGACACTACATTTCACTTTGACACATTGGCAGCTTTTGCTGTTATTACCGTCAGGCTGTTTATTCTCATGATGATTAATAGCTCCATAACTTTTGTTGTGTCTCTGAAACCCTATTAACAGAAATAAAGAGAGTGTATCCAAGCTGCTGTCTGTTTTGTCATTGCAGCTGCAGATCTCTGAGATTAATAACTGATAAGATGCTTTCACAGTGATCGTTATATGTTTACATATGCGCCTGCTTTAATTATTAGTCATGCTGGCTTCATTACCAGTTGGGCCAGTATGTGCCAGTCTGCAAATCAGGAGTTGTGTCACTTTTTTTTTTTTTTTTTGCCTCTCCTGTTGAGGTGATGAGAAGCAGAGTGAAAGTGAAGTTTAAAGTGAAAATGGAAAAGTGTGACATTTAAATGTTGATCCGCTGAATTGCTATTGGAAATCACAGGGTTTTACTTCACTAATACCAGTGTGAATAATAGGTCAATTTTGAAGCGGTGTAAAAAAGATAATTTACTTTTATCACAAGGTCTTTCTAGAAGTGAGAGTTTTCCTGAGAACGATGACCCCATGGAAAATGCGTTTTCCAGCTGAGTTTAGTGTCTGTAAACCTTGTACATATATTGTTGACAGAGAAGTGCTCAGTGTAGGTGAACGTGAGTCAAGCTGCAGGGAGTTTCTATCGTTTCGTGGATAAAAAAAATCCCCACACACACTCATCCAGCGAACACAACAAATGCATTTATTGTTTTAAATTAGTTTGAGTGAGTTCAACAATTCAGCAATGACTTCCCATTCAACTGTCTTTCACTGTCAATTTCAGCTGTGATTCAATAAGGTTTGGCTCTGGAAGGGGGAGCTACGGGCCCTGCGGGGGATGGGACATGGGTGCAGGGAGCGCGGGGAAGCGGAGTTGCTAAAGGGGGTAATTATTCCTCAAGGGGTTGCTTATTGTTGTCTTTCTCTCTGCGATAAAACAAAGCAGGCCGGGTTAGGGTCCACTGCAGTGTGCTCGGGCTTTTCTTCTGGCGCTTGACAATGTTCTGACAAGTTGTTCAAAGCATCATAGGGATCATATTAAGAATCAGATTTGCGGGGGACGAGGTCATCCCCATCTGTAGCAGAAAAGGGGTGTGAAGGCCCCGGCACTGATGTTTTGGAAGTTGAGCTTCATGACATCTTTATGGCCCTGCTTATGGTCAACAACATTAGCATGTCCACAATGGACTTCCCTACTTCGCCTGCCTCCCCCTCCTTTTTTTTTTTTTGCTCCCCCGCTTTTTCTCACACACATACACAGCTCAGGGGAAAAATGACCTCTCTGCAGCTCTCAATTCACTGCACTTCTATAGCCCTGAATGGACCGGCTCAACAAAAGGTGACATAATTTTCTCAGGGTTTGATTGGCCCCCTCCATGCCACAGGATGACATCATGCAAACCCGCCCCCCCCCCGCACTACCCCAACGCATCACAACCAGCACCAGCACACAACCAACACCTCCCCTCCATGTTCTTGGATGCTGGGTTGCCAAGACAACAGAGCTAGGCCCAGGCTGCGGGGCAGGACTTGGCAGTATATCGTGGCTTGGCTGTCCATAATGAGCATTGCTCTTGTGTTTGCGGTAAACAATCTTGGGAAATGATAGAAGGAGACGGGAAGGAGGGGAGGGACGAGGAACGCGGCCGTGGATATAATGGCGGCCTCCCACTTTATTCCACGTCTCCTCTATAGGGAGCGTTGATGTAACTTAATGCAATAAGAGAAGTATTCCAGCAAGAAGTGTCAAGCCACAAACCTTTAATGTCAAGCACAAGCTTTGTGTCGGCCGTCGAGCTCTCACTTGAAGCGCCGCCAAGTTTTGGTGCAAGTTTCATTGTGTCTCACTTTCTCTCTTATGAGGTTCAAGGAGGGAGTGAGTGTGTGTGTGTGTGTGCGTGCATGTGTGTGTGTTTGTGGGATGGAAGAGGGGGGCATTTGAAGAGGGATGTGGGCTAGTGCACAGCCCACAAGCCATGATTACTTTTCTTTAATTAATGAAGACAGAGGATTCGACATACTATTTGTAAAGTTTTATTTTGACTCTCCAAGTGTGGAAATTAGAAATTAAATTTTTAAAAGATGCACATTTTTGCAGATAAACTCTCTTTTCCCCTCTTTTTCTGTGTACCCACAATATGAAAAAGTAATTGGGGTGTTCCTCCATTTGTCGGTCCATGACGTCAAGTAACAAACCCTCGGGTTCTCCCACAGTATCAGAGCCAGAGGAGCTGCTATTGGCTGCCTGGCTCAGCCTGAACCAACCTGTGACCCCGACTAATAAATGCCACTTTTCATGCTGGTGTGCATCCAGGACTATTACAGGCCCTGTACACCAGAGTATCACACATATACAAATGGCCGTTTCCCCTTGGAATTGTCGTTAATGAGGATAATTTGAAGTGAGGTTGACACGCAGCCCCGAGCCAAACCTTGTTGGTTCCAAACACTCCTGCAGCATAGACGCCTTGAAGCACACTCCAAACCATTTCCTCAAATTGGAGCTGCATCCGAAGAAAAAATGACACAATTACTACTTGGTCTTGGAAAATATCCACATTTCTCGTTGAACGTTACATATTGCAATAAAGTCTCATGTATGACGCATGTCAGTGCTGGTACATACTGGTTTGAATGGAAAAAATAGGATCATTTTCTCTTTTTGCTCCTCCATACAGCTTTCTGTCTTTATCTTATCCATCATGCCAAGTCTCTTACCCACTTTAAAGTGCACCTCTTTATAGTTTTCATGCTTACTCTTTCTTGCTGTTCCTTGTGGTGTGATGTGATTAACTGTGGTGTGCTGGGTTGGCCCTTCCTTGGACTTTGTTGGAAGTGAGCATGACTTTAGTGGGTTTTCGAGCTTGGATGAGCGCTGACTGGGTATCGGTTACCTCTGGCATGCTGAGGGTGCGTGGGCTCCCAGTGACTATGACGTCGATGCACTCAGCTCTGCTTGCACAGGAGAAATGGTGGGAATCCACTGCTTCGCCTTTTCTCTGTATTTTCCACAATTGTTCTTTATAGAGGTAACCTATTTTCCAACAGGTTTTCACTTTCTAAATGTGTCATGGGATTTACCTTGAGTATGTTATGACCGTATTTTCCTAAGTAAGAACTTTATCAAAACATCAACAGCAAATTGATAGTGACATTAAGGTCATGTGCTTCCCAAAAATCATAAAATACGCAGCGGCGTTTCTGGTTTATTCGTGGTGACAGCCTTGATTGGCAAGGTGACATAGATGAGGCAGTTGCATGGGAAACCATCCCTCAGTCTGGGCAAGCACCCTCTCTCACCCTCTCCATCCCGCGCCTCTCTCCCACTCTCTTAATCCCCATTGAGAAGAGGGAAGGGGAGACTCGGGAAGCAGGAGAGGATGAAGAGGAGGAGGGGAGCGACAGAACAGGCCAAAGGCTTCACTGACATCCATGGGAATCTGCAGATCCATTCACTCGTAATTATTAGCATCAATGCAGAGAGGCAGTGGCAAGGCGAGGGGCGGGGGCAAGGGGGTGTGGGAGAGTTTTGGGGGTGGGGTTGGGTGGGAGGGAGAAGGAGGGGGGGGTCAGTCCGAGATGGAAATCAATCACCAGAAGAGGTTGTAATGAGAGCGAGAGAGGTGGTGAGGTGGAGGTTTACTTTTAAGGCAAAGATGATGTGAGCTTGACCTTATGAGCGAGCACATTTTGATTCAGCGCAGCATTTCCCTTTCCGTCTTCTCTGGAGAAGTGATTACTAGAAAATCATATATTTATAGACAGGGGGAACTATACAGTGCATCATCGAATGTGAAGCCAGTGGTCATGAACATTTGATCTCTGATTAAATCATTTGCCATTTAGTTTTTATGTTTTAGGTCACGCATGACTGGGTGAGTGCTTTTTAACGAATTGCAGTTGGTGCTGATTAGCAGCAAATCCTCAAACTTTAAGACTCCAGCTTAACATTGTTTTTGAATTGTTTGCCTCCTATGACACATTTGTCCTGCGAGTACATTTTTCACACGGATGTGTGAGACCGTAAAATAATTCATGTGTGCATGTGTGCTTCCTGCCCATCTGCGTGAAATGAAGGGGCATGGTGGACGTTCTCAAGTCTAGGATGCCAGCCCTCTGTCCCCTCTACATCATACATCACCCTGACAGGCCATTTCACTCCTGGATTCAGAATTCCGGCGGAGAGACCACCTCAAACACTCTGGGTTGTCCCCGCTTGGTGAGAACGTCACTCCCAGCCTGCTGAACACCCCGTTTGAACTTTTGCCGACTGGCCACAGAGCCAAGTCTGTCCGACGGGGGAAATTATGACAAATGATTTTTTATTTTCTCTCTCTCTTTTTTTTTTAACCACTCAAAAATCTGAAAATTTTCCAGCAGAGGGTGATTCAGCTCAGAGGCTTTAGTGGCCTGACCTTTTACTGATTGGCAAAGAGGAAGGATCACATTTAAATGGAAGACACTAAAAAAATTTTATTGAGGTGCATTTTCAGTGTTGCTCATTTCTTCTCTATGTGAAAGAAAGGCTGAGTCAAAGGTCAGGTCAGTACTTGTCCTCTTCGTTAGAAGGACTGGTGATACTCTGGAGTTTACCTTGGGAAACACAGTCAGATAGAGACGTCTCATTATGCCTCTGGTGAATTTAGACAGAGGGTGTCAAGCTGTCAGCTGCAGGGATAAATGATGTCTTCATGTGAAGCTGTCAGAAAGAAATGTCAAAATAAATTGGCCACATTTTTAGTTTTCATGCAGCGTCACAGCCTCTGAAATAAAAACACTATATATATACTTCTACAGCATACTGAAACATCAAATTATGTCTTATGTTTTTTTTAGATTTTTTTTTTAGATTTTTTTTATAGGGGTCACTGCAATTCTTGGGGTGGCACACCAAAACCAAAAACCATAACTGAATTTCAGGAATTGTTTTTAGGCTAGTTGAAAACTGTGTTAGTGTGAAAGCTCAGGGATCACATGCTGATATACTTTGGTTTCTTGTTTTACAGTTAACGTTCCTAATTATCTGATGTTCATATACTAACACTGGTACAGTTCACATTTTAAGGTCATATATCTGTATGTGTTAGATGATGCATTGGTCCTCATATAGCTGAGTTGTCCTGTTCCTTAAAAAGACAAATGTGTCTTGTGCTATCATTTCCAGTCACCAGAGCCAGTCATTTTACATTTTATTCACGTTTGGAATGAAAGGATTCTTTGATTTCTAATGACATCAGTTTTGTTTCTTGTTATCCGAATGGTAAGCCGAGTTTGTCACAGTACTTACTGACTGTCACTGAGTAATGATTTTGACAAAAAAGATCTTCAAAGTTTGCAGAAGTATGACACAGGCCACTGGACTTCCAAAGAGGGAGCGCAGACTCCAGGGGCTGTCCCAGGGTGACATATCTACAGAAAAACACTTTTATTTTGTAGCCAGCAAAGTAAAAATAAGAAAAACAAAAAACACCCAACAACAAGAGGAGAAAGACAAAGAAATATCATTTTTCTTTTGAAGAATGATGTTAGCGTACAGTTAGCCATGGACTTGACAAGACAGTTTTCTCCATTGGGATTCATTTTGTTAAGCCCTATATTGATTGGTGGACCCTTACGGACTAAAGAAATATAAATAATCAAGGAATGGACACATAATTGGACTTTAGGAATGCTTCAAAGGTAGGGAGTATTTTTTGGTGAACTGAGTGATTGAATTGTGGAGAATCTAACCAAGCTAACACTATGTAGCATGTCCACATTGACAAAAGTTTTAATATCTAATGCCATTGTGATGTCGCACACTCACACGGTCGGGTACAGAGGGAAGGCAGACGATTTAACGCTGTACAATATTTATTATCTTGTAGGCTACACAGCACATGCATATACACACGAGCCGGTTCCAGCTGCAGCTCCGGCTCGCACTCTTGCTCTCTCGCTCTCTTGCTCTCGCTGGCCCTACTGTCCGCTCTCTTCCATACCCAGCATACTGCAAGAGAGAACCAGAACCAAGTTACCAGCATGCTTTTATGTTTTTACTGTGATTACCTGATTCTGTCCAGCTGTCTGATCGCCGGCTGAGACACTCCCCCTCCCTCCTCCAGCAGCCGGCAACTCAACCACACCCCGCCGCCACAGTCATATTTTGACGCACGATTTTAAGCCACTTGGAACTAGCTCAAGCAGGTCGCCAACGGTTACCTGCTGGGTCTTAAAAGATATTAATATTCTGAGAGCAACAACTTTGTTTAGTTGAAATCAGACGAAAACCCATTGTCCTGGGCCCTGCCTTGTTACCATAAGCCTGTCATTCCTAAAAATAAAGGTAGGGGGAGATAGTGGTGATGAGTAGAACCACAGTGCAGTTGACAAGTGTTCGCTGCTAGCTTGTCGATACAGGGTTCATATTCTGAAAGCCAAGGCTGTATTTATTTTAAGTCAAACAAAACCCTAAATGGCCAAACATCGAGGTGCTGTTGCTACATATTTAGCTTTAGTTTGAATTAGTACATGGGTTATATGGAATCAAACTACTGTTGACTAGCCTACACAAGTTTAAAAACACCACACAGAGGCTTATGATTATTTTTCATTATTTTACCTGGTAGAGAAGGCGAGCAAGTAGCTGTGTCCTTGCCGCAGCGTCTGTGGGTTCAATTCCAACCCACGGCCCTTTGCTGCGTGTCATTCCTCCCCCCCCCCACACTATATGTGTCCTATCGAATAAAAGGCAGAAAGCCACAAAAAATATCCAAGAACCAGAGTTCCTGGTTCAAACCTGGGGTGGGGGAGCCCCTCTGTGCGGAGTTTGCATGTTCTTCCCATGTCAGTGTGGGTTTCTCAGGGTACTCCAGCTTCCTCCCACAGTCCAAAGACATGCAGGTTAATTGGTGACTCTAAATTGCCCGTAGGTGTGAATGTGAGTGCGAATGGTTGTTTGTCTCTATGTGTCAGCCCTGTGATAGTCTGGCGACCTGTCCAGGGTTTACCCCACCTCTCGCCCAGTGTCAGCTGGGATAGGCTCCAGCCCCCCTGCTACACCTAACAGGATAAGCGGTTACAGAAAATGAATGAATGAATGAATGAATGAATGGGTAGGTGGAGCCAGCAATTGAACTGAGGTGGTTGTTGCCACCCTGGCCACCCCTTGCAGCGCCACTGCTAAAAAGCAGATGTGAAAATCATATGCTGACGTGAAATGCCCAGAAACAAGATACTGATTTATACATTTATGACGCTTGTTTCACATGTGATTAATCCCTCTGAAGTCTTTCACACTTCCTGTGTATGCTCAGACATTGGTCTTGCTTTACTGTTTTTTTTTTTTTTTTTTGTCCAGAAATAACTTCTTTATCTGTTGGTCATCTTGTCTTGTCTGCCTTCTTGCACACTACTGAAAAAATCCTTTCCTTTTTTAAATCAATATTGTAAAAGGAGTAGCTGATGTTGGAAAGGAATCATGCATATGCAGAGAACTCCTGCATACAGTACTGTACAGTGACTGATAAAAAGGTAGTGTATCAACGCTGCCTCCAGAACCAGTACACCTCATGGCTATGGGCGATATTGATCTCTTAATCTTAAATTTCCTACTGAAGTAGGTGAGAATTATACCTTTAAACCACTCCTAATTTGATTTGCTTTTGCATTGTATTGAGAGTTTTGAGTTGTGATTTCACTGTACGTCAAAATCGTATTATTTTTCCTCTACAGATCTGGCAGCTTCTTGCCTCCCACACTCTGGTCGGAGAAAGGAGTGACCCCTTGACCCACACACACAAAGTTCCTTTTTACATGTGGCACTTGAATTTCGTTTCCTGATGTGTAGAGCTGGCAGAGGGGTGAGGAACAACGAGAACTCACACAGCCATTTATCACAATCTTAGCACGGACAAGATAGTAGTGGTGCGTCACTCATGCGGCGGCATTGTGCGCAACGTGGGTATTTCTTCCATGTCTTTCTGCACAAAAGTCTGAACCCGTTCTATCAAAGATTTAAACAGAGTATGCAAAACACACTGTCGGTATTGTGCACTCACTGACACACATAGACATGTATCTCACATAGCCAATCCAAGTTCTAGATAAGACCTGTCATTCCTGGGTCTGGGATGGTCGATAGCCATCAGCTCTCAGGGTAGTCAGGCCCTGTTTACACAGTCGGTGAGGCCCTCGCCGCCAACACACACTTCTGTTTCCCTTGCTTTCCCCCTGTCACACATGTGCATACACCAGGATAACTGTTGGACACCCCTATTTGCACACAGTCAAGGACATAACAAAGATACGGACAAAATCGACACCATCTACTCCTTTCCCACCTTCTGTCGTGGACCATGGCGCACTCTCAATCTACTGGTGTTCATGCTAAAAAGTAAATGAGCTACAGGCCAAATTAAATATTCCAGCTGCCACACAAACTGCTGCTATGGCTCTAGACATTAATGAGTTTATATTTAGGCTGCTAATGGTTGATAATGATCCCAAAGAGGGTAAAGGTTAAACCCAGCATGCATCCTGCAGGCAGAAATCGGAGGAATCCAAGACAAAATTAGGGCTTGCTTTTTATCTCGAAGCAGAGGGTGATCAAAATACTGCAGACTCAGGGTTTTTCTTCACTTGTGTTTGTATTTCAAAGGCAGCTTTGTCTTCCTGTTCATCCTGCCTGAAATGTAGCCCAGAAAGTTGACGTTGTGTGATCTTATCAGCAAGCCCCAAAATGTTCTTGTGCCAGAAATTTAAAACTCTTCCTACTTCATCGAAAGCTCTGGAGTCAACACCATTCATAATTCTTTGGACTATATCAGGTTTAATCCATTTTGGGTTCAATGACTTGACTTGAGAAAGAAGAGTAACACGTTGCATAATTATCACATTCACAACTGAAAGTCAGTTTATGTAAATGTTTTTAACATTGGCTTTTTCTGTATGTGTCAAATAAAAATCTGATTTTAGCTCATTAAAAGCTACCAAAAATGAATAAGGATTAAGTTAAGTTCAGATGTAGTTCATCCATGGGTGGATAATGAGACAATGGGCCCCTGGGCACAGAGTTGCACAAGGCCCCCCTCCCCTACACAGAAGTGAGACACATAGACTTTGTGGTTTTGTCTCTTTTTTTGTTGTTTTTTCCATCTTTTTGTAGTTGTGTGTCTCTTTGTGGTGGTTTTGCCCATTTTTGTAGTTATTTTGTGTCTGTTTGCAGTTCCTTTGCATCTCTTTGTGGTATTTTTGAGTCTCCTCTTGGGTGGTGCCTGTCACCTGGGTGGCATTTTGCCAGTGGAGGCCAGGGGGGGCCCTGACACTTTGGTTCCCTGGACCTTTGCCCAGTCGGCCTCTTCAGTAATCCATTAGTGAGTTCATTATTTTAGCCCAATCTTACTATATAATGGCGAAAACTCTGTCAGTGGGTGTGTCTGTCTGTGTGTCTGTTCCACGTTTTTCTCCTCACTGACTTGGTCAATCCATGTGAAATTTGGCACAGTGGTAGAGGGTCATGGGAGGATGTGAATGAAGCAATATTACATCAATTGGCCAAAGGGGGGCGCTATAGCAACCGATTGAAATTGCAAAATTTGAATGGGCATAAGTCATGCCCCTTATGTCGTAGAGACATGACACTTTGCACAGAGATGCCTCTCCTCATGGGGAACAAATCTGCCTCAAGAACCCATAACTTCCGGTTATATAGATTTTCCGCCATTTTGAATTTTTTGAAAAACACTTCAAATGGATCTCTTCCTAGGAAGTTTGAGCGATCTGCATGAAACTGGGTGAACATAATCTAGGGACCAATATCTAAAGTTCCCTCTTGGCAAAAGTTGGAAAACTTACTAAAACTGAGCTTCTATAAGGCAATGAATATTGCGGAGGGCGTGGCTCATCACATAAAGGTGTATAACATCTCAAGGGTTTCACCCATCACCACGCAACTTTGTAGGCATATGACCACACATAATCTGAGGGGACCCCTCCATTATTGACCCCATCAAACAAAATGGGGGCGCTAGAGAGCACCATATTGATTTTTACTAAACTTGGTAGATAATTTTTACTAAACTTGGTAGATATGTAGAACAGGACGCCTCAAGGTGACTGGAGAAATTTAACTCCCCCTTGTTTTTCTTTTTCTAATTTTTGGTATGACTAAGTCATGGTGTGGTATGCTGTACATAATCACGGAAACTGTCAGTGTGTCATTCTGTCAGTCAGTCATTCTGTCTGTCCCACGTTTTTCTCCTCACTGACGTGGTCAATCTATGTGAAACTGCACATAGGCATTGAGGATTGGCATAGGTAGAAGGTGACAAAGCTACCAATGGGCGTGGACTAGTATACATATAATAAGTAGCACAAATTACATGTGTGATGTCTATTTGTTTTTGTTTTTTTTGTTTTTTTGGTGGACCTGTGGGGGTTTCTTGCAAACAAAATTTACTAACTCAACAAAGGCACATTTTGTAGCATGCTTATCCTCGATGCTTAACAAACATGATGAATGCCAACGCATTCTTACTCCGCAATGTCACATATGCATTTGGTCATGGACTCTCCACGTCCAGATACGACGTGAAAGGTACCCTGGGTGCGCTGGTTGTTGAGGTTCTGGGATGCCATGTCAAGTTCTGCCTGTTCTGCCCATTGTCTTCTTTCAAGATACACTTCCTTTTTTACAGGAAATTTATGGTTTACATACAGTCTCTTTCAAAATAAGTGCACTACGTCGGAACAACACCGCAAATTGACGTTTTTTCCTTCAACAGCAAATGGATGTGGTTGGGTTTAGGCAACAAAAACACGGTTAGATTTAGGCAACAAAAGTATGTGGATAGGTTAAGGAAAAAAGAAGGTTTGGCTTTATAATCTCACGGGACACGAACACCGCTCTCCAAGGTGACAGTTGGTGTTTGTTGGACCCTTCCACCACTGCCCCCGCCTGCTCAAGTCGGACTTTCGCCGCCTTATTTTCGTTCTCATCCCGCCGCGTTTCCGTCTGACACCGTTGGGCACCGTTAAACTACAACAGTGACCGGCCGCATATCATGCCGACATTAAAGGACGGCTTATTTTGTTGGTGTCTGACGCTGCAAGTCACTGCCCAGGCACTGGAATTCACGACTTTCAGAGAGAGATGGGGTTGTAAATGCATGTCCTTCCTCACAAAACATTCCCAAAGCCGATTTTTGAAACTTGCATTGCTTACATCCATCTTTCCTGGACAGCTGTCGTCTTCTTCCTTACTTCTGTTGGCACATTGCTGCATTTCTTGTTGCACCTGTAGATCAATGCAACAGAATGAAGGCACTGGCAAGAATGTGTATTGCATGTGGAGAGCTTTGCATGTGCATGTACACTGTTACACACAAACAAACAAAACGGGTACCCACTCGTAAAAACATTGCTCTATAGTGCTACTAGTGGACAAAACTCCACAGAGTACCTTTGAGTCAGGAAAAAAAGGAAAGTGTTTCAGGAAGTTTAAGGTTTTTAAACCAGTAAATGGTGGAACTGAACAATTTATTTGTGGTGCATAGAAAGGTAACCCAGGAGGAAGGTTTTATATTGGTCATTTCTTCAACGGTGACACTTTAATGTCCTTTAAATGATGATGCTAATTCCAAAGCCAATCAAATCATGAATCATTGTATGAACATTTTCGAAACATCTGTCGAGTATTTCGAGAATTCAAGCCCTGTGCATTTTAGTTCAAAAGTTACTGGACACGACTCAGCAAGTCCATTTGCTAAAACAACACAGTAATTGAGCCGAGCTACTCCCCAGAGTTTACTTTCACTGTGCTCAGAAACAAACATGAATTCACTCAGTTATGGAGATTTTTATTTGGATGGAGAAATGAGTTGCGCTGGCCTTTGTCCAGTCAGTGAGAGTTCTGAGTAAAGTGCAGCAGTTGCGTGTGGCAACATAGTACATATAATAAAACCAGATCAGGCAATGTGGAGCACTAACCCCCCTCTTTTTCAGTCCAAAAGGCCAGACCCTCTGAATATGGATGTTTTATGTGACACGCTCATATGCTGAGGCACGTTTTGATTTTCTGTGACCACATCAATCGCTGACAGTGAGTGGTGTTTTAGGGTGGGTGCCTGGTGTGACTAAGTCAAGACTGCTCAAAATTTTCCAGCAGTTGGCTCCGTGTGTCTTTTCTCTAGGGACGTGTTTGTGTGGGAGAGCAGGACCAGGGTCTTTGCAGCCTCCCAGCCTCCTCTAAAAATCTGGTTGCAAGACTCCTGTGCCAAAATGCTGCCTACACACACTGTTGATTCTGTATATTGTTCAGCTTGAGAAAATGCAGGAACTTCTAATTGTGAATTTGTTGCTTTGTTTGTGTGCTTCTGTCAGGTGTGTTTAGTATAACTTCTTAACAAATGCCTGCGTGGTGTGATTCAGCTCTTTCCGTGAATGCAAATGTGAGAAGTTTCATTGTTCTCACTGGAGGATAGAAGACATTCCCACGTTGAATCCTCCTGAGAACGACCATTAGCAAATCGTCCCATCTACACCTGATGCAGTTTTAGTGACATTGTCATCTTTGCAGGTGAGTGTAATTTGGCACCTGTTGGGCTCAGGCTCAGTTTCTCATGGAATATAATGTGAAGATCTTCTGCTCTAATTAGAAATCACAATTACTGTATGAAGATACTCAAGCTGAGCTGTGAGAAAGCAGCATACTTGACATCAAATTAACCCATTCTCACAGTACCCAGTTACACAACCTTTGTTTAGACTACATCTAAAAGCCCAGTCACACCAATACTACTGTAATAATCAACCCTTATATAACAGGTTTGTTTTGATCTCCCACCCTCTTGACTTTTCTCTTCTTTCCTCACTTCCGTTCTCTCCTTGGCACTGAGCTGAAGTGCCGATCAGTGATTACATTCACAGATGGGCTCCACTGTCTCCAGTGCCCATTGAACGTGCTGAATTGGTCGGCAGAAAGCAGACAAGGGCCGACTGGTGCCAACAGTGTTGGGGACACAGCCAAGCTAGGGTGACAGATGCTCGCCAATGGGTGGACATTGACTGTCGGCTGACCAAGGTCAATGCCCCCTACCCAAGTCAAGCTGTCCTTCCTGTTTTGGTACAACTTCTCAAATTTTACCCACTGCATTCATTTGAAGCACCTGGGAATCCCCCTGACAGAGGGAAAGCAAGAGAGGGACTTCTTCAGTAAAATAGACAGAGGGAAATGACAGTGACTTTGTGGTGCAGGATGGGGAAACATTCAGCTCAGCTATCTAAAGAATCCCTTCAGCATAGCAATGTGCTGGCCTCTTGTTTATCTGTTTACAACCAGGGCATGTTGGAGTCACTCAGCGAGCCGATGGACATGGGTGTGAAGCTGTGGCTTCACAGCTGGAGCCAAGCTTCGCATATCACATGATTAGAGCACTTGTGATGGCCATAATGACAGCGGTGGTGGTGGGGTTACCGAGAGGTTACGACCGGCTGAGGAAGAGCCACAGTTTATTTCGACTGGGGGGACCAATTAACTGTGACGCCGCAGTGTTTTTTTCGGGTTTCATATCCAGAACTTCCTCAGAAATTGGTGTCATTGAAAGACATTTATCAGCATTATTTATAGCTGTCTTATAAGAATACATAAAAATTTTAAAACGGGGGAAATAGTTTTAAATGATTGTAGAAAGTGCTTAGTATGATTGATAACAAACACAGAGTGTGGGATGGATGGATGGGAGTGAAAGAGTGTCTTGGGACTGGTTCACATCCTGTCAGCTGAGCTCCCTCTCTACCTCTCCCTCCCTCCTTCCCTCCGTTGCTCCTCTTAACAGCTGGTTCTCCCAACTGCATGCAGGGTGATGTGTGGGTTGAAGGGGTCTCTCCTCAGGGTGTCCAGCTGAATCTAGGCTCGGCCTGGAGTAGTGCTCTGGGGGTTACGTGACCTTTTGATCCCTGGGTTAACCTCTCAACTTCATCTCGCCCCTGGGCCAAACGCATAGCCATACTGAACGCATTAACCCACTGACCCCCCTCTGTCCTGCTTATTGATACACAGAACACTTCATCCTCACTCAGTAGTAACAATAGCTATTATTACACGCCTCAAGGCACTCATTTGCAAATAGTACAAAACTTTAAATGTGAGATATGATGAAGTGTTTGAGGCGACCAGGAGATGAAAGCTCTGCATGCGAACAAAAATGTAGAACATGCTAATGCTGAGTGGACAGGGGCAGTTTAGGACACAATCACGCCAACAGCAGGCTCAAAGTCTGTTTAGCCAGACTTAGCCGTAAATGTTCAGCAGTTCCTGATGGAAGTTGAGGGCTGAGTCTCTGGGCTCGCAGGCTGCAGGGCTGCCAGGCTGGTCAGGTGAAAGGCTCGGGGCTGGGTGACTGCCACAGGGTAGCACCACTCCCCCCTCAGTCCCTGATCTGCCCAGCGTGCACAGGACTTAGGGCAAAAGCTGGGGATTATCTCCACTGCACTTCCACCCCTACCACCCACTGCCTCCTCGCGACGCGACACAACGCCATGCAATACTTCACCTCCTCCCTCCCTACTTCCTGCCCTGCACCTGCACGACTTGGGACACGACAACCACATGCACGTACACATTTATCTACAAGCCTGACAAGTTTTTCTTGAAACGCATCGCCGTCCTCTGTGTGGATGCTTATTTCATCATTTTGCATATCGCTCCCTTTCTCGGATCTGATTGACAGGTGGCCTCCGTAGCCAAACACTTTCTGCGAAATGAATGGCTGTTTGCCAAAGTTGCATGAACGGAAATGCTTCATTGTTATTTTTGTAAATGCAAAACTCACCAGTGACAGGTAACACAACTTGTTTATCCTGTTCTCCCTACTTGGTTACTCACCCACACAGTCAGTCATCACTCATTAATCAGCTCAGGTGACATTTGCAATGAGACATATAATGTAAGATTGACATGTCAAGATAAGAACTTGCTTTTTTTTTTAGCTTTTAAATATATAAATGTTTGAAAACAACCCCAAACTGAACACTTATTTTATGTTGGTGATGCCTTAATATAACTTTAATGGAGTTATTTTGAGATTAGCAGTGCAGCCTTTCAATGTGGTTTGCATGATCAGACAGATCTTTGTATTTGCTAAGGGTTAAGGTTTGATTCTTGTTGTGAAAGAGATGACACAGGGCACCAAATACCTCTACCTTGTACTCTGTAGGGCTCCTCTCCACAGGACATGCCTTTAAAGGGGATCTTGTGTTTCATTTCCCCATAACTCACTGCCTACTGCGTGCTCTACCTTCCTCCTTTTTCTCTCACTCTGCATCTCTCGCTCCTTTCTCTGTCTTACATGCAAATAACACACCTAACTCGCACCCTAATGAGCTGCCTCTCACTCATGATGTCATGTGTGAGTGCTGACAAGAATCTTGCCTCCGTGTGGGTTGAAAAGCAAACAGTAGCTGAAAAAGATGGCTACTGATAGAAAGCCCACAAAAAAAAAGAATCAGCCTTCACAATCGGATGACATCAGCTAACCTGTGGCTAACCCTGTAATGCAGCAACAAAAGACGCGGAGAGATAAAAAACCCAGAGGATTCATCAAACACAAGATGAAGTGATGCAGTCCTGGTTAGACAGTAAGGCGTAAAAAGATAAAGGGAATTACCTCATTATGTTGGAACAGAGATGTGTCTCTTGCAATGATTCAATTTTATTCTTGTTTTGGGTGGGTGGGAGGGCGGGGGGATTTCTGTGATGGTTTTTGAGGGTTTGCACAGTGGATGTGCATCTATGCCTCCATTACAGGCCAAGAGCTGTAGCGTTGCAGCTGTGGGGTGGGATCTGCTTGGCACACTGACATAACTTTTGTGTTAAAGCTGAAGCAGAGAGATGTATATTCCCTGTGCATTTCATCGCATGGTGTTGCTGATGTCAAATGACATCAGAATGTCGTACTGGAAGATGAATGTGCTACAGCTTCATACCGTCTCCTCCGCTTAGGCTTAGACAAACCAAACAAGCTAAAATGGCCTCCAAGAAAGTGGATGTGCGAGGACATGTTCTCACGGCGCTGCCTGCTGCAGGCTTTGGCTCCGACTCCAGGGTAGAGGTGGCAATGTGTGTGTACGCATGTGTGTGTGCGTACTCGCTTGTGTGTTTTAGTGGGGCAATGGGTGGAGGAGAGAGTGGCAGGGAGCACACAGGCAACAAAACATGGGCCCGATGCCAGGTGAGATAATGACACTGACGAACAGGATTTTGGGTAATGGTGGGGTGATAGTAGCTGTGGAAAAAATGATGTCATCAAGCTGTTTTGGCTGCTATCTAGAAGCGCTGGTTTCATTGAAGGTGGCAGCTTTAACTTGAGGAGAAGACGAAAGGGGGAGGAAGGAGAGATAAGGGTTGGAAGGGGCTCAAGGAGGATGTAGGTGAGGTGGAGGGGAGTTTATACGAGTGTATGCACATAGGGAGGGCTGTGATGGATGTGATATGGAGGGGATTAAGTGTTATTTAGCTTGTTCTCTGTAGCACTTGTGCATAATGCGTATGGCGTATCTATATGCAGAGCATGGCGGTAGAGCCTTGTGTGCTGCATAGGAGATTTATCATAGTGCATCCTGTCCTTCTCCCTCCCCTGTCCCCTTAATCTGGCCCCTGTAAAACCGTTTTGCAGGCATGTCGCCACAGCGCCCCTCCCTTTACCTGTGTCTGCAACCACATTGTCCGCACACACTGCTGGAAGAAGGCAATGGAGGTCATGTGCACACCATGTTTGCCTGTAAGGCCGAACACCCCGAGCTGACCGACTGTTAAGGCACAACAGCATGTGCATCTGTTGATCCATGTTTAATATGTAGACAGCATTCAGACTAGAAACCCAAAAGAAAAGTTAGTTCTGCCTCTTAATTTTTTATCAACCAGACACATGCAGTACACCTCAAACAGAAACAGGAAGTATTGTGGGTAATACAGGAAGTTCAGACAGAGACCTTAGCTCTGTGCTGGTTCAGCAAGATCAGGATTAACCAAATACAACAAATATATCAAGGTTTGAAAGAGCCTGCTTGGTTTCAGGTTTGGCATCCCTTAATCTTTTATTTACTGCCCTGCTGGTTGGCAGGGAGCATTGAGCAATCCCTTTTGTTCAAAGCTTACAGAAGGCTTAACAAGAGCAAACAACCTTAGTCCATATAACTTAGAAATGTGATTGAGATTCATCGTCCATGATGGAAATGCAGATGGATTTATAATGCATCGTGGGACGTGCTTGCACAAGGGCTAGACCGATTTAGCCGCAGCGCTTTTATGATACAGTTTGGATCTTTGAGAGAGGGCTGCCTGTGGTTTGAGGTGAAACCCAAGGCCTCGCAGTCTAGGTGGGCCTACTGTGTTAGCCTAGCTCTGACAGCACCTGGGACTGGTTAGCATCCTGGCTAGAGCTAGATAGAGCTGCTGGACAAAGTTCAGCTCTGTGGGAGAGGAATAAAAGTTACAAAGAGAGAAAGAGCTCTATAATGTAAGCATGACGTGGATGCTGCCACACGTCCCATGCACATTCTCAAGCTTACAAATCAATTTACACGTGCGCAACCTAATCTCTCTGTCTCTGTACTTACATCCAGAATGCACTCTGCAGCTGCATCACATATCTCAAAACCACTGCAAGTGCAAGTAATATACAAACCAAAAAAACAAGATACAGCATTGCGGTTATATAATTAACAGGATAATTTAATCAGGCAAAAAATGCTGATGTTATATGTTTGTACGATATTAGTACGAGATAGGAGTGCACAAATCAGATGTCACTGTATCTGCTTACTGCTTGTTAGCTTGCTAACAAACTCACATAAGCACACAAACTTTATCAGCTGTAAATTAGCAGTTGCAACTCAAGAAGTGGAACAAAAACTAGGTCTACTGAGTCATGGTGTCTATTGAATTTCACCAAGATGGCTACCTGCTACCCTGAGACCCTCACTGTAGGTAGGACAGGATTTAAAATTGAAGCGCCTTTACCCTGCCCGGCACATATCCTGCTCATTTCTCAGCCATTTATGCCTCATCATTTTTCTTCTTCTCCATTTGTATCTCAGCAGGATGTATTCTATCACCACTTCAGTTTATCCACTGAGGGTACTGTGCCCTAATCCCAAAATGGTCCTTCCCCTTGCTCTCACATACAGCCTTACTTTTCACATTAGTGCAGGGTTAGAGCAGTGGTTCCACCTCTATTGCCAGTTGGCTGCGATCCTTGTTCCGGCTCCAGCATCTGCACCAGTACAGCAGCATGGCAGCTCAGTCCAAAGGGGTTGCACAGACTAAGGTCCTGGGTCAGAGAGAGGAGCTTCTCTCTCTTGTGACGCAGTCATCACAGGCAGCCAGGGTAAGCCCTCTTTGCTGGATGGATGGGGCGATGTTTTGCCCTGGCCGGGGTTGACCTGACTAGACGACCACAAGCACTTGGCTGGCTCCGGCTCATTTTTGGGCGGCCAGCCCACCTCCATGTTCTGTGCTCCATTTGGGCTTTCTTGATCCGTCCCAAACAAAACCACAAAAGTGGAGGGGCTAATGCAGTGAGGTTGCTGAGCAGCTCTACCCAGCCGCAGAGCAGTGAGGTCATAGACTGTATGCCCCAGCCTAATGCTTGGCATGATGCATGGGAACTGTCTTTGAATCTCTCTCAGCACCCGTACCTCCTATCCACTCTCCGTTTTCTTCTCCATCTCTTTCCTCCCCTCCCCTCTATCACCCAGCTTTCTGAGTGTCAAGGATCTGACGTCCTAGCACCTCATCACCCTCCAACCTACGAACATATGGTATCTATATCACGGTCATATATTACTCATCTTTGAATCTCTCAAGATCCCCATCCATGAACGCTGCACCAGCTTTCCCACACAGCACAAATCATTAGTGTCTCTGCATCTTGGCATTACAAAATGGTCCTATGACGTGATATGTTAGCATAACAGCAGTGCTGCCAAAACAGGGCTATATGGTAGGGCAGACAGGATTTCATATTCAGATACTGTTACATGTCACAGAAGGGTATCAACTCTTGAGCCAAACCTATAGTTTTCTCAGAAGGCAATGTATCCCTTACGTTTAGTAATTGCCGTGTTGTTAAACTGGACATAAAGCATTTTTTACGAGACAGGCATAAAGACACAGAGATTTACTGTGGTTGGTGAGGGTGTTGGTTTACATGTTCAGAGACACAGGGACTTCTCTCAGGGGACAAAAGGGAAGCTGATAAGTGGCAACGGGGTACAATAAAATAGCTGAATCCTGAAAATTAGATATCATGCATGCTGGATCCTGCTTTCTAGTATTTGGTCTGACGGTGTTGGCGAGTGCAACAACATAATGCCAAGCAATTGTAAATAGGAAAGAGGAGAGCTTTAGATTTCCTTCCATGTCTGATCTGCAGTGACTTGCACACAGAAGACTGTAACACTTCCACAGCTCGATTACTGCCTGGGCAAGCTCCAAGGGCAATTTTGTTGTACCATACAGTGTTGAATGGTAATATCCCTCTGTTGTACAAACTGTGCTGCGCTTTTACACGTGATGAGACATGCACAGCTTGGGAACATATTGCTTGTCAGTCATACATTACCTTGTTCTAACACCTTCACAGACACAAAGGTGCCAGTATTGTTTCTATAATGCTCCCTCTTCCCAGGGTTTAATTCTTTATTTTACAGTGGTAGGGAAAAAAAAGAAAAGCCTCACTTCCTGTATCAGAACGTGTCATGTTTCTGTCTCACACAAACAGCCCCTTGTCTCGCAGTGCAATTTACCTGTCCCATAGCCATGAGGGCTGTTGTTCCCCTTCGCTTCGTCAGAGCAGAGAGCACAGTTCACTGGGAGGACAGGCTTATATAGATGTTGTCTTGGTGATACACAAACCACTTGAAAATGAGACAGGATTCAAATTATGGGATGTCACGTATGGCTGTTGTTAGCATGAGGGAATGGCGTCGTTCCTTGTGAAACGTTTCTCAAAAGTACGCTGTCTTGAGTTATGCAAGCTTTTCAAGGATTTGGGATTCAGGTATTTTTGTCATGGAGCATGAAGCTATTGAACCTTCACCTCCAAGCACAAAATAATACAGAGCTGTTAAAATAATCACAGTTAAGATTGGCTCGGACAAAGTACTCATGTGTGCTAACTCGAAAAGACTCCACTGTTTACCGCCCAGCAGTGTGAGTATTGTGCTGCCTTGCCAGGTCTGGTGCCACAGTAAAAGGTACATGAGCCCCACCCTGCTGCGACTACCTACTGTGTCGAAGGCCTCGGGCCAAGGCTAATGAAAAGTGTATGAATATACACTGCTCAGACTTGTTTGGCCTGTCACCGTAGCTGGAGAGTATAAGTCCAAAGTCACTGTCAGCAGCTCTGTATCTGATGGTTCTGTGCATGGTGTGTGTGTGTTTGCACACTTGCATGTATCTGCATGCATGTGTGTGAGCTGGTTGAGAGAGCAAAGGTGAGCGATCAAGAGGAATAAAAGTGTGTGTTGCCCCACATTTATATGTTGGCACAGCACAACATATACTGCTCCTCGTCCAGTATTTAGACAGTCGTGGCTCGTTAACAGATTGGATCCAGCGAGGTTTCCAAACTCCATTCATGCCTTGAAATGTAACAATTTCATTGTGCGTCACTTGAAAAGCCTCTTCCTAAATTCACCATGAATCTGTCATCAGATTGCAGCCGTTCCAATTCTTACTTGTTACTTTATTACCACGCGGCTTAAAAATTAAGAGGAAAATTAAGGGGGGGGAGAGGAGAGTGAGATGAAAGAACTTGGGTGGGGGTGCCAAAGTTTTATGATATTATCCTGCTTGTAAAAGCTCACTGGTGATGATTTCACATTGGTGGAAAATTATTCATAAATCACGTAGCTGCACTATGACAAATCTCTCAGAGGCTCCCTTTTGCATGACGATTACTTGCAAATGGACCAGGATGTCAAAGCATATTAAAAAAGAACTATGCAAAGCTTGAGAAGAGAAAACAAACATATATGGATCACAAAAATACCATCCTGCCAACAAGCACAAACATCAAACTGTGACTTCCTCTGGTGTTTGATCAGTCACAGCACATCAGATATAGATAAGCAGCTTATGGACATGCATTGTCTGTACAGGCTGTGTTTACAGTGAGGTACAGCTCTGCTCTTAATCCCCACGTATGCATCAGTCCCAAATAAATATAATACTGTCTGAGTCAAAGGAAGGATGTCTGTATGGATGTTGCAAGCATCATATGTATTGAGGAATATAATCCAAACTGAGCCCACTGAGCTTTCCTCCCACCTTAACTTACATGAGACTGTGCAGTTTGACAAGCTTGCCCACTGAGAGGGGGGTGAAGCCTCGTCATCTTTCACTGAGGTGACACGTCAACACATCTGCAGGTGCAATACAGTGTTTCCTTTTGCATTGTGGTAACTACAACAAACTTCAAATGAAGCGAAACAATGAACTTTAGCTGGTATTCTGAACTTGGTGCTTTTCCACTTTAATGTTTGGGTGTGCTGAACGCATAGTTACGATGAAATATACACAGCGTTTAACTCTGTGTTGTATCAAAAATATCACGCAAGGGAGAACACTAGGCAAACAATTTGATGGTAGATTAAACATTATACCACAACATACATACATGCCTCATTTTCCTATTGTGTTATACTGGGAATTGCAGCCTAACCAAGCATGCAGAGAAAACACTACCTAGTTTGCCAATATATTACAGGGCTCATATGTAGACGGACATGCATTAGCCAGATCCTGCTGCGAGGTGACACTTTTAATGCCTCAAGTTCTATTTCTACAATTATAAAATGAGCAAAGCAAAATCAAAAATACATATTTTCCCTCTTACCTGTAGTGCTATTAATCAAGCTAGATTATTTTTGTGTGAGTTGCCGAGTGTTGGAGATATCAGCTGTAGAGATGTCTGCCTTCTCTCTAATATAATGGAACTAGATGTCACTCAGCTTGTGGTGCTCAAAGTGCCAAAAATACATTTGAAAATCTCAACAGCAATGTCTCTTTCCAGAAATCATGACCTGGTTATTCAAGTTGTTGTGAGCAGTTTTTTATGTAGGAACTATTTTCTTTCTACCGAAACTACACCCACTGACTGTATCACTGCACAGAAGGAAGTGTGCATCTACCCACTGATGAGTGGCTCGTGCCCATGACAGGGTCTGTGGGTTGTCCTGAGTTACTGCATTAATGATGTGACATTCGCGAACGAGCAGAGTCTTTGAACCGGCTCTTTGAAGTGAACGAGTGAACCGGCTCTTTAGAGTGAACTAGCCAGTTCCTAATTTCTTTGTTTTTTGCTTTAATTTACTCTGTATCCATTAATTTCAGATTATTTGATCCGTAACAAGTCGAGAGAGACTAGTTTGTGAGGGAGAAAGACAGTGCAGCTGCTCACTCGTTCACTTCAAAGAGCCGGTTCAAAGACTCAGCTCACATCACTAAAGCTAACCCACTATCCGCTAGCACTTGCTTGTATTGACAGGCTTGTTGTTTATAACAACCCCCCCCCCTCCCCACACACACACACACACACACACAGAGCAAAAAAATAACCAAAAATGAACGAATGATCCGCATCTTTGAACCGGCTCTTCAAAGAAAATGAGAGACAAAATACCGGCTCTCACAAGTGAACGATAAATCCCATCATGATTTCTGTAAAGAGACATTGCTGTTGAGTTTCGTATTTTTGGTGCTTTGAGCACCACAAGCCGAGTGCCATCTAGTTTCAATATATTCAACAGAAGACAGACGTCTCCACAGCTGATATCTCCAATCTTCTGCAACTCACAACAGAACAATCTCAATTGGTAAATAGCGCCTCATCTAAGAGGTAAAATATATGGGGTGAGCTGTCCCTTTAAGAAAGAGACAAACATGTGATGCACACATAAATTACGATCAGTTTTGATGTCACAAGTTAAAGGTGATTGTCACTGACCGTAGTTTGAACCTTCATTTTTATTAAATCATTCCTTTCATGTCAGCATGCCACTGGTTATCCTTCAGCCCCATTTGTTTCTTGTTGCGCTGTATCTATGCAAACAGGCCACTAATCAGAAAATCTGAGTCATGCAGAACACATAAGCTGACAGCTTGTGCCCAGTAAACTGCACTGGGTGGGTGAGACACATAAACCGGTATGTGCTACTTTTGTGCCACACTCACACAAGCAACTTCAGCCTCCATTATTCATCTACTTAAAAAACACCACAGTGACTGACAGTGTCAATACAGGGCTATACCTGCCCAGCTCAACACTGAGAGAATGCAACATACTGTATGCATTCTGTACCATCTCATTGTTTCTCAGGTAGTCACACATTTTGTGCAGGAACACTTAAATAGCTGCTTCAGATTTCCTTCGCAGGATCGTCCGTATGACTACAGTTGTACATCTGTGTTACTTTCAGGCACAAACTTGTTTCCCTTGTTTCGGATCTGTGGAGACGGATGGAGATGACAGCTCTGTTTAATGTGAAATAATGGGACTGTATGGTAAATATGAAGACACGGTAGTTGCCCGGGGTACAGTGCGAAAACCGAGGCAGCTCTGCCTGCCGCTGCCTGTCTCTCAAGAACTAATTGAGGTGTGTGTATTAGAGACTGGGGAGCTGCCAAGGAGAGCCTATATGGACAGAGGGGAGCGCGGTGAAAAATGACAACATGTGTAGGGGTAGGAGGGAGATGAGAGCAAAGAAAAGTAGTATTAGAGAAAGCTTCAGTGTTTTGACAAAAGAAATGTCAAGAAGGGTGGAGAGATGGAGTGATCCTTAATGGCGGGGTGGAAATTCTGCTCTGACACAGGCCTGTCAGCACTCCCAGCAGTCATCTCAGAGCGCTGCCATCGCTATGGTGACTGAGTGTTTTCTTTAATAATAGGCAACTGTGAGCCCGTGAGCGTCCCCGTGCACAGATACACTTACTCATACTTTAACGACACCTGTCAGAGGAGCCGTCTCCTCCAAACCTGATGAGCTCAACAGCTACTGCAAGGAAATGTGCATGCTTATATATGGTCATGCACACACTCACACACACACACACACACACAGACACACACTCACACAGATCCCTTACAGATGAATGGAGTCATCAGTGCAGTCAACAGATTGGAAGTCAAACTCTTAGTGAAAAAGGCCTGAAGGAAAAGAGTTTTGACAAGGAATCTGTCTCGCTGTCTCCGCTTGACAAAACAAAAGCTTACGTACACTCAGTGGAACTCTGGGGAAGTGAGAGAGGAACAAATTAGTGATATTGTTTGCGGAGGGATGTTTGGGGGCCTGCATCTGATGCTATCGCTACCGCCTGATGGTATCTCACCTTGAAGTGATCCTGGGAGATGTGCGCCAGGGAGGGAGGCTCGGTCACGTCTCATTGCCGTGAGCTTGATAACATGCAGCTGTTTACAGCCCAAAATCCCAGCGTTGGGTCCTCTGTTGTATCTGCTCGCTTTGTTTTTTTTTTTTTTTATTGCGATGAAGTTCCCTCACTTCCGATGTCAGTTCACAAACGTGTTTTGTACTGTGCTGAGATAAATATGATTGCTGAAAGACGTGATTCACCTACATTCATATAAACTGTTCTGTCATTATCAAAGTATAAATCTGCCACCGGCTGACTTCACGTCGGCCTTACAATAACAACCGCAATCATAAAATGCATTTTTTCAAGTTCATGTAAGGGAGACACCGAGATGATAGCTGGTGATTCTGCTTATTAACCTTGAGTACAGAAAGGTGCTCATTAAAACTGAAATTGATCTGGCTCTCTATCTCCAGTTGCTTGACGCTTTTGTTTGCTATGGGAATGGCACTATAACCCAGAGTGCTTGGCAGTGGAGCAGCGGGTCGTTTTGGCTCTGTGGCCCGTTGTGTCTTTGTCAATCACCTGGGCCTGGGAGGAAATGGCTGTCTGTTGCATGGGCCAGCAACATCCTGGCAGGCACCTAGGACAGCTGAAACCATGGGAATGTCTATCGAATAGAAACTCAGGGCACTTCTATTATTGCCTCGCACTGTATTGTTGAGTGTACATTGTTGAAGAGGTTTTCTTATGGGAAAGAGGGACCTGTTAGAGCTGTCTTTGTTTAATGATTTGATTACTTGCAGGATTTGTAGGTTGTTGTGATCTGTGCTTTAATCATTTGTTCTTTCTATTAAACTCTTCCTGAGGTCCTGCACCGGCTGAATCATTTGACAGTCACATGCCAGCAGATTTGTTGCTGGACGGTGCAGCTGATGATCCAAAGTGGAAGCCTCATTGTTCCTGAAATGACATGCATTGATAAAGCCAGAAACGTCATGCTGCATTTACTGCTGCGCCTCAATAACTGTTTTGTTTTGTGCCAAAACTATGAGGGCAAGAAGGAAAGAAAGAAAGAAAGACTAGTGCAGCTGAAAGAAATTCAACCCATAAGAACAGAAATATAAAGGACGCTGTACTTTTTTTATGACTGTATCATATTTGAAAATGTATCATGCTTGGCTACATGACAGCAAATATTATTCTTGAACAGAGTAAGATGATATAACATAGAGCATCTTAATTGATATGTTTGGCCCTCTGTAGTTCTCTGATGACATTAAATGCTGGAAATTGAATTCTGAGGTGACGCACTGGCTGTGAAAAGTGAATCTGTCATGGTTGTCAGCCAGCGTCTCCTCGCAGGCTATTATCGCTTTGCAATAAAGATACTCACCTTCAAACAGAGTGCATGTGTGCATGTGCATGTCTGTGAAAGCTACAGTTGGTAACTTTATGAGAATAAAAAAGTACATGAGACACATAATCTGTGAAAAAGAAATCATGTCCCTTCTCTGCTTCCTACTGCTTCTACCACGGCACACCAAAAACAAACCTCAATCATGACAATCATGCTCCTGAACTGTGGCTAAAATGTCAAACTGGGTGGCGCTGATCAATAGGAATCAATATTCTGTTACTGCATTGCCTATTTCTCACCTCACATGTTTGCAGAATCATATTTTAGTATACTGTTTAGCTGTAAAATGAGAACATATACGACCCAGCCACCAAAAGCAAGTACCACCCACCTGCTGGAGCACACTCTCTCATTTTACAGCTAAACAGTACAATAAAAAGTGTTTCTGAAAACATTTTAGGTGAGAAATAGGCCATGCAGTGACAGAATCTTGATCCATATTTGATCAGTGCTGCCTAGTATGACAGTTTGACTGCAGTTTATGTAGTGATTAAAGGGCCAGTGTGTAAAATGGGTTGAAAACAGTGACATCAGTGGTCAAATTCTAGATTGCAGGGCTCACTCGCTCACCCCTCCCGTCGGGTAAATGACGGTGGCCTCGTAGGGACAAAGTTTATTTGAGCACTCCAAAAACTCCGGTAACACTCCAGGGGGTAAAAGACTCTGTCCCAAACTCTGACTCTTCTAGCGAACAAACACAACTTCATACACACATACTCGTTTACCATACTGAGTGGGGACCCCCTCCCCTCTCTGCTCCACCAATCACCCGCCTGCACACTGACTGACAGCGTAGCCTGTAAACAGAGCTCAGCTGTTTATTTAGCCTAGCAATATCTCCGGACTATAGTAGCTGCAATGGACGACTTTGAACGCGATTTTGAAGAGTTTCTTGTAGTGGACACAGACCCAGAGCCATACCTGTTTGAGCCGGAGCATACAGATGAGGAACT
>NC_065523.1:23007594-23139744 GCF_006386435.1 Epinephelus moara | reverse complement strand
TGGCGACCTCTCTAAAGCAAGGCCCTTGCTACATATGTATATATATATATCTATATATATATATATATATGTAAAAGCATAATTATAAGGCTACGAAAACCAAATGAATTTTATTTTATAGCGATTATACACTTGTATAAACATATTAATGGGTAGAATATTCAGATTCAGATTCAGATTTGACAATAAACCATGCCAAATATTACACACTGGCCCTTTAACATAATTGACAGCTGTTAGAGACTCCTCAGCTCTGATTGTTTTTCTGTTAATGAGCGGTAAGGCCATTAGAAGCGCTACAAGGTTGGCAGTTGGCAGAGGAGTGTGATTTTCTGTCTCCTTTAGTGCTGTGAGAATATTGTGACAGTTTCAGCAAATGTGAAACAAGTTAGTAACTACAGCTTTAATGTGTGAGTGTAAATGTGAGTAACTCCTGAGTTCAGATGGAGGGTAATTCACATTTGGCACATAATCCACATAAAGGCATCTTTTTTTAGGAAAGATACAGTAACCTGGTAGTAACTAGCAGCAAGTGGCCAATTAATAACTTAGCAGCTTGGCTGAAAAATACTTTCCAAATGATTTTGTAATGAAAAGCATTTGTTCTCAACTAAAGAGCAGCTTCTTGGAGCCAGTAACAGCTCAACGGACACCGAAAGGTCATTCTCTCAAACATTTGTCCTAAGTGGGTTGATGCTTTTAATCATTAAGTTTTTGTACGGGAAAACAAACTTCCTCATCTTTGCTTTATGGCCTGAACCAGGCTGCATGGCTCTACATGCAGCAGCCAGCCAGCAATATAGAAACCTGGGCTGGCCAGGGGAGAACACATTATGAGGAGAATCCATGTAGTTTGTCATCATTTGAGGCAAAGCTCAGTCATGATCCCGTAATCACTCTGAACCCATATAACAAAGAACAGACCGTGCAAGCAAATCTGATTCAAAGCAATTTGTTCAATTATAGGGAGCTGGAAAGTGGAAACTGATACCCCGTATGAGACTTTAGTTCCACTGCATTCAGGAAAGGGTGCTGGAAAAATCTTTGTACTATAGCCACGACGGCTACATTTCTCTCATAGCATTGTGCGCTGCCGCTGCTTTAGGACTTTGTGACACATTTGCTGTTCAGTTTGTCTTATGAGTCGATGGCACTGTTAGAGGTGTACGGGGTGAGCCAGGGACAGAAGCAGCAGTGCCAAGGTTACTGTTACTGTCAGCAGCCAAGACATGCTCGGGGATGTATAATATTCACACATATGGTAACTGAAAACAGCATCCAAAAATACCAATTATAGGTCATTTTGAGAGTCTGGCTAAGGAAAGCACTTTGCCGTCTGCTCTGTGTCTGTTTCCTTAACGTCCCTTCTGTGACATCAAATGAAAGCTAAAATAAAATAAAAAAAGTGTCATTTTTGAGAAATACAGTAGGAATTTAAATCTAAGAATAAATAAGAAATATTTAGAACATGTGCATTGCCCACCCCTAACCATTTACACAGTTAAACCATTTCATCTCACTGGTAACAATTCAGTTATAATGCCCTAAAAATGTTACCAAATGATGTATCGAAGCATTTCCAGCAAATATTGAAATAATAGAGTCTCAGTGAAATATGTGCAGTGTCACGTTTAGTCTAAACTGTCACATGACCAGAGCTGTTTACTTCCTTGTTGCACCCTGAGACAAGGATGGCTGCATCAAAGCTCCCAAACAAAAGGTTTGTATAGTATGTTAACATAAAGATAGGACAGGAATTTTTGGTACACATTATCTTTAAGGTGTCTGGTACTGATATGTGCATTTGCAATTACTCAACTTTGTTCAGTGGGGTCACAGAATTAGTGAACATCTTGATGGCAACAATAGTGACCGGTGGGATAACTCAGTGCATCTAAGTGTACATGTCCATGCACATATATAGATCTTGTTCTACTGAATTTCTACTCTTCTTTTTTCAGGTTTTCTTTGAGTGAAATTATGGATATGTGGGATCTCAGTGAAGGCATGGACAATGCATACAACCTTACAGTTGCTCCTCAAAGTCAAAAAGATGCTGTCCTCGGTGGTTGTGATACCAATGGGCCAGATATAGACTATGAGGGGGCGACAGGCCATTTACCAGCCAGGCTGTTGAATTCATATGCTGATCTTGTGCAAACAGATCATGACAGGAGCAACTTTATAAGTGATTATGACCTCCCCCTCCAGACCATTCTCATTCCGAAGTCATCGAATAGTATGTAACACGGCTAAACGTAACCTGCGTTGCTATGATATGCAACTGGTGAGCCAGATGGCACCTATCAGGGTGGTATGATACACTGCTGGACGTGGTCAGGTTGCTGTTAACTACATAATATAAGGAGCAGGAAAACTTCACCCTGGAGACAAGAATTCCCTTCCAGAATGCCAAACCAAGATGTTTCTTTCTAAACCTAACTTGCTTTTGTTGATGTCACGGTATTGGAAGCACATCCTGGAATGTCAACAGCAGATGCAGAAGGATACCTATCATGTCATATGTGAATGTAAAAGGCCACTGACAAAGCGATGATATATGTATATATAAGGGTTTTTGATGTGTAGAGTAGTCACTAGAATGTGATAGAGCATTGGGTGGGTTAATAATTGAGCTGAGATATATAAGAATTTTGATGACTGCATAGGAGATTATGTTAATTTGTCAATTAATGGGAGATACAACATATAAGCCCACAAGTCACACACCTTTTCACCTAATTTTCCATGAAAATTAAAAAAAAAAGACTGAATTATAAATGGGTTATGAGTGACAGATGATTTTGATAGTTTTATGTCTAGGAAAAATTTGGTATTAAACCAGTTAATTGATACAAAAAATGCACAAATTGGTGCATAAAATTCACCGGAATGCAGGAAATGTTTGGCGCTCAAAGTTTTCCTGCCATTTGCCCCCCACTTCATGTCCAAATGAAGCCTACACCCTTGATTATATATATAAAAATAAGATCAAAACATTAAAATAATTATGATTCCTAAAGAGAAATATAACACAGCTGAGTTAATGCTGTATTAATGAGCACAAAATGACTCATTATATGTCAGAAACACATATGTCATTGTGTTACTACTTTAAATAGGACTCTGATGGTTTTTCTCTATTTTTAATTCAAAGAGTTACTCGTAATCATAAAATAAGGGAAAACCTGAGCTCATTCATTAGTTGTTAAGTCAGATGTTAGTAATAGATCATTTCATTACCCTATCATATCCACACTCATGTTTTTAACAAGTCATGTTTCACACAGTAGAGACATTCCCAGCCTGATCAGATATCTTCATGAGACGCTTTGACATCATCACTGTGGGCTGAACGCAGACATTATGCACTTTCACTTCTCTCTGTTTTGTCACGTCTGTCTGACATGGGTGATATCATGCAGACACATTTTCCTTTTCAACAGCCTCTAAAGGGGAAGTTGTGCTGCGTGCGTCTAAATACGCTGTCCTGTCAAGTCATTCCCACTCGTCATGACGTGATGATTGTGACGACTTCTTTTTAGGTAGTATCTGTTATAACTTCTGTGGTTTGTGCTTCCCTTTTCTCCAGAGATGGCTGGGAGTGTCCTGTCCTGTGGCTACCAGGGGTGCATTCCCTCTGCCACGGGCGATAAAAAAACATCACACGTTCCTTGCTGTAGCCTTCTGGGAGTGGGGATTCACAGCTTCTGTCTCAGCATGCTTACTCCCTTGTTTCCTTGTCCAACCTGCCGCTGTGTTTTCCAAACCAGAGCATGGGTTAAAAAAATCCCAATGGCCTGTCAAAGTTGCAGTGAATGTGTTTCTCAAAGCTGCAGTGAATGTTTGTGTCTTCATAAAGGTCAGGGATTTGACAAGAACAGAACTGAAAGACAGTCCCAGAAGCTTTCCTGTAAACTACAAAAACAATTAAACATCAAAAGGTCACAAGTTATTATGGAAATTCCAGAATCACTTCTTAGATTGCACGATTTTGTGGCCGCCGCAAATCAACAAGTTTACTCAAATGCAAAAAAACGCACATAAACTCATACATGTGTATCCTGACATATGTGCACAGGCACACACTTTCACATGCATGCAGTCACAAAACAAGAAGTATTTAAACCATTGTAAGTTGCTGTTCCGGGAGCCAAATTTATGGTGAGAACACAGCAGAGAGCAAACAAGCAGGGAAGTGTAGGATGCTTCATGAATACTAATTCTGGTGCCATTAGCCAAAGGGTTACCACATGAGACAGCTGGAAAATGCCTGATAGCAGAGTCTGTTTAGCAGGAGTGGGGGGGGGGGATTGTTGTTTGAGCAACATCACAAACCTTTAGTCAACTTTTGTCTAAAATCACTTGCTTTTACGCCAATATTAGCATATTACAGACAATACAGCATTGTGAGAGTGTTGTGTGAGATGGTGACCCCACTGGCAAAGCACTGCTGCTGTGAGTGGAAAGTGGGAAGGATGGAAGGAATAGGAGGAAGGGGCAATAACAGGCTGAATCAGTGGAGCCAGGAGCCTGACATCTCAGGTACCCGCACTATTGCTGTGCCAAGCTCTGACTTCACTCCTGTTCCCGACTGTGTGTATGTGTGTGTGTGTGTGTGTGTGCGTCACGAGAGTGGCAAGAGGTCATCTGTGACAAAAACATTCACTAGTCTCCCCATTAATAATCCGGTCCTTATTTTCCTAGATTTTTTTGGTAATCCTGTGCCCCTGGGGATGCAACGAGTTGGGATTAAACCATACTTAATGGATATGTTGGACATGCCCACAGCTTCCATGTTGCAAAGCCAGCCTATAAGAACTGGGTCAACTGCCAAGAGGAGGTGATTAAGGTTTGTCTGTTTGACAGGCACCCAAAGTCTGACAAAGAGAGGTAAACTTCAGTAAGGCGCCTTATTTCTCATTGAGGTGAAAGATGAAGGCACCCACCCAAAACCCACAGAGCTACAGGGGCGGAGCACCCCACCCTCTGATCGTTTACACGCACATGACCTCCACCTATGCAGTGATCCAAAGCTATTACTTTCATCTTGGACCTATCCGTCTTACTTTATTATGACCACTTTCTTGACTATACAGCACTTTATTCCAAAAGCCGTGGACAAACACAGCTTATGCATAGATTCCAGCTCTGAAGCCAGGGGGGTGCAAGGTGAGCTAGGCACTCTGTAGTGTGCGCCACGGGTTGGAGGTACAAGGGTTTGTAGTAGATGGGAAATGACGTGATTTGCGAACGTCACTAGTGCTCCCCTCCACTGGTTGCGTTGGATCGCTGGTGGCTTAGATGATCACTGGGTCTCACAACGTCTCCCAGACGCATAAGCATGACTTAATCTGTCCAGTAAAAGCCAGCAGGCCCACTGCTGCTGCAGGCCTGGCTAAGCTTGGCTGGGACTGTGGTGCGCTGGGTTAGCTGTAGATGGCTGCAGCTGCCAAATAGCTACGTCAGAGGAGAGCAACAGACTGAGTGATGAGGATAAACAAAATCAGCCTGATGTGTTTGGAACCAGAATCTTAAATATGTTGATTTGATCAGAATTTAATATCTATGTGTTGATGAAAATAAGCAATACATTGGTATTTGTGATGTATAATTTCGGTGAATTAGCAATCCAAACAGATGGCTTGCAGTGGCATGTCTCGGTACTGGCAGGAGATTGTGATTAGACTGTAATGTAGTGTGGGTTTTGAGTGTCCTCTCTCGTGGTCTATACGCAGCTCAGATTCTGCATGTTCCCGGTCAGCAATATGTGCGTCAGCTACGTGACTTGAGAGCAGATATGCCGTAGACGACAATTATATTGCAATGCTTAATGGTTAAACTTCATGGTTCACGGTTTACTGTTGCCTTTGCTCTGCCTGTAATGCAAAACAGGTGAGGGAAGCAGTGCCACTGAGGCACGCCCTGAGCGGCTCGCCAGTTTGGATTGGGCAGCTCTTGCCCATATATCCTTTCTTAATGTATCAACCCTCCCCCTGCCTGCGATGTCCCTACCCTCACCCCTTTTCAACCAGACCTGGTCCATTAATGACATCCATTTTGGGAGGCGGTAAGAGAGGTCCTTTTATGTGGCAGCGATTAAATAGCTTTTTGCCTATGCTTAGCAATGGTGCTGCTCTGGGCAGTAGACCATTACGTGAAAATAAACCTAATTATTTTCTGTGCCGCTGCAACTGTGGCCCCCAGACTCCAGCTGCAAACTCAGACTATTGCTCCGGCCTCAGCTCCTGGGCCTCATGAAGCTCAGCCATTGCTATATCTGTGAGGCTAACCCAAAGAGGAAGATTGATTCACTTAACCAATAACTGGAACAATGGTCTTAGCTCTAAAATCATAACCATCATCAGATTCTGTCTATTATAATCTGTCAAGTGTCCTCTTTCAGCGCATTAACTCCAACCTGATGTAAGCGGGTTTCAGAAAAACACACCCAGGGAATATATCTGGTAAATCTTAATCTAATAATTCCCATTTGGGCATGAATACATATGTAAATGAGGCTGGAGGGGTTGTGTAAAAGGGGCAAGTGGTGTAAGTCTGACATGCTACAAACATGAACCATATGTGTTTCCCTCTTTGTCTATAAATGCAGTCAGATGGCTTTGTTCTTGCAGTACCCCCTGAGAGAAGGTTCTGTTCAACCCAGATCTCCACTGTTTCCCCCCTGTCCCCTTCGCAGTTCATCCTAGGTCCCTTCAGGCAGCCACAGACCTCTGCAGCCTGCTGGAGCTTCGTTTCCTGGAAGATCCTCCTCCGAGTGTCCCTCTGCCAGATAAGAATGGTGAGTGTGTGGGTAGTGGCGGTGTGGCTAGAATAGCTCTAAATATCTGTGACCAAGCCCAGAATAACTGCATTATGAAGGGGAGGTGGACCGGAGGAGCCGGAAGGCAGGAGAAACCGCAGTTAGTGAGGAAAATGGAAAGGAAATAGATGTAAATCCACTGCAAGATATTTAGCGTCTAGTCTCAGAAGCTCAAGCTTGGCCAGGTGGAGCACTGCACAGGCCAGGCTGACGAGGAAGTGTCCTGCACAGTGGGAAATAAGGCTCATTGCTTGGCAGCTCATGTGTACCACTGGGAATGTGACAAGGAGAAAAAGAGCATTGCATATAAGTCTTAATAATGCCAATAATAATCGCTTTGCACTCTGTCTAGACGAGGAACGGTTAAATTGGGTGTGTGAGGGTGTTTGGGCGCGGGGGGCGGCCACTGCTGGAATGGGTGAGTAAAGTGAGCATTCTATTGAGGTCTTAGTTTGGCTAATCTCCCCCATGTGACAGCACAGCCAGATTTGCTGCCATGGAATGCCACAGGCTGTTGTGCTGGGGACAAAAAGAGACAGAGGCTTAAACTGCAGGGGGGCAACACTCCGTGGTCCTGGAGAGCAGTGCAGCTACGCCAAGAGGAAAAAAAAAAAAAAAAGTTCTCAGGGTTTCCACACACACCCCTTCCTCTCCCGCCTACCACTCCCCCCCAACATCCCTCCAACTCCAACAGTCATCGCCAGCAGCGCGCGCTCACCACCAACCATGACACACGTGTGCACATAGTTCTCACCCGCTACTGGAGGGTGATCAGAGGTGGTTTGGGAGGTGTCTTGCACACATCTGACCACTCTGTTTCCCGCCTTCTCTCCCTCTCTTCTCTGTCTCCAGTGCCAACAGTGGCCCCTGTCCTTCTTCACAGTCAGCTTAGGACCACATCTGGTCCACAGCCGCACAGGGTACACAGAGTCTTCCCATGAATACCAGAACCGTGGCGAGGACAAACAATACAGATCCTGAGGGTGGATCGCTCATCTACCCCAACAGTCAGTGTTTTTCTGCCTTCCTCTTTTGTGGCACACATCATCTCTAGGGAACAGGACAGAAAAACCAGCAGCAACTGCCTTAATTTTCAGCCTGCAGTAACAGACGGTCATTGCGGCTATCAATCGTTAAGCTAGTTTGTTGTGAACGGTTCCACTTCAGCTCACAGTGATCCCACTGAACCCATCTTCTTTGGGTTTTTTTAGGAATTAACGTTGCAGTGATAAACATGATAAGATTTGAGCAGTGAGGAGGAACATTTTGTGCTTGTGAGGTAATGTGACCCGAGGAGCATAGATGGGCGCTGATCATTGCAGAATGCCAGTTTAATGTGATTGTCTGTTCACTTCAAATGGAGTCAAAGCCTTCACACTGCAAGAAAGATCATGTAACTTGTTTGGGGCCTAGATCAAATTATAGCCTCTCAGGCAATATAGGCGACCTGTGTCACAGATTCAAAGGCTCAGCCTCAATCCCCTAACCCTACCAGCCTTTCACAAACCAGCCAAATCCCCCCGAGCCCCAGATCTCCAGTCTGGGACGGACGTGAGAATCCTTGTCTAGTAGGGGTAAGGACATGCAGTTCTGTCAGTGTCAACTCCACCCCTTCTCCCCTCTTGCCCCCCCTCTGATGCTTTAATTAAAGAAATAATCAGGATTTGCATCACAATGGCACCCAGGGCTCTTACCATTAGTGGCCCGTTTGCCATCAGAAGTCTAATGAAAATGTAACATCACCTAAGCCCTCCTTCACAGATTCTCAGATTAGCCATAGCGGACTAGAAGAGAAAGCTCGGACCTTGAGTTGGTTTAATTCTTTTGTATGATAAGCATCGGCCCCCTAAATCCGGCCCTGCCAAATCCTCTTGAGAGGGGCTAAGTGGCAGAGCTGAGTGAAGAGAGAGGAGGAAAGAAGAGAAGAGGAGAGGACAGAGGAGCAGAGAGGAGAGAGGACAGAAGAGGACAGGAGAGAAGAGGAGAGGAGAGGAAAGGAGGGGAGGTAGCCAAGGCAGCCATACCAGGCTCAGGCTAGGCCAGACCCCTCCTCCCTTTGCCTGCCTCCGCCCCATTGCCCTCCCCCCTCAGTTGTCCCGGGCCACAATAGGCTGAGCATCTTTTGTGGCATTAACGGTTTGTAGGAGCAGGAGAACAATGTATGAGAAGTGAGGAGCGCGGGGTTCCCACACACAGGGCCGACATGTCCTCAAACCCCCACCCAGCCACCCCTCAAAGACGGCAACCTGCACACAGCTGATCGCGGCGCCCCTCCGTGCCCCCCTTTTCACACAAAACACACTTTCCGCCACATGCATGTACAAACACACACATGCACTCTTACAAAGCAAACACTAAATATGCATTGCTGGTTTTGACACAGATATTTGCTCATGTTTAATGCATGAGGAAGAATTTATGACATGGGATGCAGTTGTTGATATAGCTGCCTATAAGCATGTGCACATACACTTGCACATGTAGTTTAATTGCCTGGTGAGGCCATAGAGGGCCGGGGAAAATCCTTTTGTTGCATGAAGGGTGAGGGTTTGTCTGGGATCTTGATTAATTTGTACTGTCATATGTGGGAGGGGTCTTTCACCAGGGGGTGCAGGGTGGGAATGTCACTTACTCTATGTTCCTCCCTGTCAAATAGACTGACAGTGGACTGGGGTCTCCCTGAGTGGGTTCCAACTATCTGATGAAGAAACTTTTGGCTTAAGCCTCAGTTAATCAGCATCGATTCAATTTTGCACAAACGACTTATCCACAGCCAGAAAGTACAGTCTGTAGATTTGTTTAAAATGGTATATTTAGTCATGGTGAACAAACATCAGAGTTTGAGCACAGGCCAAAAACCTCTTAAGGCAATTCTTTGCCATAAAAGTTTGATTAAATCCTTTTCCTTGTGTCACTTGTCTTCTATTCTCTGTAGGAATATTCCTGTTTGTTCTCTGCACTAAATCGTGGTATCACTGACACTGATGTGACAGATGCATCTGTCTTCTGGAGGAAATTACAATTATTCCACACACAAATTTGTTGATGAGTTATGCTCGAGTTAGTAAACAATGGAAAATGGGAAAACGAGTTTTATGCTTCATGGTGTTGAAACAATTTCGTCAATCGTTTGTGTGCACTTGCCAACGAACTTCTTCCAAGACATGACAGAGGTGATGACAGCCTAGTAAAAGCATTGATTAACATATTTTAGAAAGAATTTCTTCTTGCTTCTTTGTTGATTTATTTATTTATTTGTTGCCTGACTCATTTGTTTTATTTCCTCTTTTCATTTGGCTGCTCCTCTCTGGGCCTGCAGGAGCGGCTGGTCACATGTTTAGGGCAAGCAGCGGCACAGAGGCCACAGTGCCACACTTTTGCATGCACTCAGCCTCGGGTGAAATAACTGTGACTGCAAGCTCAGCAAGAGTGAGTTTGTGTATGGCAGAAAGCAAGCCTGCAAGTGCGAGTGTATATGCATGCATGAGTCATTGTTATTTGCACTAAACCAGAGCATTTAGTCCCCTAATAGCTCAACATGCCACTGTCAGCAGCTGCATTGTTAACCCTGGACAGTGTAATTCCCTCGAGAATGTACTATAATTAAACGAGCTACAGAAACATGCAAAATATGAGCTGTGCGTAAGTGTTCAGATGCCATCTGTTAAAGTGTCTTTCTCATTTATCCTGTCTTATGTGAGCATGCGCTCGGAGTGTGTCCTTGTCACCCTGTCAAAATGTCATTGTGATAATGTGGAATAACGTGTCCTCGCCCCTCCCTCTCCCCTCTGCTCTTCCTCTGTTCTCCTATCCTCCATCATCCAATTTAGCTGTGTGTGGCACTCAGTGGATTCCCACACTCCACTGCTCTTGTGCTGTCAGGCCCAATCAGAGGCCGGATCTGTATTGATTTTCAGCCACCTGTGCCAGGCGCCTTGCTGCTGCAAGGACTCCCCGCTCCCTTCCTCCTCTGCTCTCCTTCCCTGCCCCAAGTCCACCACCGTTTCCCGGGGCAACTGACGCACAGTGTGCAGTGCAGTCCATTTGTCACCAATTGTCAGCGTTTAGCAGGGCAATGATGTGTGGCAAGATGGGGGAGGGAGGGGGGAGGAAGGGGATTTGAGGGCAGGTGGAGGGGGTGGAAGAGCTCCCTCCAATGGGATGAGAACCACATCCCACCACAAAAAAAAAAACATGCAATGAGGAAACATCACTCTAGACTGCAAATGTAGGCATTTTTTATTTTGCTTTGCTCCTCCCAGTATAGCAGCTGGAAAACTTGAGTCTCTAAGCCAGGTAGGCACACTCCCTTCCTGCACACACTCTGCATGTTATCAAATCTACGGCTGTCTCCTTCATTCACTTCACAGGATAAATACTGGCCTACACTCACTGTGCATTCCAAATCACCATAACCTGATCTGATTTTCAACAGGGGACTATAAAGTTGCACCAGCAATCTACCGGATTGCCTGGGGACTGTATTTGTTAGCACAGAGAGTGAGTGAGTCTGATGTCCTTGTTTGTTTTCCTTAATAACCAGAGACTTTTTAAGAATGTCAAGGGCTGGATGTCATTAGCGGGGTGCGGCCGGTCCCTAGTGAGACAAGGCCTGAGTTCAGCTTACTCACTTCCAGCTCTGAGTCAACAGAGAAGGGGCAGTTTTCCGCCATCACAGCGCCCATCGCTAAGCCCAGACCCTGAACTCAGTCAGGACTGAGAGAGGTGCCTCAGTAGGAGAGGAGATACCAGTGTCCTATAATGGATCTGTTTTCATTCCAGGGGAAGTGGTTATTTAAGTAGACTATGGGGAGAGCCCCCTTCTCCAAACATCCACAGAGGGGTTTATACTCTGAGGGTAAATTGGTGTTTGGAATAGAGGAGAGGCTATCAGGGAGACCTCTCTCTATGCTGATGATGAGTCCGAACATATAGAAGGTATACCAGAGAAATGATCACCGTCTCATTTATATTGAGTTTGATTTCTCTGTCACTGTGAGATCGTCTCATACCACTGTGGTCAATCCCCTGGACTGCTTATTACACCTTTCTATGTACACTGGCTGCAAAGGACCAAACAGTCTGAACTGTTCCACATTTCACCTTTGCTTTCAGAGCAGGAGGTTGTAAGTACCGTTGCAGTGACCAGTACCAGTCTGAAGTCCAGCTGCCAGGATTTAGTTTGGCAGTGAAACTTAAGAGACTTAAGACTTCCACCTTGTTAAAATCATTTGACACCTTCTCCAGTCCAAGGTTGACAAAGAAGCTCAGATTCTGTAAGGATGCCATCTTAATGCGACACCTTGATATTTTCTTCAATTTTCTGAAGCAAACACAGATGAAGTGCTTTTGATATGCACGCCACATAAATGGCCCTTTTCACAAGCTGCCAGGCGAAATGTGTTGACTTGGCCTTGACTTCAGGTGCCTCCAACAATTATGAAAATATGATGGGTGTAATCTTTAACAGTGATCGGTGTGTGTTTAAGTGTACATGTGTAAGTGCATGTGGATTTGGGGGGTGTTTTTGGCAGGTTGCTGCTCTGCTTGGTGCCACTGTGCAGCCTAAGTTAATGGACCTTCGGCAGGGGGTGTCCTGATTGCCCAAGCGCCTTTCGTCTGCTCTCCTCCCGCGCTGCAGTGCCAGAGAAGGAGAGAACGAGTCTCGGGACACGTTTTGGGGATCAGTTCGTGTAAACACAGACTGACCATTCCTGGGTCCATATGGAAGAGATCATTACGTGGAGGGTGGCGTGACGCCTGTCATAGTGGGGCCATGGGATCACATATATCCCCACCCATTCCCCTAAATATCTCCCCGGTCCTCTTCTACTGAATAGTCCTTCCTAGAAAATACATTCTAATCTGTCAGCAGGGCTCGCAACCTGGCAAGTACTCCTGGTCTTCCAAATCACTGACTGAACTTCTGGCCTCCCTGGGTTGGCTGGTGGATGCTGTGAGGACTGTTGCTTAATTCTTTCACCACAAACAAATGCTCAACCTGTTATCAAACCTTTTTACAAGATGATCGAATATCTAACACATCCCGCACTTCCGTGTCCCGAAGCTTAGAGGTTAATGAGCAGGAGTGTAATTACTGTGCTGAGGACTTGCTTCTCCTCATCATGGATGACTGGCTTGGGATTAACTCATTACCCCCTGTCCTGACCATGCAATTAGGCCTTGCACCACAATTAAGTCTCCATGATACGCCTCACTAGGCACTAGACACAGTGATCGCTGCCAGCGCACCATCACTGCAACCTCTTATCTCCACTCTGTCTATGATCGCTGAGCTATGGCTAGTGATTGTAATGACAGCTATTGTTTCTGCAACTCCCATCCGGTGTATGCTATCGATTAGGTTGGGTGTGTGCTACATCTTCCGAAGCGTGCAGACACACAGGCACAGATGCAAAGGTTTCGGGCTGACTGCGGCTGCTGTCAGTAACATTTTGGGTCTTGCAGAGTCTTCAAGGCGTCTGCCAGGGTGGCCTGGGAACAATGCTGCCCATCTGGAAGCAGCTCCTCCTGGGTCTGGATGATCTGATGGATGGGGAGATCTTTCTAGGATGTCCAGCTGAGCCTGCTGACAGGGACCCAATCAATCACCCCTCTCCTGTCCTCACTGACGGGCGCCCACCACAACTAAGACCCAGAGGTCAAGGGTTCTGTCAAAGCATATTCAGCTTTTAACATTCATCCCTCGGCCATAGGTAAACTAATTTGATCATGTTAAGTGTGTCTTTATGCTAGGAGTGTTTCTTGTGCGCTCACTTGTTGCCATCACACTCAGATTATCATTTTATCTTTGCTGTGATTGTAACGTTTATTACAAGCCTTCTTTTGTTTCCCTTGTAGGCTGCTGCCCAGCCCTTGAGTTTCTGAATATTTTGGTAGCTCCAGAGGAAAGAGAAGCAGCTGATTCAAGTGGTGCAAGCTAGGGATGACACAGGAGACGAGGTTTTCTGGTAAGATAAAAATAACCTGTGCTCCAGCCTGCATAATGACCCACTTCCACAGCTCTAATGGAAGCCATAAAAAGTGTTTTTCTTTTAATAGTGATACCGATATATCACTTACAGTAGCAACACTGTCTGGAAAAACTTTGATTTACGATCGATACATCTCTTCAATCAAGCCATTCTGGCAGCTTCACAATCTATTATCTTGTCAGGATCTCAGACCAGACTGTTAGTGAAAAGCAGGTCTTTCAACCAATCTCCTGTGCCGTGATTGATGGCGTTTCGGACTGATTTTCCATTGCTCTGGAGACTCCACTTGTCAAGAGACTTCTCAGGTTTCTGGCAACAGGCCTCAGTTGCAGTTTGAGACATATGTAGACCCACTTACAATTTGGAGATATAGAGAGTGATTGATGGTAGCAATACTTTTTATGTGTTCATATTTGATAGCATTCACAGTGACAGCGCAAAGCGGTGGCGTTTTATCATTTTTAAGGCTGTGTTTCTTTATGCGCCGAGGCATTGTTAAAGAGAAAAGCGAGAGAAAGGTGGGACGATAGATAAAACTATCGGATGGCCAATGGGAGGCCTTACTTCCTGTCACTCAGTTGGCCCACCTCGGCACTTGTCAGTCATAATGACAAATGGCAGCGCTTGATGAAACGGAGGGGTTACATTATCACTTCCCTAATGAGGCTGCTCACAGCAGGAGGGGGAAAGAGGGAGCAAGACAGGCAGTATGGAGGGAGAGATGGATAAAAAAGGACGAGAGGGAAGACCACTTTGCTGCTGCCAAATACCCATGGCTGCCCAGAAATTGTCTATGTTTATCAATGGACAGATTTTCGGATTGCCGTGGAATACTGAAACTGCAATCAGTTATATAACAGGAGCGTATCTCGAATGATTACTTTTGTTCTCGATTCCAACCCAATGTCACATTAAAGTGTCCCTTTGTACTGATCATATAAGCCTACCTAGGACAGATAGTTGAGCTAAGCCATCTGCACTGTTATTTGGAACCCACTAATGGAAAGCCATGTGGTAAAAAAGCAACAGTGAGGCCATGTACATTTAAACAGTAGCATTTCACAACTTTTAGACATGACGCCAGCAGGGACAGAGATAAAGAGGTTTGTTGAAATATTCCCTTCTCATTCACAATATATGTGATTTGTCAGGGCTTTTGTTGAGAACGTAGTGTGGTAGCATCGGCAGCGGCAGCCAGGCCAGAGGACGTTCCCTGTGGGCCTGTGTCTCTCCGTGTCTTTATGGCTGGCTCTGGACTTGGCGCTGGAGTCCGAGGGGGAGATTATCTGGCCTGTCTGCCTTCAGGAGCTCTCAGGGTTTGTGTCTTTGTGCAGCATTAGAGCTGGCTGGGAGTGCGCCCACCGAGAGAGGGGAAATGTGTTTGACATACGCTCAGCGCACACGGTCGGGGAGGCTGGAACAGCAGGATACGATTAATGACCACAGAATAAGATTGTTACAATATGGCTTCCCTCACCCCCACCTTCTTCACCGTGGGGCTGTCATATTTCACGGACTTGCCTGCCTCTGTGTGTTTGTAGTGTGTGTTTGTGTGTGTGTGTGTGTGTGTGTGTGTGACTGTGTTAGGAAGGGGCCCTTTTATCCTCTCTTTTTGTTGTCTCTCTCTCCCTCTCTCTCTGTCTTTCTCTGTTGATGTGGGTCATTGATATGCAACAGTGCATTCCTGGATCTTACAGGAGAGTTTGTTCTCATGGTTATTGTGGAGTACTTTGGCAGATTAGACACAGGGACACAGGTCCTTTGGACTTTTGTCATGGTGTAGGTAAGACATAAAACCTGTAATGTAGAGGTTAATAGACCCCTGAATTATCAGGTGTATGACTGAATGGAGACTTAAAAGAGACTTGTAACTGTAGAGCAATGTTGGGCTCATCACACAAAAAATGTAATGTATTACTCATGACTCTTTTCAAAAGTAATATCATAACTTTGGCTATTACTCCCAGCTAGCAATAATTTGCTACACTACTCCCCACAGAAGTGATAATTACGTCCTTTCTCCTCAAAATCAAACTTTGCACGTGAGCCTCTGTGTGAATATCAGGTTGATCGCTGATAAGCATTGCTAACGCTACATAGCTTGCAAATGAATTTGACCTGGCAGTCTCCTGTTGTCTGTGACCGCTATTCACCTGAGGATCTGTCTGAAAGATGGAGAGTCAGTCATGGATATACGCAACATTTCATCTACCACATATTTAACCACAAGCTTCATTAGTTTTTTGTAGCATGCAGCCAACCTAGTTTTGGTTGCTTCGCCATTGTAGGGATACAGCCATCTTCTGTAGCCTGCCGGTCGTAGTAGGTGTCTCAGGAGTTTTGAGGTTGTGTTTTTTTTTGCAGTAGAGAGAGTCTGAGTACAGCTACCTAGAACAATAATCTTTCCATCTTCCAAGCTAGCTTGCTGCTGTGTGACGTGCATGTGCGATGATTGCGAAAATGAATCCGGGAATATGATCGATTGAATGATTTGAGGGTAACTGTAGTATTATTACTGAAATTAACAACCATTATCTATACTGCAAAAAAGACCCATAACAATTTTATACAGTGTTAGATATCGGAAACACACTAATAACCTGTTTTTGAAGTCACATAAACTGAAATTTCTGAATCTAGTAGATTTCAAAATGGCTCAAGTCACGTACAAAGCAAGGAATAACTTACTATCTGGCAACATACAAAAAAATGTTTTTGGACAGGGAGTGGGGGTACAATCTAAGAGGTAAAAATTTAATTAAATCTGAAACAACGGTGTTTTCGCACCACTCTCAAAAGTATGTGTATATCAGTTTGTGGGGTGATTTTGTGGAATGCACTGGGTGCAGTGGTGTAAATGTGTGGTTGATCGATTGTGAGGAGAGTGTATTTCTGTAGTGGTCTGCTTAGTGATGGATTACATTGGGGTTAGGACTGGACAAGCATGTTGCTTCTTCCTAGTCCTTTTCAGACATGAAATGTTTTATATTTATATTTCTCACCCTAAGTCTGTATATGATTTCTCATTTGTCTCTATTTTGTAGTGTTTTTGCCCGCATGCAAGATAAGCTTTAAAAGGAGGTTCATGGGGAAACCTTGGGAAAAAAGAAAATCTGGAGGCCAAATGTTCCCAGAGTGTTGTGGTGGTTAGGAGGCTCCTTTGAGTGATCCTCAGAGTTCTGGGGTCAGTGCCCAAGGCCCAAAGGGCCACAGAGGCATGGATGTGCAAGAATAGAGAGGGCAGGAGGAAGGAGAGGAAAACCTTAACAAGGTGTCAAACAGGCCTGTTGGATCTTTGCACATGAGCACACGCATAGCTGAACCTGTGCTGTGATGTTTGTTGACACGTCTGGGAGAGAATTTTGAAGTTTTCACAGCTATCATAAATCAGGAGAGGGCATGATTTTTCCCAGGGTAAGGAGCTTTATCTAACTTGCAATTGGCCAATGCCCATGGGCCATCGAGGCCCAAGAACGCCAGCAGGCTTTATTGCCATGGAAACCAGTGTGTGCTCTTCTGCAGTTTGATAAACCAAGGCCTCATCCTGTCATCTGTGCGGGGTTAGACTTAACAAAGATGACATTTGTCAAGTTGGGAGGAAACTGGAGCATTAAAGGACAACAGACACAACAAGGAGAAATCAAATCTCTCCTGCAAGAAAAATAATCGTTAAAACATGCCGTGTTGCCTTTGAGTAGTTGGCTTTAGTGCACATAAAAACCAAATGTCTGCCTCCTGATTCTTCTCTTCCTGACGTCTCCTTGGAATTTCACAGCAAGTTACAGAAAGTGACTTGAGAAAAAGGCTGAGGGAGAGAAAGGGAGAGAGGGCTGGATGTGCCGTCTGGCAGCTTTGGCTCTGTATTTGGGCACAGCACTCACTCATTTATTGAAATCCCACTGTGCGATCCTGCCCTGAAGTGAGAGATTCAAATTTCTCCTGCATCTAGCCCACGTCAAAAAGATACTTAACTGGCACCTTTTTTTTTTCCTTTTCACATTTTTTTTCCACTGTCTCTTCCTCCAGATGTATCTCCTAGTTTCCTCTACTCTTATAACAGAGACACAAAAACATAGGTCCGATAGAGGTAAGCATCTCTTGCTGTCCCTCTCTGCGCTGGTTAGACTCTAATGTTGTGTTTTATGCATTTAACATGTGGCAGACCTCATCACCCTCACCATGTGCTCACCACACACACCTGTTCCCCACAGCTGCTGCTGCAAGGCACTCTGGGACGTGATGCTAATTCCATGTTTTCTAAGCCCCCGGCAGAAAAAAAGAGAGCACTGGAAAAGATTTAATCTCCGTTAGCAATACAGCTGCCGAATCAGAGTTTTAAATCTTGACTTATGTGAGTTGGAGCTGTACTAAACGATAGTCTGCCAGAGAAGAGGCGCGATCATCAAACAGATAAAACTGTCTGAGAGAAATGGGCATCTGTAAAAACAACTGTTCTCTAAAATTAGAGTTACATAAAAGCTTCCTGCAGAGAGTCCCCCTGCACCTCGTTTCAAAGTATTCCCCTCTGTGCACGATGAGGCCAAAACTGCTGATGCTTCAGAGGTAGTTGGAAAGCACTAAACTGCCTGTGGAGAAAATAATAGGGGCACACAGCAGAACAAACCCAAGCGTCGCCCAACCCCCATCCCAGAACTGCTACCAATTAATGCGCTAAAGAGGCTGCACACATAACTCTGTGCAAGTTACAGAATGAAAGCATGAGCATGTGACGCTGCTCTCAATGTGACAGCCCTGTTGCATTAGGTTTTAAATTATTATTTTTATTATTATTAATTTTCCAGACATGAGCTTTTGTTTCACAGCCAGCGCAGATTTAACACGCAGCTTATTTTGTCACCCATGATGTGTGAGCAGTCAGCTGTCCTGCCGCCGTAATCCACACAGCAACCCCTAAGTGGCGAATCACAAGACACTCGTGTCTTATTAGCCCCTTTACTCAAATTGAGTTACTGCTTCTGTTTATTACAGTGAGGTGATATTTGCTTTAATTTTAAGGGAACTCTATACTGTCTGCTTCCTCCTGTGCTGTCAGCATCAGGCCTGGGGGGTCTGCTTAGCGCTCCCTGACAGAGCTCTGCATGGAGGAAATGAGGCCGGTGAAGACCCCATTGACCGTAAGGCATTCTGCCCATATTTCACTAAGCTCCTCTCCCAAAGGAGAAGGCCGCAGAGACGAACCATATCACAACACATGCTGGGGGGGGGGGGGGGGGTCAGCAAAGGGAAGAGGGTGAGAAGCAGGGAGAAGAAACCCACACGCACACAAACACACATTAAAATTCACATGAAGAGGCATGCAAAGTGGCAGAATTATGAAAAATGTGGACTAAACAAAACAGTTAATTTCCTCTGTCAGTGTGTGTGAGTCTGTGAGAGAGAGAGCCCGCAGAGTTTTGTGTGTGTGTGTGTGTGTGTGTGTGTGTGTGTGTCACTCCATGTCTCCATGACAAACTGAGTCACTCTGTGTGTAATTAATTGGTTTACTGCCAGGTTAGGCACCGTCTGTCTCTCAGGAATCTGCATCTGGCCCTGAACTTTACTTTTACATGTTAGCTGAGGTATTAACTTATTTGGACAAGGGATTAAGTCTCACTGGTTGTCCCGTAGATGGAATGGACAAACATAGGGGAGGTATGTTTGATATACTGGGCCCTGTAAGTAAAGAAATGGCTGCCGACAATACTGACTGTAGTCACCGCAAGAACTAGCCACTAATACCTCACTCCCTCATGCACATACACTCCCAACCCTTGTGCAACTCATCCCACTCTCACTGTGATCTGAGACTATTTTTCATACTGTTATCCAGTACAGGACAAATATAAAAGATAATTAATTGAAATTTTAAGTCAGCAAACAGAAGCATCAGAGCAGTCTTCCTGTTTGCAATTCAGTAGCTGAACAAATCTATGAATAATTAAGACTTTTTTTGGTGTTTTAAACATAGCTGTGTTCCCAATTTCAAACAATGAAACAACACAGACACTAGGCTGCATTCCTGTGTTACATGTCAGATAATATCTCTCTGTTACAGCCGATTGCGCCTCAAGGTTCAACTGCCAGAGCATAGCTTACATTCAGCTCTCATGCCCTGTGAGAATAGTATCACTTTTGCTGACATGTCAATATGCATCCCCTAAAACAACCTGTGCCCAACGGGCATGTGCACCGTAAAAGGATACGTGCTGTGGAGATTTACCAGGTATAGACGAGGGAATTAGTAAAGACAAACTACTGTATCCATGGTCAGTTGGACCGCTCAGACGCTTCTCTCAGCGTCTTAATTGGAAACAAATGTCGAGACGGATGGAAAATCTCATTATTATTGGAGAGAATCCTTTTCTGAAGGACGAGGGATAATAAAGATAAGGATGAGAAACTTTGATTATGTAAAGCTTATAGGCAAACCCACTTGATCCATCATCTTGTTTGGCTCCTGGCTTCAATTATGGAGAGCTGTCTTCCTTCTTGGCACATTTATATGCTTTTTTTGGGGCAGTTCACTCAATTTATGTCACAGAAAATAGGTTGCACATACTGTGATGCAACACAGGCTGTAGCTGAGGCCTATACTAATACATGAGTTTATGATATATCTTTGCATGTGTGTATTGTGTGCCAAAAATATAGGCTAAAATATACACATATAAAGTGCAGGTAAGCTTCCATCTCATAACATCCACCGACTGAGTTCTTCAGCCACCCACTGCCAGCCCTCACCTACCTTCCTCCCAGACTGAGCTGGAGCTCATGAGGCCTCAGACACACTTAATGGGATTATGGTAATATAATTTTGTGACGCTGACCTCGGGCCGGTGCCAGGTTTCTTCCACATCCTCAGACAAAGGCAGGGAGCTCACCAAGGGTTCCAGCAGGCTGGCCCAGCTCGGCCTCTTGGCACAGGCTGATGTCCTCATGGGCTCAGAGCAAGATGGATGGCCGCGGGGCAAAGTCTCACTTCCTAAGTCGACTCAAACGGTGGCAAGAGGGGATTGTAAACCTAAATAAATATTGGAGTGAGGAGTGAGTTGACTCCGATGGCTGTTGTTCAGGTAACTCTTCTGATTGAATGTACACAATAATCAATATGCTTCAGGATGTAGGAAATGTGCCCTCCCTTTGCTCCCGGCTTGAATCAGCACATAGTAGTTTTTCAGCTGAGGGTGTAGCTTCCATGGAGACGGCCTTGTGGTCAGCTTGTCTCTCTCGGTGATTTAGCAGAGGTTTCCTCCACTGGATGTTTCTTATTGGTTTAAGAGAGGATTTTATGGACTGGACAATTTAAAAGCAACTCAGTGTGGGGGTCAATTCAAACTGTCGCTGTAGGTAATCTAAACAGAGGAATGGTATCCACTAAGAGCACACAATAATGTTAGAAATACAAACAAATATCTGGATATGATTTCATGTTCATTGTTGCCCTGATTAGACCATTTTAGAAACTCTTTGGAATACTGTAACACGCAGCACATATACACCAAGCAATATGTCAGAGTGCTGTTTGACTCCCCAACTTGTTTTGTCTCATTTTTACTTTGTTGTGTATTTTATTGTTGTCCAGTCTCCGCGGGTGTATCACCAGATTTTTTTTTCTTCCCCTTTTCCTTTTCTTTTCCTCTTCCTTTTGCCTTCAGAAAGACCACCCATAGGGTTCGGAGGGGGCAGACGTCTCTGTGGAATAATAATGGGGTCGTCCTGGGAAAATTGCCCATGGAAAGGCCTGTCTGAAAAAAAAAAGAAAAAGAAAAAGAAAAGAAAATTTGGTCTTGTTTCCGATCCTTCTCGGAAACATTCATCAGGGCGCTCCTGCTGCTCGGACGGGAGCAGTCCCATCGAGGCCCCGATCCACTCCCTGGCTGGGTCACTCTGCTGCTGCCAAGACTTTCTGAACTGAGGTCAGGAGGCTGAGGCGCACGGGTTAGAAAAGCAGCTTTTTATTTGTTTTATTTTTAAAACAGACTTACAGCCGTGGCTGTGTTTCCCAGATCTTGATTATCTGATGTTGCATAGTTGCTTTGAAATTTCTAGTTCATTTCACAGTTAAAATTCGAGTCGTTGCTGTGATAATGGTTATTTCTCTTGACAAGTCACTGTATGGAACATATTAAATTTATCATTATGTTTGGGCTGCTACTGGGCAAGGCCGTCTGTCTCCGTAGAAAAGCCCAGTAAATGAGTCACCGTGGTCTCACTCAGGGAAAGCCTCAATGCTGATGTCATTTCCTGATTGGGTGACACACATGACACACGATTCTGATGAAATGCGATGAAAGCGGCTATCACTGTCCACGTCTTTTATTCAGGTACTCTAACTGTATTTCAAAACAACAAAATTTTCTTCTCTGACTTCTTCTTTTTTTTTTAATGTTCCCATTTATGTCATCTCTGCAAAGCAAATGTGTAAACACTCATTTTCTGTTTAGAATTACAACTAACACAAAAGAACTACATTAGTTTTGGTTCCTCATGGAAGGGGTCATGCAGAAATAGTGTTTGGCTAAAGGAGTTCTCATTATTCATTAGACTAATTGTTTCCCAGAAGTGACAATATGTTCACCTGATTTCAATTCATCTGAACTCACGATTGTTTTTTGAAGAGCTGGACCTGCAAATGTAAACTTTTCCCATTTTCCCATGCGCGCGCTGCCAACAACCTGAGAATGAAACAATTGAGCAAAAATGATCTGGTCATTGTCTCGAGCTGGAGAAACACGGACCTGTGTTTACCATTGTGGACTTTTTTCCATGTTTGCTGAATAGAAATGTTGGCTCCGATTGAACTCACAGGCAACATCTTCCATCAGGAGCCAATCATGTCCTGTGTTACTATGTATCTGTTGGAGCCAGCTCAGACGGCATTAGGACATTGTGATGATGACTATTGCCAATGGTTTGAGTCAGGCAAGATTACTTTTATACTAAGAACTCCTCCCAACAACTGTAACGTCAATGTTTGTGTTAAATGCACTTCGTAATTCCATTCAAGTCATTTTTCTCACAGTCTCCGGTGTGTCCATTTTGGAGATTGAACCCTATTTTGCATTATCCTAAAAAATGTAATGTAATGACCCCCCCCCCCCCCCCGTTGCCCTGTTGGACCCTGAGGCCCTGCTGCCTCGCTCCAGGTCTGAGCTGCTGGAGATCCAGTGATGGATGTGCCTCAGGGGGGCTCTCTGTGGGAGCCGGGCTTCACACACTCTTTCTGCTCCTCACTGTCCGAGGGGAAGATGTCATCCCTCATGTTTAACCAGAGACAGCAGAGTCGAGCCTGCAGTAGGACACTGTCTTGCATATTCATGATTTATTTTTCTTTTTTTCTAGTTTATATAACACAATACTGTTTTAATCAGCGGCTGCTTCCTAGAGGCAGCAGTTTGAAGCAAAGTTACAGAGGAAGAAGCCGGAGCAGAGATAACTGAAAACAAAAGAGGAGCATAATAAACACTTGGACATTTTATTACTTCAACTGCACCACATCATTGATAGCGCCAGGATTTAAGGCAGTAAAGTTACACTGTGGGTGCCAACTTTAAATCAAAATTCTAAGTGTACATACAGTCTTACTAATGCACATCATCAGCCAGTGAATTCCATGTGGTATTATGTGTTAAAATGGTGTAACTTCCCTTTCAGAGTACCCACATTCCCACAGCTTAGCGACTGTTTTCCACTTCCAACATACCCCAGAGCATGTGAGCGAATGCGTTGCCATCTTGGGATGTTGTCATCATATTGATGTGGTGGCATACAATAGAAATGTTACGCAGCATTACTGTTAGCATTTTGAAATACACTGACAATGTGTTTTAAACTTAAAAAACTGTCATTAAAATGTAAAATTGCACTTATTGTTGCTTACATTTTGTGCTAACTAGACAAGTAACAAATGGGAATAAATAATTAGTATGATAAACACCTTTATGAGGAGGCTTTCCTTTTCTTCTTCTTCTAGAATAATTCATATACATAGTGTATGAATGCAATTTATCTACCTTTTTTCTTTTTTGCAAAAGTTCTGCTGAGGTAAATCTTGACAACTTTCTGGACACAATACTATAATTGTCTCATTTTTATTTAGTTGAAAGCATTGTGTAATCAGTTGTATGATGATTTCAGGGAACTTTGAAAAAAAAAGCCCCTGTCCAGTCATCACTGTGTGATGAGGTGCAGCGGTGGGTGGCAGAGAAAGGTTCAGTCGAGCTGATGTGAGGAAAGAGACGTCATCTGTGAATGTGCCTCGAATTTCAACACAAAGTTATAGTACCTGATTGTGTTTACACTGTCACTGATTTATTAAGGTCAGCTCGATTCCTATATTACTTGGCCAGTAATGAATAAACAATATTCAATGTCTAGTTTGTTTCTTTAAGCTGTCGTGTATACAGGCCCGGGGGGAGGGGTGTGGACATACATCTTCTCAATAGGCCGTGGTAATAATGGACCTGTGACCTCATGGTCTGAGAAGCCAGAAGCAAAACCACAGTTCCCAGTACCACGACTTGAATGTACTGACTTTTTTTTTCGTCACTTCGCATCGGTCTAACAGTAATGTGACCCAAGTGCTGCAGTGGGTAGCTGACAAGCTGCCTCTGATTAATGCAGAAATCAGATTATCTGTCACATTAAAACAATCTTGTTTTTTTCTGAGCGTTCGAGTTGTTCCAAAGTGATTCAGACTCAGAATGTAGGCTAACACCGTAATTTAGCTGGTCTTTGCCGGAGGAAGGTACCTTGTCATAAAAGATCTTTGATCTTTGTCTGACAAACACTACAACACAGATAATAATGTATGAAACATGCTGATAATTAAAGGCACAAGGCGATCACGTATTTCTCAGTGTTTTGTTTTTATTGCAAACAATATAATACAAAAGATAAGCTTTTAAGACAATGCCATGTTTACCTACGGAAACTGCATTAAGGAGATGACGAGATGAGAACTAATGATACAGAATATAAAATGAGGAACACAACTTTTTTTTCCAAAAACAAAAAGTATCCTGTTGATTCCAGCAAATTCTTTACAAAAACAGCCGCAGCTTCCATATCCATTAATTCATTTGTTAGAAAGGAAAAAAAAAGAGAAAACTTCCAGTTTTTCTTTTCTTTTTTTAAAAAAAGAGAAAGACTCATTGTGTAATTATAAGTAATCTGTACATAACTAGGTCATGAACAAAAGAAACTTTTATACGGAAACATTTACAAATGATAAATAAACAAATTTGTACCACATAACAGCAAACTAGTCCACTGAAAACTTTTCATCTCAGTTAGCCGCTGCTGAATTAAAAAGATAATTGCAAATAGTTATTCTCAAATAAAATTAATGCTAAAGAATAAATTAAGAAAAAAAAAAAAAAAGGTTAGGATAAAGGATGGGGCTGTAGGAATGATAGAAGCACGCCAGACTCAGACCTGCTGGCTGCTGAGGAGAATCAGGTCAAAGGTCACTTCCTGCATCTCCTCAAGCAGGAAGTCAGAACTACGCTGTGGTTTTGACACCGCAATGCCAGTGGACGGAGCCTCCCGACTGTGGCTCCAGAGGCACCAATGGTATCAAGGCAGTACCCAGATAAAAGCAAGCATTGCTCGGTTACATCTAGCAACACAGTAAGGCCCCTAGTAGAGTTACATGGCACCTGCTATGGCGTTTCGAACACAATAATTTGAGCTAAAGCAAAGAACAATAAGTAGAATATTTGACTAATTCACTGATGACACGGTCATATCATGGCCAAAAATTCAAATCTATTCTGAACCTGCATTGCTCAATTCTTGCATCTCATGGGAATTACAATAAAATATGTACAGTACAAAAAAAATCAAAGCAGAAAGTAGGCTGTAGGTATTATAAGACGGCAGTGTCAGTAAACAGATGTTTCTTACTTCTGTACAAAAAATACATTAGTGAGAAGTAAGGCCACTGAGGGTGTTTGTACCCGCTCCTTTAAGATGTGTTAAACCTTCAAATCGTGATGATGAGGATGCTGATGACACTGATTATGACGATGATGACAAGAGTAGAACACATACACAGTACATACTAAAATATTTATAACCAGTATGTCCTCACAGAGGACTTAACTTTTTTTAAAACATTATATCTAAAAAAATATAATCACAATTCCAACCAATACAAAAGGCACTGTTGTGAGCCAATCCAAAGATATATTTTCAGAACTATAAAAAAAGTCCTTGTCATGTTTTTCTGTTGGCAATGAAGGGTGTGTGTCATGGAGGCACAAAGGCCAACAGGCAAGAAGTCTATGCATGAGATGGGTGTTGTACAGTCAGTGCTGAGGGCCGCCTCCTCATGGCCTGGAGAGCTGTGTGTAAATGGGCTGCTGCTCCCAATGCTGCGGACTGTGGGTCTGGGGCACAGAGGGCACCCCGGTGGTGTCAGCGATCGGGGTGTACATCGGCCTCTGGCTTGGGCTCATGTAGCTGTAGGTGGAGTACAGGCCGGAGCCTTGGCCCGCCGCGTGGCTGTAGTAGGAGTTGGCACCACCTTGGTGGTCTGAATAGTCATACTGTGCTCTTGTGATGGAGGGGTAAGAGGAGGTGCTGTAGTGCTGCAGGTTGAAGGACCCATAGGTGGCATGCTGTGGGGAGCCCTGCTGCTCGCTGTAGTGGCTGGGGCTCAGCTGCTCTGTTTTGATCTGGGTGGTTCTCTGTTGACCCTGCTGGACTGGCTCTCCTCCTCCACCCAGGGTGGTCAGAGAGTGCTGCTGCTGCTGCTGTTTGGACATCCAGGCGTGGGCTCCGACATTGGCCGCCTGGCTGACTGAGGAGCCGCTGATGCCGTAGCTGCTGGTGTAGCCAGCCTGGGCCGCTCCGGTCACCCCAGCATGGCTGTGAGGTGGCAGGTACTGATCGAACTCGTCGACATCAAAGCTCCCGATGTTGGAGATGACCTCGCTGCTCAGCTCGTTAATGTCCACAGCTCCAAAATCGATGTTGAGCTGGCGACTGGTGCCCTCCTGCATGGGGCGCCCCTCACGCTTCAGGTCAGCTTTGCTGGAGGGGAGGTCTGTCTTTGGGGTGGTTGGGGGTGTTGGTGGGCCCTGGGACTGACCTGGTCAGAGGAAAAGCAAAGTTAGCTTGTGTAAAAAGTGATAAAGCGTAAATGTTAATGCTTTCAGGAGGAGGAAACCTGAGCACTGACAGGTGTATCTGCATGATGGCTTGTAAAACCCACTAATCATTAATGATGAATCATTAACGGGTGTCTGTTCAAGGCCCTTAAGGCTTCCAGTTTTTTTATTTCTACAGTCTCAAACACATGCAAAAAATACTAGAAAGTTGCTTTTATTTTCCTTTATCTTATTTTTTTAAATCTTTTTTTTTTAAATTTTCTTACCTGAATGCTCCCCTGGAGAATGCACCTCGCCCATACTGGACGCAGGAGAATCGGCCTGCTGCAGCGCCTTGAATATGGCATTTGGAGAGATGTGGGTTTGCTCGCCGTCCTCGGGGTCGTTTTGCCCGTTCTTGACAGATTTTCTCCGCCGTGGCTGATATTTGTAGTCGGGGTGGTCTTTCTTGTGCTGCACTCTCAGACGCTCAGCTTCCTCCACGAATGGGCGCTTCTCTACTTCGTTGAGCAATCTGAAGATATCACAGAGAAATGGAGGTTCACATTAAAAGGCTTTCATTTAACAACAAGCACGTGACACAGTTGATAAGTTATTGCAAGAAACGTTCATTTTACTGATTACTGCATGTATTGATTTCATATCCATAATCAAGAAGAAGCTGTAAAAGGTTTCTTAAGCCAACAAAAAATTAGTAGTGTATCGAAAATCACAATAAAAAAAAAGAAAAATCTGTAATATTTAGAGATGGAATTAAAAATGCATGAGTCAAATTCCCTGTGAAGCTACGTGAAACAGCAGGCAGGTGGTGCATTTCATCGAAGAAATGGTGCGAAGCGCACAGCGGCGCGTAAAAACGCACTGCAAAAAATGACTGAGAATGCAAAGCGAACCTACCTCCAGAGTTTGCCCAGGGTTTTGCTGAGTTCCGCGTTGTGCAGATGCGGGTATTGATCGGCCAGCTTCCGTCGTGCAGCTTGAGCCCACACCATGAATGCGTTCATGGGTCTTTTGACGTGAGGTTTGCTTTTACTGGAGCCGTTAACGCGCACCGGCATGGGCACCAGCGTCCAGTCGTAACCCTTCAACACCTGGGACACGGCATCTCTGATACACACGGGGAACTTCTCTTCTTCGCCCTCCTTCTTGTAGTCTTGACCCAGGAGAAGGTGGTTGTCGGACGGCCGGGTGTTCTCAGTGTCCGAACCGGACCCGGACGGGCACGGCGAGCCTGCGGAGTCCTCAGACATGCTGGGACTCGGAGCGTCAGAGTGACACTTCTCCTGTTCTTCTGTCATCTTCAGGTAAGGGTCGAGGAGATTCATGCGAAAAAATTAAAGAACAGCTTCTCGCAGTGAAAAACAAACACCAAAAGATGGGAGAAATCCTTCTGTCTAAATCCAAGTGCTGTGCCCAAAGACTGCAGTGACAGCCTGTGAGTGCGCACAGCGTGACTGGCAAAGTTGAATCCGTTGAAGTAAATAAAAAAAGTCAAAAATAAAAGTTGTTACGCGCATTCGACTTTTTACAGTTTGGCAGATGAGAAGGCAAACTGCAGGTGATCGCTTTCTAATGCTCAACCTTGCAAGTGGAACTTTAAAGAGAAATGTGACTGGGAGATCTGCTCTTGGAGGATTGCTGAAGAGTCTAGCAGCACAGGCGGCGATGGCTGGATTTATGTTTGACGGCAAGGAAATGATTGGGGGAAACTTTTTGTAGGCGGAGACGTAATATGACTCTGCTCAGAAGTCTGCAGTCAACAACAGCGAAAACCAAGCTCCAGTAGGAAAAAGGTGTTTTTCCCCTTCATTATCTTTGGTTTCATTTATAACTTAAAGTTTAAAAGTTAACATCTAAAAGTTTATATTGCACCTGCTGAGAGAAAAATAAAAAGGGGGCTGTGATTACAAATTTTAACCACAAATGTTATGTGAAGCATTTTGATATTATAGTGATATGGAGATTAAATATATGATAATATACCATACCACGAATTTTCTTTGATTATACACAAAATCAGTATCGACAACTGAATGAGACTTTTACAAGCATAAATACATTTTAATTTAGTTCATATAGACTTGTTCTTTATTATAAGTTTATAGACTTTCTTTCTTTTAGTTTCATTTTACAGAAATTACAGACTTATTTGCATCTTTACACATCTTTCCCCGGACTGACAATCCTTTGTTTTCCCAATAAAGGTATAAAAGGCATATTTTTATATTTGAAAACAGTCAGCTGTTTATATGAGATCTACTTAAGGGATACACAAGTTGGTTTATTCAGAAATAAAAGCAGTTCTCATTTGGACAAAATTGCGTTTTTTAATCTGATCTTTTATAAATCTGATTTCATTGGAATTAACATTCATGTTTACGAGTCTGTGACAACATGCGGGCAGTCGCGTCCAAAGTGTTTGTTGCACAGAGACAGTTCAGTCTGGCTGCTGAGCTCTGCACAGAGGAGCGCAGGGGCCAATAGGGGGAGACAGCAGTCCAGAAACTTGAGAGGGAGCCTTGCAACCGAGCAGGGGCTGCAGTGAGCGGAGCAAACTAAGAGGGTGTTACAAAATCATATTTCAAATATTAAGTTCCCGCTCAACATTTATGTTTTGTGCCTTCCCTTTTTCCGGCAGACGAGTTATTGTTGGAGCAGATTGCAAAACAAAACATCACGTCGTCTTGAAAAGAATCAACAGGGCACATGAATGTATCTCCAACTTTACCCATAATGTCTTGAGATAAACAAGGGTTTCTTTCTAAACAGGTTGAAGATTATTCTTTTAACTGATTGAATGTGTTATGACTGCTGATTTGTAATTTATTTGCATTTTTTTTTTTACAATTAATACATTGATCTATATGAAAATAATAACAATAATAATGATCATTATAATAATAATAATAAAAGTAGTAGTAGTAGTAATAATAATAATAATAATGATAATAACGATTATAATACTCGAATAATAATGAAAATGAGGATTATTATGATCATAATGTTACTAACTTAACAATAATATAAATGCATGGCAATTTTAAATATGATATTATATTTAACATATATGAATTTTACTTAGAGACGCAAACACGTTTAAATGTAAAGACAGTGGAAAGAGCGGAGCAAAACAAAAGCGTGTCGCAACACTAAAATCTACTTTGCTGGATTTGCTCCAACACTTGTTTTCGGTGGACAAAGGACACTTTGTTGAGAGGGTTCAGTCACTATAATCCATGTATTCAATTTTAGAAACCAAATCCGACTGTAAGTTATGAGTCGAGGGATAGACATGAAAAGATCGAAGGTTTTCTATTTTTATCACAACGTTTTCATTTCGTAAATAATCAGTTTAAAAAAAGTACAGCGAATGTATTAGTAAAGGAATTCTGTTAGTTAAGGTGTGTAAATGAGTAGCTTGGTCATTTAAGATGACAGACACACACTGAAAGTATATAAGTAAATATTTGTTTTCTTAGACTGCTGATAAAGCAAAATCTGATTAAATCCATTCCCTTATTAAGTCTATAAGGACTTTTCTATACACATAATATGTATAATATGTGCTGATGAGATGCAGTCTAGGATTTTATAACTGTAAGACAACTTACATGAGGACTGTGTAAAAGGATATGCAAAATATTTTCATTTTTTAATATAAATTCACATTTTATCATACCTTTATCATACCATTGCAGAATGTATTTGTTCAATAATTGTCTTTGTCAGGACTCGGTGCCTTTCACTGCTAAAAATAAACGTTTCCTATGAATATCATCTATCTCCATAAAGGTTCAAGGTTCCTGTTAGAGTCTTTCAGTCTATCTTGACCCTGACATTTTCATTAAAAACAGCCTATTATGTCACATATCAGATATACCTTCTATTTCTGCTCTGTGTCTTATTGGTTGAATCAAGGCTGTGGCCTGTCAGCTTCCCTGCGCACAACTAGACGACATACAATTTAGAAATGTTGTTCTTCCAAAGTTCATGTGGGTGAGAAACAGAGGGGATTGGAAAAACTAAAGTTGTTTTTGTTTCATGGGTAGTTAATGGGTATAATTGTGCTGATTTTGTATCAGATCAAAGTAACCTGATTCTCTGTACTTTAGCTGAAATCCTTGATCCATTTCCCTCAATGAAGAGTAACTTCTGAGATGCCTCTCAGGGCTGCAGCTCACGTCAAGCAGCAAATGATACTCTTACGTTTTGTTAGTATAAAACAACATACCGTGTCTCATTAGAGGTAAATGTTTTATGTCATTTTCAGTTTTTAAGCTGTGCTGTTGCCAGATGAGTTTGCTGAGCTGTAGAGGTGACGGGTCTCAGCATGCAGAGGAGGAAACCCAGTGGTGGCTATAACACAGAGGCATCAGAGGTGTGGTCGGGCATGTTCGCGCCCCCGCAGTACTGACTGCAGAGGGTTTGAGGTGCCCTGCAGACTGACTTACGCTTGGGGGCGGGGGGGACACACAGATCCTCAGAGGCCAGGCTCACAGCTTAACATGGAATACCCGCCTGCAGGCCGAGCAGGTCTTGGGAAACTTCTCAGCTTGACTTCGAGCCATGGCGTCAAAATTTTGAGGCAAACAGTGGGGGTAAACTGCCAAATCATGTCTTCCACCTCTCCTAGCTCTCTCAGATTCCACTGCAAATGTTTGGGCAGACCGCTTCTCTTTTTAAAAAACTTTTAGTGTTGTGTATGTGTGGGTGATAGCACAGTAAGTTTATGAAATTTTTGTGTTGTTGCCTTTTAAGACTGTTTGTCAAACAACTGACCTAAAAGAGGAATCAGGACGTAAAATGCTGAGATCCATTAGACATGTTGCAATAGCAAGAAATGCATTGACACCTTTGCTGCGTTTAAATTATCTTCCACGAGACCCATGAAGAATTAGAAGACGTCACTGAGTGACAAATAGTGTGGCAGAGGCAGCGGAGGCAGAGGTGGCTTCAACTACTCACAACCGACATAACACCTGTCTGAGACTTTCCGCGACTAGTGCCAACTGCCCTAGACATGGCAGAAGACTGCAAGAGGTAGAAGTGAGAAAATGCTGTCAGCGAACCATCTGAACTTTCCTTCCGGCTGCTCCCACTGGCGGCTCCTCGTCAATTTACCTGTCTGTTTGTTAATTCTTGAAAAAGTTCGGGCCAATTTGGTCGTAGGACCCTCGTACCCTCGCCCATCGTCAGCTAAAGTCTTGAAGGGATGGAAGGGCTGCCCCAGGTGTTTGCCTAACCAGATCAGAGCACTTTGGCCACGGGGAACTGTTGACACATGGCATTTTGCAAAGGGTAAAGTTTAAACAGGACTTATCAAGGCCCTGACACCTTCAGAAGGATGGGCTTATATTCCCTGCTCTGACTCTCTCACACCTCCCTGATATCCCACGCAGAACCACAACAGCTCCCAGTGGCTTCACCAGTGTGACTAAGGGGCGAAAGCATGCAGACACTCGAAGACCACAGCTCTCTTCTAGATTCTGGAAAACATTGAAATGTACTGTACGTATTTAAAAAGTAAGACCAATGCAAAATAGCAGTAAAGCATTAATTTCAAATTATACTCTTCATGCATAAGCTGCATTAACAGTGATAACCGTGCAATTATTAATTGACACAGCAGTTGCCACCTCCATCATCAGGTCAGATAACACATGAGATAGCTCAGCTATGCGATTAAGAAGTCCAACTGGGAAACAAATGTATTCTGGCCTTCACCCCTGTGTGACCAGCAGTGTGTGGTAATTGCTGCTGCACGCTTTCTTGTATATCTTCTCCTTTCTCTGGACTCCTCTGCAGATAGTGCCACTGTAATCTCAGCCTTATCTCCTCCTGGCTTTTAGTAAACTGAAACACCTTGGGCACTCATTGATAGTGTATCTGCAGGGAAGGAAATGCATGATGGTCTCGGAGAGAGAGGGAGAACCAATAGTTCTTGATAAACATCATGGGTGTTGGATAGGAGCCAAAATCGGGCCATAGTTTTATGTTAAAACCCACAATAAAACAGCAACAAAAAATAGCTTCACTGAAAATACACAAAATTCTTCTAATGGAATCTGTGTCTTGTTAATTCCTAGAGAAGCTGCTTGCATAAAATCCCCACATTCACCATCGAATCTTTCTGACAACACACCTGAGAAACACATCCAATATTGAACTCTGCTGAGTGACTACAAGTTTCCCTCCGTGCCTTGGGGTGAAGTGACCTCTGAGTCGGTTCAAATGACAATGAAATGCTGTGAAAGCCGAGTGTGATCTCTGCAGGTCACTCTCCTGCATTTCCAATAGTAGAGCCTGACCTGTAATTATGTCCTAATGACAATGGCTCATTCTCAGAGTGCTGACAAAATGTTATGACATCACCTGGGTCTTTGCAGAGGCTAATCGTGGGTTCGCATCCTCAACAGGGGTCCATTCAACAAAGAACAGGTGACAGGTTAAAAGAATGGAGTAAAATAACACTTGTCTTGTGCTGTCACTGTTATTTGCAATGATACAAGTAAAAACTGAGACTATGCTACTTTTAGAAGGACAAAATAACACAGTCTACCTGTGAAAAGTTTAACTCAGAAGCAATAAAACACACCCTCACCCAAGTTGCATTTTTGCTTCTATAGCCTTACTTGGTCTGGTATGACTAAGCCCCCAGGAACAGTGCAGGGCTTTGAAACCAATTTAACATAGTGGCCAAATGTGGAATTACAACTTCTGGGTCCATTATGTGATGCCATTGGAACCCAAAAAGACTCTTACCCATACACATACATTGTGAAAGAGACATCTGTAAATTAGTGGATGCATTTATTTGCCTGTCAAATCCCCTGCGAAATGACTTGTTAATTTATCCATTTGGTCCAGCAACATTTCGAAAGTCTAGAATTCTAGAAGTTAGTGGAGGGCTAAATCGGAAGTTAGCCGCTTGGCCGGTGGAAGTTAGCTGCTCAGCCGCCTTTGGCTACCCAAGTGTGCTTGCACTATGGGCCCTAGTATGTGGAAGATCCTGGTAATTTCAGACTGTGGGAGCTGAGCTTTTTTGGCTTCATGCACCGATGAGCAACTTTCATAGGAATAAACAGGTGCTCACCTTTAACACTGTATTGATTTCTCATCCATTTGTATGACCAGTAGCTCATGCTGGCTAATGTTAGTAAACTTGAGCTATTTCTGTGTTACTGACGATACTGAGTCTTTTTTTACTTTCTCTACTTTTACTGTCTTTTCGCATTTAATGACATTTCTTTCTGGAGGAGCAACAAAAACCTGGTTTGAGCAAACTCCATCCAGACAGACTGCTTCAACAATTTCCCCTCTGGGATCAATAAAGTATCTCTAATTCTGATTCTGAAAATGTAGTTGAAATATTCACAAAAAGCAAGTAAGTGGACCTCAAGTTGAGATTTTCCTCTTGTCAAAGTACAGTTTCCAAGATCAAGAATGTACCTTTTCACTCAAGAAAGTAGACATTAAAGCAACCCACCTCAGAAAATGTTGGAAAATCAATTCAATTTTAATGTGTCATTATGCTGTAATTTCCACTCATGGCCATAGAGGCCGCTCTGCAAAGATTACAAAGTGTTATCCAGATGTTAAAGGTCCAGTCTGTAGGATTTAATGGCTCCTAGTGGTGAAGTTGCAGAACCAAAACTTCTACTGCGTGCCAAGCTGTAGTAGAACTACGTTGGGCAACGCACACAAAAATGTGAATGGCCATATCTGGAGCAAGTGTTTGCTTTTGTCTGCTCTGGGTTACAGTAGAACAACATGGCGGACACCATGGCAGAGGACCCACTCCTTATGTAGATTTAGATGGCTCATTTTAAGGTAACAAAAACACAATGATTCTTATATTCAGGTGATTATAAAACAATGAAAACAACACATTCTCACTCTGACCTCGTTGCCTATCGACGTTTGGTCATCCAGATACCACCTGAAAGGTACCTTGGGTGCGTTGGTTGTTGACGTTCTGGGACGCTGTGTCAAGTTATACCTGTTACATGCATTGTCTTCTTTCAAATTACACTCCCGTTTTCACAGGAAATTTAACGTTTACATACAGTCTCTGTCAAAATAAACGCACTACATCAGTACAGCAATGCGAATTGACATTTTTTTTCCTCCAACAACTAATGGTTGGGTTTAGGAAAATAGAACAAGGTTTGGCTTTATAATCTTACGGGATGAACACTGCTCTCCTGGGTGAAAGTCAGACCCATCCCCCCTCCCCTCCCTTGTCGGACTTTTGCCGTCTTAACTTCCGTTCTTTTCCAGCCACGTTTCCCCCTGAAGCCGCTGAGTGCCATTAAACTATAAAGGTGACCAGCTGCTTATCATGCCGATGTTAAAGGGCGGCTTCGTTCGTCAGTGTCTGATGTTGCAAATAACCGCCCAATCACCGGATTTCGACGACTTCGGAGTGAGACCAGGTTGATGAAAACATAGTTATGGATATTATATACAATTTCCTGCCAATAGATGCCCCTAAATCCTACGACTGGACCTTTAATATAAACAGCTTGTTTACCACTATAATCACAAGGGAATTTATGGAATACCTTAGACTTTATTAAATCATTTTTAGCCGCTTTATAGTTGAGTTTTGTCCAGATTTCATTCGCGACCCATAAACAATTTCATAGTCAGGATTTCTAGAACAAATTCACCTGCTTCAGCACTCCAAAGGCAACCAGTCCTTCTTACTTTAGGTCTAAGACCAGGTCTATCACCAGTGTTTTCCTTAGTAACCCTTATAATAACTGTATTTTTAAATACAATGAGTTATCCAAAAATCCAGTGTTGTTGAAATGTACTAATCCCTTAGTGCCAAGACGTCATGTTTAGGTGGTTTTGAGCAGAAATGCGGTGTAAGTTGTGAAGCTCTCTTCCGTCATGGATTCTTGCACAGTTGTGTCTGGAGCGCAGTGCTGACTCAGGCTGGCTGACAGTACTATAGCAGCTCCCTGGCACCACAACACATGAAAAGTCCCATCCACAGCTCTGGATGATGTCAGTGTGGCACCTCTGCCTGCACACAGAGACACCTTTCACAAAGAACCTGTATGTGCTCAGGTCTGGTCTACGTAATGGAATATTCAGCCCCTCTCCCCTCCCACCTGTTTCTATGATCAGGTGAAACAAGACCTTTGTTGTCACCTGCAGTGCCATAACCTAAAAATAAACTCTAATGTGTTTCCCAATTTCCTCTTTTCAGTCCTGTCACATGCCCTTGTTTACATCATTTTTAAAAAAAATTCTCACTAGAAAGTTTTTAGCTAAGAACTCACCCATATTTAATGATCATAGTGATACTGAAGTGGGAACAATTTTAAGACATATATTTAAATATTTACATGTAGAAAGCAACCACATTGCAGTGTTTCACAGATCCCTGGTGTCATGTTTTTTGTCACATTTTCATTCATTTCATTATCCTCCCACCTTAACCTGGTCCTTTCAGCAGGGCTCATTAGTTGGGACGGCCGATGAAAAGGACCATTCTTTCTACACAGTCACCGTGATACTAGAAATACTGAGTTAATGAAAGAGTGATGATATCTAATCACCTTCCAGAGGATAGCACCTGCATCAGAGCCAGTACCCTTTGCTGAATGCTCACAAATGGACGGCCTAAAGATGTACTTCCTCTTAGCTGTTCAGCAGTGACCACAGTCATACCTTTGATATCACTTGTTGCAGGGGAAATGGGAATATCTTGTGTGGTCGAGCAGATCCAGGCCTCTTAGGTGTTTCCACTGGGGATTTCAGCATTAGACCACAGCAATGGGATTAATACGTTTAGAAAGGGCAGGGGTGAAATGAACAATGGCATACTTCAAGGGCTTTAAAACAGTGTCTTATTACAATGGGGAAAGCCAAGTCTATTCTTGATAAATCCTATTTCAGGGCAAAGGAAAAAGAGAAGGTCAACGAACTGCATTTAATGACCATACACACACATTTGAAGGTAACATGTTCATCTTCATACATATTTAAACAATAATCATTCAAGTCTTGTCCTACTTTAGGACTAATTGTGCAAACATGGTGGTCTATATTATCATTTATGTTCAAAAATAAAATGCCATCAACTTCCAATTTTTGTATGACAGAGTGCTTTTCCGCAATAGAGTCACAGCAAGAAGTCAATCAAATAATTTTATACCTCTATATTACTGTGACAGATACAGAGGGCCACTACTACTCAGCACCTGCTCAACTGGCATCATCCAGCCAGTAGTGGAATGTAATTAAGTACATTTAAGCTGCGTTTCCACCAAACACTTTCTGCATAGTACCCTTAGAACTGTGCATAACCCTTACATATATCTATCTAAAAGGTAGATTTGTTATGCGTTTCCACCCCAGACAGTACTCTCAATGTAGACAGAGTTGTTATCAGATGGTAATAGCTGCGTCACTGCACCATCCTCCTCTTGCTGTATTTCTTCTTCACCAGGGGAATGTCTGCACCTCACTAATTGTTCATTTTTTAGTTCTAGTTGACTAATGTATGTAAATTTGCCACCGTGGGAACAGTTGTTACAGTCCGCTGTAGTCGGAGCAAGAGTGTAGATTCTGTATCGACTAACCAATGGACTGCAATATTTCTATGGGAGCAGTGTGCTAGGTATCCTAACAGAGGTATGACGATTGGCACCATCCACAACCTCTGACAAAGGAAACGCAAAAATAACAATTACAATTTGTAACAAATTGAACTGAACCAGTCTACTTGGTGGGAACAAGGCTTAACGAAAGTACAGTTTTGAGGTACTTGTACTTTACTTGAGTATATTTCATTTTACGCTACTTTCTGCTTCTACTCCACTATATTTCAAAGGGAAATATTTTACATTTAACTCTGTTACGTTTGCTGGATGTCTTAGTTACTTTGCAGATTAAGATTTTTAATGCAAAATATAAGAGGAAGAAGACGACAAAGAAGAAAGGAATATTTGATGTAATAGGTTCAGCTAACCAGTAGTATATAACATAGTAAAACTTAGCCCCGCCTTAAGCAGCTCTGATATTACAGTAAAGTGAGTAAGACATTAATTTATCACTGATTAATATCCAGTAATATATTGTGCTGGAATAGATCATTCTGAGTACTTTTACTTTTGGTACTTATACTATATTAAAGCATTTAAGTTGATGTACTGTATATATAAAAATTATATCACCACCTGCAGGCAAGAAAAGTGCTAATATCTATAAACTGCATATGTATGAAGAGTCTGTAGGCGACAGAGCAAGATTTATCAGAAATATTCTGCATGTGCGAACAAAAGCCAAAAATGGTGTGCGCCAAAAAAATTTGACAGTTTCTATAATCTGAGTCCTCTTTTAGGACTCATTTTGTGCATACTCAATTTTTATAAAGGACATGTTATTATTATTATTGAGAAATACTGACCAATAACGTCTGAATGATGGTAAACAGTCCATATGGAGAAGCAGAACGCATTGGCTCAAATACAATCCCAGAACCCACTGGCTATGATGTGACAAAGCGTTAGCTTTATACTAGCTTATTAAAAATGTCTCAACATTCACATGGAGGTATCAGTTTATAGAGATCAGCTGAAATGATGGAACGCAGAGAAAAAAAATCTTGGCTCGGATTTCTGTTGGCTACACCAGATCAGCTTGAAATATTGGCCCTACAGGCTTTAATCATACAGAAACTTTTGGATGGAAGTTCAGAGATTGGGAAAGTGCTAATGTGTCACATTTTGATTTGTATTTCAGCACAACTGTGTTTACAGTTTTTCATTCATGTTTTTATATGAGCATTGGGGTATATCTTGACTCATTACTGAATGAGAACATTCCATTCAATCACTGTGATAGAGAGTTGGGGTCGCAGTGAAGTTGCTTTTGTAACCATAATTACTGCACACATTATATTTTTGCATTATTTTATTACTTAAGTAACTGTGATATTTATTAATGAGTACATTATTTATATTTATGTAGTAATAGATTCATCATTATTGAGTTACTGGTAAATTATTACTTCATTGTCATTTATAGTACTTTGCATTTTCATGTGTGGTGTTTAAGTGGAGTCATTGTGTTCCCTTGGTCATGAGCTAATTGGTTCCTACCTGCCCTTGGTTTGTGGGGACAGGTATGAATAAGACACAAGAGAGAGAGTGAGTGCCTCATTCTTAATTGCCGTGTTGGTAAAAATTAAACAAAGAGGAAGAAACAAATGTTGTAGCCCACTCATTACCCACAGCCTGGAAGAACTGGGGAACACCAACAATCAGAGGGTTGCACTTTGTTAGATGTGTGTTACTGAAAAGGAGAAAATAACATAGCCTTTCTCTAACTTTTTCAAGTTGTCTACAATCGATCAGATGATCTTTACTAACTTTGGAAAGTTGTGAGAGAAAACACAAGCAGTTTTTGTGGCCTCCGTGTGGTTTCTACATGGCTGCTGGAGCTGCTATTTACTGACTTTTTAGAAGGGAGTGACGTGTGAGTCAACACAATTTGGAATCAGACTTTCCAACAATTTTCCACTTGACTGGATTCACCAGTGTATTCTGTCACTTTTCCTTTTCGTCAGTAAGCAATATGATAAAATCCAAAACAAGTGTAATTCAGGAAAATGAAGAGATTCCTTTAAATATTCACTTTAAAAAAAAAATCAAAGATAACAGTCGGCCACAGCAGGAGGAGCTTTGTCTTCACTCTCTCCATCTTTACATGTTTTCGTCTCCTTATTTGATCACTTTGCAGCATATTCAGGGGCCAGAAGTGTAGACAGGGAGAGACGTTAGGCGAGATACGTGCCAAGTATAATACAACACTCCAGGCTGTGTGTGTGTCTCCCCTCACTCCTTCCTCCATTTCTTCCTCCAGCTCCTTTTCGGGTGCTCCTGTGTTCAGGCTGGCTCGGCCACAGCAGGGAAACACCATCTAATTGGAGCGGCCCAGCGGTGGTGGCCCCGAACCTCCGGGAGCCAGGCTCGTGCATTCTAATGTTACGCTCAAAGGAAATTGTCCTCCACTATTTCCTGAGATACAATATTTGAGCAGCTTGGTTACTATTCTTGGAGGGAGAAAGAAAACTGTAACTGGTTTATTAGATTTGCTGCAGAGCTCAGTGTTGTCCTGTTTGCGATGCCTTCCTGTGTCCTGGCACTTGAGTGGTGAGGTCACCACTGGTTAGCTAGCTGGCACACCAGTTGGTTGTCTTAGTGTCATGATAAATGGAGGGATGTTTGAGGGAGTGTCAGTATGCCCAAGATAATCAAGATTATTATAAAATTAGCCTGTTGAATGGAACTACAGTATGGTTAATGGCCCTGACACACCAAGCAGTCGGCTGTAAGTCAATATTGGCCATGTGGTGAGCGTCTTTCACCCTAGTTTTTGCCATGTGTGCAACACCGTTGGCACAAGTCAGCCCTCGTTGGCTGATTTAGCATGTTAAAAATGCCATTGGAGATGGTGGAGCCTGCCCGGGGATTGGCAGTTCATTTCAGTGCACAAGAAAAGAAGTGAGGAAAGTAAACAAATAGCTAAAGTCAAGAGTAAGATCGATACAAACTTATCATATTAAGTAAGATTATATTTTTAGTCATTGAACTCGCTATTTACTATGCTATTTGTAACTGTTCATGTTATTGTTCACTAGCGCTCTGTAAATATCCTTTGTTCTTTGTGTTGTAAATATGCTAACCGGCTAACTAGCATCTTAAATCCATCCTGTCGGTCTTTCGGTTTCCCTTTTTTGGTGACAAATACTACCACTACTGCTGGTATAGAGAGTTATTTCCTCTCATGCAGTTTTTGGCCGAGACACATGTGACGCGAGTCGACGAAACAGTCAGCCTTCATTGCCGCTGGTTCTTTGATTTTAGTTTGGTGTGTTTGGGCTACAGTGTGCATAGCCAACGCGAGCCCAATGGGACCTTGCAGAACCCGACGGGTCGGGCTAGGTTTGGATGACAAATCAGAAATTTTGTTTGGGTTTGGTTGGGGTTCGGCCCACTTGACATGCTGCTGTGTTGTGCTCTGACCTATTCAAGTGCTGGAATTTGTTATTTACGTGACAATGCCTGAACGCAACACAGGCTCAGCTCCAACTGAGTGTGTGAACAGTGTGGTCCTGCACTGCTGTGCGTGCGGCGTGTTTGACTGTGCGTAACAGTAGCCTTTTGATGGTCATTTATACAATGTCCATGTGTGATCATGGTAAAGAGACAAGCTGTAACCATGATAACAATAACAATGTCAGGTAACAAACGTCAGGCTCGAGTCAGGTTCAGACTCAAAAATCAGAAAGTCTGTCGGGGTTGGGCCGGGCTTAGTTATAACTGCCTCGGACTCGCGTCAGGTTTGGTCAGGAAAATGCAGCCCGAACGGTAACTCATGGATGTGTTACTCAAACTGGACTTCCTGTTTTGAATTTTATCATCCATTTGTCTGCATGCCCTGAAATAATCTGAAATAAGTCTAAATAAACATAATCATACTCAGCCACTTTCAGCTTTGACACTGTTGGCCTCTTTAAAATCGACCGTGTTCTCATTGTTTCCCCCAGATTTGTTCCTGTGCTCTGGAGGGCGGAAACTTTGAGTCGTGATTCAGGTGTGTGGTATCAGCTGTCAGAGGTGAAAGCAGATGGCGGCACTTACTTTGAGTCTATAGGAAGTTCAGAGAGACGTATTGACACAAAGATGAGGTTTTGTCCCGTTCTCACAGCTTACGCTCGGTCTGGGCGACAAACAGCCTCTGACTCACTAAACAGGTTATCAGGAAGCCATGACCCTCTTATCGCACCGCCATGCACACTCTGTAATTAAAAATCTAGAGTTACCCGGCACCTACACCTCAGCGCACTCCTGTGGTCTGAAACTGTGGCTTCAGCGCACTTTAGTTTGGTTGAAGTTGCTCACTGAGGCCTAACTCTTTAATAATGGGTGTCTATACAGAAGACCATGCAGATGGCAGACCCCGAGAAGGAGCAGATGAGGTCCGGTTGATAAACCCAGGGCGGTGAGCGTGTGGGGGAGTGGAAAGTTTTGTCAGTAAGCCCAATCCAGGTCTCTTGGGTTACCACTTAAAGTTGTGCATGGAACAGGAAGGAAAAGGAAAACCTCTGCATGTTTCTCACCAGCCTAAAGATCACAAGCCCAGGGAGGGAGAGGGTGTGACAAAGACGCGTGCAGTCCCTCCGGGGGCTAGAATTTACAGTTAAAGGTGAAGGCTAATGGTGAGGAAAAACAACGGTATGGAAAAACGACACAGAATATGAGATGGAAAGGGTAGGAGAGCAGCATTTCACTTGAGTTGAGGGAAGACAATTTAAGTATCATACAAGAATCATGTTCATGAGCACTGCCATTTGGCCTTGAGGTGGCACTTGGTTTTAGGTGACTGATTTAGACTTTTCTTTAGTGGGTTTCTCTAAGGTAACCAGATCTGCAAAAGGTTAGAGGTGAAATATTCTGGATATTGTATAGTATGGAACACAACAAACAACTTTAGTAGAGTGAGGAACCAAACGTTTAGGTGAGTATTAAGGTCGAAATCCTTGTTTTAGGCGTGACTGGGAAGAGTCTTTGTCCTTGGCGGTGACAGGATATTCACAGGCACCTCCTCAACAGGCGCCAGCTGATTTTTATCGCCTCTGAAAACTGACTCCACTTCCCCAACCTCTCTACTCTCTGGGGTTCTGCATAAATTTCTTATTGACACGGATGATAACAGGTCATTCTATATTGGCCCGGTCCAAATCTGCCATCAACAGCCTCAGTTATGTAGTTAATATCGCTACTTTAACACTATCATGTTGTTTTTGTGAGGAAAAAAGTACACTCTTTAAAACTTCAGCCTATTTGACTTATTGAACTGGTGCTTCATTGGCACTTCCAACAGAATATAGATAGATAGATAGATAGATAGATAGAGGGATGCACGGACGGATAGATAGATAGATAGATAGATAGATGGATGGATGGATGGACGGACGGACGGACGGGTGTGGATGGATGGACAGATAGATGGATGGATGGATGGATGGATGGATGGACGGACAGACGTACGGACGGACAGGTGTGGATGGATGGATGGATGGATGGATGGATGGACGGACAGACGTACGGACGGACAGGTGTGGATGGATGGATGGATGGATGGATGGATGGACGGACAGGTGTGGATGGATGGATGGATGGATGGATGGATGGACGGACAGACGTACGGACGGACAGGTGTGGGTGGGTGGATGGATGGATGGATGGATGGATGGATGGATGGATACATAGATAGATAGATAGATGGACGGATGCACAGACGGACGGATAGATAGATAGATAGATAGATAGATAGATAGATAGATAGATGCACGGACGGATAGATAGATAGACAGACAGACAGACAGACAGACAGACAGACAGATAGATAGATAGATAGACATATAGATAGATAGATAGATAGATATACCGATTGATATTGGGATTGCCCAATAACAGTCTTTTAAAAGGTCATGTGACTTGAGTCACAAATTTGAGGACTGTCTACTCATCTTGATGAATTCCAAGAAAAAAACAAAGACTTGCAACTCGACTTGGACTTTAACACCAATGTCTTGTAGCATCACTCGGACTTGAGCCTTTTGACTCGATACCTTCCACTAATCAAATTTGGGAAGAGAAAGTTAAAGTCATTTTTCCAATATAAGATGAGTTAAATACAAAACAGCGTGTCAGCACTTCTTTTTTATGATAAGGTTTAGTCGCACTTGTTCTAACAAACTTGTTTTAACAAATAAATACAATTTTTAAGAAGTATTCATGGATTTTGTAAATTTACTCTCGTTCAAATAACTGTTAAAGAGCACATTATGACTTGCTTAGGGCTCAAAACTCAAAGTGTGGGACTTGGGTCTTGACTGTCTTAACTTGGGACTTGAATTTGGACTTGAGTGCAAAGACTTGAGACTTGCAAAACAATGACTTGGTCCCACATGTGCTAGCCTCTGATCCTATCTGCAGACGCTGATCTAGTTTAGAAATGGATTTAAGGTTTGTATTGTTTCTTATTAATATTCACTATTTGAATAATGGGTCCAATGTTACTAACCTGAGGGACGTTAAATGTTATCCCTTCAGGTTTATTCAAGGCAACATAAACAACATTAATTCACATCTACGATACAGTGATTAAATAAAGGTTATTTATTTGTCATGGCAACCATTTTGTTTTCATAATATGGACTGCTTATGAATATTTATCAGCGGATGGTTAATGTAACCCTTTTACTGTACTTCCTTGGCATCCTGTAGTGTGCTGAGAGAAATCTGGATTCCATCAAGTCCTGTGTAGTGCATTACAGAAAATCCACTCTCCACTGTGTGTGTGATTTTTTTTTAAAGACTGAGTTTTATAAAATCAGACCTCCATTACATTCAGTACTAACAGGCTCATATCCATTTGGATGGCTCCAATAGTGTTAATCGGCCGGTGAGAGGCGATTTGATCGTAGGCCGGTAGTCTCATGCCAGTTATTGCCCTGCAGGCTGTAACAGATATGGTGGATCTGTGGGCCTTTCTCCAAACATTGAGGTTTGGCCGATCCACAGGGTGCCAGCGCTGGTGATGCCTGCTTTCACACATTGGGAGAGACTGCAAAAGCAGAGCCAATTACATAATAATGATCTCATCTGTGTATAGCCATCCCAAATGACAGCCGTCTATTTCTCTGTTACCATCACCTCGGGAGTCATGGAATGGGTTGGCATTATGATACTGTAAATTGCTTAAATGTGGACACAAGTGTCTCATATGAAGCTGCACAAGGACTCTTTCATGACACCCGTTCGCACTTCTAGTTTTATTCTGAACAACTGAGTAGTATTTATTTTTTCCTTGAAACACATATTAAAACTTATATCTTTCTGTGGAGTCCACATCTGCATGAACTTTGGTCGTAAAGAGTGATATGTGTATAACTGATGTCTATTTTTGAGGCATACTTCTTTGAAATAGATTAAACATGACTTGCAACTCATGTCGTATATGAAATACATTTAAGAATAACCCCAAAAGAGCTATGTTAATAATAAAGAAAGTGGTCATGTTTACATTATAATACAGTATTTCTATAACTTTTCATATGAGAACAAGAAGGTTGTTGTACATAGTTTGACTTTTAAACAGAATGACATGCTATCAATGACCTATAAATGGTCTGTGAAATTATGAAACTCTATATTTTTCTGTTATGTTGACTTTCACAGAAGGGGCTTGATCTACAGACGTCTATAATCAAGTGAAATACAGACACAGACTAACGTCTCAGTCCCTGTCTGTGCCAGCTCTCTGAGCCAAGAACAGGGGAAACAAAGCAGGGCACAGAACAACGATGAGGTGCACGAGGCTGAATCAGACAGCAGCCAGATGAAGTTTACTTTACTGATCCCACCATAAAATCCAGAGTTTGATTAGCAAGACAGCCCCGAAGCGGTCACATTAGCCAAAGGAAGCCTAATCATCATCATCATTGCTGGACTCTTCATTTCACCTCCCTGTTGCGCTGGACCTCAGCGCATCGGCCCCATTCCGTTCCTGTTTTTTCATTCAGCCAGCATCACCATACAAGTGATGTAGTGTCCTTCTGAAATCAAAGCCATAAAACATGGCCTTGCCTCCAATGCTCTGCACCACCTCTTTCCTGTTCTCCCTCCACCCCCACCGCCCTAAAGCTGTCAGCCTCGGCTGCTGTTCCCCCGGGGCAAAATCCAGCCTATGAAACCTCACAGCAAGTCACTCAGCCAGACAACTGCAGGCTGGACAGCCCTCGCGGTCTATCATGCTGTCATACGGTTTCTAAAACACTCAGCAACTGATGGCCATTTTACAGTTGTCTCAACAATTATTGCTTATCCTTTGCAAAATGCGAGGAATTGCATATGAAAGAGGACAATACTCTAAAACCAGCAACAGATGTGTGTGCACAGGCTGCCTGGCTGAGACAGGTCAGTGAAGTAGCCACTGCACTTGTGTTGTGATGCCTGAGGAGAGACCTTTGAGACTGTGATATAAATAGTCTTTCTGCCAAGAAAACATGTATGTCAAGTTTGAAAGAAATGTATCAGTTAGCTGATGAAGCATTCTGTGCCTTCAGCTAACCATGGCATTTGTTTCCATCCTGTATGGTCATGCTTGTTGCCTCTTTTGGCCTCCTTTTAGAAATGTTGCCAATACCAAGATCTCAGGATGTACTTTGGTGAGCTCAGTGTTATCACAACCGATAGAAACAATGGCCAAGGCAACTAGGATAAAACCCAAACTGTAAGAAATTGTAGCTTCCTTTAAGGTTAGGTATGGTTAAAGGAACTCCACTCTTCAAATGATAATTTCTATGAACCTTTCTCACCCTGTGTTAGGTTGATTTAGTGAAGAAAATTATGTCTTTCTTGAATACCTCCACAATGAACGAAGAATCCAAAAACTGAGATCTTCATTTAACTAATTGAAGTCATAGCGGTCCGCGTTAACAACACAAATCTACATCAAAACATCAGTTTACAGACTCTCAGACAACTTGTGAAGTATAATCCAAGTCTCATTTATCCAGCCATGCCCTCAGTGCTTCCCAAACACTTTTGTAATATCAGCACAGGCCCATTACTTATCTTTGAGTGAGACTGTTTGTTTGGAAGTGTTTTAAGTATATGTTTTAGCAAAAATACATTGTTTTGCTGTTGTTAAACATGGACCTTTATGATTTCAATTCATCAAGAATTTTCACACTTTTTGGATTCTTTGTTCACCATAGACGCGTGCGAGAAAAACAAAGTTTTGTTCCCAAATTCGGCCTAACACAGAGTATACAAATGATCATTTAGGGGTTGAAGTATTCCTGTAAGATTTGGCAGCTTAAACACTTGGTCATAGGTAAGGTTTCGAGTGTGGTCAAGGTGAAAAAATAGAAGAAACATTTATCACAGGTCTGTGAAGTGATGCTAATTCCTGTCTTTCATTTGACAGATGGCCCTTACCATTCAACTTGCTCCCTAAAGGTCTCCCCACTTCCTTCACTGGCACTAAACGTTGGCACTGGATGCCTGATGGGAGGGGCAGAATCATCCAATATCAATGCAATTCCTAACCTGGGAGGTCCATTATCATCACTGCAGCACTAGGACAGGTTGTTGTTCCCTCACACACACAATACCTGAAAACATATTGTTGACAGTGATAATTTCTTTTACACAACCTAAAGAAAGGAAATGCTAAGCATTGTTTTTGACATAACTTGGCTCAGTTACACTCCCCTACAGTCAATCAAATTCACTTAAAGCCAACACAGAACAGGCCCCAGTGGCTAATTTCTTCATCTAACCCCCTCCACCAACCTCCCGTCCCTTGCCCCAGTAGGCACTTATATTCAATTTGTCAGTCGCTCTCATTAAACATGCAGAATAGAGAGGCCCACCACTCTACATTTCAGTGGCACAGCTAACCAGGTCAGAGTTCATCTGAGGACGGCTTTCAGTATTCCTCCTTGTTTGCAGACGCTATGGTGCAGACTTAGAAAACATAAGGAATTTCTGCTCTGCCAGATGTGTGTCAAAGCCTAAAGCTGCTGGTGTGAATTTTGACCTGACAGAGAATAGATGCTACACACATTTTCCAAACTCTGAAATCTGATCCCAAAGAGAGTTTAATGATGCTTTATTTCTCCACTCGCTGAGAATCTCGGTCTCTAATTAGGTTTAACATCATCAGCCTTGGATTTAAGTGTGTGTCTAGACCCTTTTACTTAGGTAGCCTACCGCTGTTAAGTTTGACATTTAAACACAAGTGTACCCTTGAAATCATTTCACTCGGAGCAGATTTTGTCTGACGTTTCGCAGTCATTAGAATGCTCACTTTTATTTATTTCATCTCAGTTTTTGCGGCGATGTCTCCCTCTCCTATTTTAACCTTTTCACAACTGCTAATTACATTTTATTATTACCACAAATTCCAAGTATTGACCTCAACTTGCAGGCTTGAATGCTTAAAAGCACAAAGAAGGGCCACTACATACAGAGTTGTGTATGGATGTGGTCATAGCAGCCACTTGTGAAGTTAATATGTCCTGTAAAAACACTGAAAGGGATATTTATTACATCTTTATGCATTAGAGGACTTTATTTTATGAGGATTTTATGCTTCCTTGGGGTAACTATAACCTTTAGCTTTATTTTTAGGGTAGTTTTTATTTGTATTTGCGCAGCTTTTACCACCAACTATCCCTTCTCTTCCCTCAGACATCATGTACCATTATTTGTGTAGCTGCTTTCTTAATTTGTATTATTTAGCTGTATTTTCTGGAATCAGCGCGCAGTGGCAGACAAAGAGACGCTCCCGCTCTGCAGCTTTTACACTACTTTCTCAGCTAATTTTCAGCCTCGCAGGCATCCTCATGCAGAGAGGTTCTGAGCTGTAATGCATGTGCTTGGCAGTCATTTCTCCATTTGCGTCCAGATGTTGCTTGGCTGATGCTCAGCACACTTGTCAAATGAAACCTGGTGACGTTTCAGTGGCAATTATTCTCTTTGTGCTCAAGTGGAACTACACACATGTGAACGCACACAGACACACACAAACACACTCAGGAAGAGATCTGCCAACAGATCTGCATTTGCCAGGAAGTAATTGTTTCCATGTAGCTCTATAAGATGCAAAACTCCACAGCGTTTTCTTTGCTAAACAGTTTAAAAATTGAGTCAAATACAGAATGAATGCTTAAGTTATAGTGTTTACAACCTGTAGGATGACATTTTCTGAATTTGTATATGTCATACATATTTTATTGAACGACCCTTCTGAGTTGATTCAGCACCTGGCTTTTGGCGAAATGATTTGCCTCCAAATAACCATGTTCACAACTTCATGGTTCATTAGTGAAGTTTGATCTTGTCGGTAGTTTTCTGTTTCTTTCAAATATGAAGGAAAGCCAGGATTTCCATCTTACTTTTCTTGGTCCACAGCGTAGAGAGGAGTTGGAGTGAGCGGCAGAGGAAAAGGGTGGAGTGAGAACACGGAGTAGAAGGGGTGGTGTGATGATCGGGAGGGGCGTTTCGGGTCTGACATCCAACTCCTCAGCACACTTACTCAGGCTGGTGATGTTTTCCTCGTGTCGGCCTGGAAGCTGGTCATAAAAATTTCCAGTCACTTTCTGTTTGCTTCATTACTGGGACATTGTGCACAGTGCACACTCAGTTCAGGTGACTACGTGACTGGCACATTATGAGACAATTTGTCTCCCATTTATATCAATATCACTGGACTGTAGATAATCACTAGTACTCCAGTTTGCATTGGAGATCACATAGACACAAACTAAGCACCTACTTTGCAGTGTCTGACCTCTGATCTCCATTAAAATAAATTGCCTAACATGAATCCCCAATTGAAGCGATCACATTCAAAATATTATCATGACATATTTATGTGTAAATTGTCCATTCGTCTCAACACAGAGGACACATAGAGAGTAAAAATGAGCCCAGTGGTGGTTTATGGCTCCTGGTTTTATAAGACAAGGGTGGGATGGTGGAGGTGAGGGGGAGTCAGTGAGCTTTAACAGGCACTTGGGGTTTGATGGCTGCTGAGGAGCTACTTGAGGAGTTGTGTCATTTTACAGCTGGGGTTATAGAGGCGAGGGGCTAAGTTACATCCAAGACCTCAGCTGTGTTTCAGGCTGCCGGATAGAAATGTGAGTCACACAGATGATGCCGTCCTCCTGTTGTATAGGACAGAGCGGGAGCTGGGCAGTGGATGTAGTCTGTGTGTGAAAACCTAAATAAACCTACTGTGGGTTTCAGAAAGGGAAATACAAACACCTGTCACCTGGGTGTCAAACACCAGCAATCAATTAGACACTCGTGGAAATAAGGAAATGGAGATTTTACAACTGCTGGAATTAACTTCTTTTTTTTTTTCCTGTGTTGGAATTTTGTTTCCTCACAGTGTAAAATTCAAATTTATTGCATATTTTATAATGTTATTTTTCTAGACCGTTGTAATTTAAATGACCTTAAATGTTAAGTGAAATAAACTGGAACTAAAATGGCACCGAGACTCGCTCATTACACCAAAGGTGAAGGTTAAACAAACACTTGACACTTCATATCAGAGAGGCTCAAAGGCCTGATGATAGTCGCACTGAAAACCAACGAGACGCAACACTCTCACTTAGCACTTGTGTTTCTAAGCAGTAAATCTGTTTGTTTGTTCTGAGTACACAGCCCCAGCCTAAAAACAGAGGGGCCTCTGCACTTTTCTTTCTATAAAGCCCCTTTCCCACTGGAATTTAAGCTTCGACTTCAATTTAAAATACACCACCTGGGTGGACGTGCTAATTTTAGCCCCTTTGCCAGCATGATGTACTGCTGGGCTGGTACAGAACACCATCTTTCTCCGTCCAAGCAGTGCTCGAACATCGTTCAAAATGTAGTTGGCACCAAGTTTTAGAGATAGACTAAACAAGGTAGAGTTAAGAAAAAGAAGGTAACCACCTTAACATTTTTCACTGGCCTCCATGCTGCTTTCTACTAACCTGGAAACTACTAACCTAGCAAATTCGAATTTGCACTGCACGGGGATCTGGCCCCAACAAGTAGAGCCCGCTGAATCGCCAATCGGACCAATCAGATCAGTCTATCTGACAGAGGCGGGCTCTGGGCGGGCGTAACATGATGACGACAGCGCTGCGCTGTAGGAGTCGAAAAGTAAACAGCCAAGATGGCAGCTGGCGAAGGACCGCGTCCATTCAATTTAGCTTTGGAAGAAACGCTAAGCCAACTACACTCCTTGAGAGAGGAACAGTAGACTGCCCTAGAAGCCTTCACTTCCAGGAAGGACCTTTTTGCTGTTTTGCCGACGGGATACCGCAAAAGCATAATATATCAGTTAGCCCCACTGTTCAGCAAACAGGGACTTAGTGCAATGAATACGTCACCTTGTTTTTTGCTCTGATTGGCCATTGTGCTATCCAACTGCGTGTGGCGGCATTTAATATGCCTCAGTTAGTGCCGCCCCTTGGGTAGGAAGGGTGTATCGGTGAGGGCCAGACTCAAAATCTTTCTAGATTTGAGTCTGGATTTTCAGGCTAGCTTTCTACTGTTTATTTACCTGTTTTTTGGTCCGTCTATGACATTGAAAGTGACACACCAGAAAAAACAAAACAAACAAACAAAAACAAAACACAAAGACACACTGGTTTACTACCAATGAGAAAGCAATGTATCGTTCCCCCCCCATTAAAAAAACCTACAGGAGCTTATGAGGGCACATGGTGGTAGAGGAGCTGCTGGAATGCACTCATCAGCCTTCTGAGAGTAGCTAAAGAGCCATTGATTGCTTATCAACTTTAATATTTTATCCGTATTTGGAGTACGTCTTTCTTGAGTCACGTTAATGTGCATGTATTAGGACTGCTCAGCAGATAAATTATCACCAGTCTCAGTGCGGAGTAGTTGTCCCAGCTGTAAACCACCAGGAGCTTAGAGCCTAGTTAGAGGTCAGAGGTTAATGTGGTGCTAGAGGCAATACAAGACACTGTCCTAAATATAGCCCTTTATATGTAGTCAGGACTGTCATTTGACCCCAGGGACTCTGGAATAGACATTTAGGGGGTGATTTGTCTCAGTTTGTTGACAGATGACACTGGTGGTAATTTTGTAATTTCAGTGGGAACTGTTATTTTCTTCAGATCTTACAATAGAGTGAGTTGTCACACTTACTGACAGCTGAATACATGAATACTGTATATCTAAACATTTTCTATTCAGTAGAAAATGTCTCAGTTATTAAGGCTAACAATGGACTAATGTTCTCAATTAGAAATAAAGACAGAAGAAGCATCTGTTGGTAATTATTGACCTTGTAGCACACAGCCCAGCAGTGGCTTTGAGAAAAGCAACACTTTTCTTACTGCCTCTCAAGAAAAGCTGGCCTACAGCAGAGAAAATTATCAGAGGCCACGTCCCGCGAGTTCAGCAGCTCTACATGCAGACCACCTCAACTGCTGTGAAACGCTGGCCTGATCAGGCCTTCCTGTTTCCTTCTGTGTGAGCATGCATGGCTCAGTGCAAAGCAAGCAAGAGAGATGCTACATGTTGGGACTGCTTCGGGTCCGCAGTCAGCCAGCTGTGTTGAGACAGATTGCGCTCTTGCTCAGCCCTGACATCTCGGGGGCGTCTGCGTCTTGCCAAGGAGCCTACGGAGACGAGGAGGGAAAGGAACTGCCCGGTGAGCCTGTCTCGTCTCAGCGTCCACTCGCTCAGGCCTGCTTTCCGGCCAGGGCTCTTAATTGTGTCTCTGGGTGAAGTGGTCGCGGCCCAGCGGTGGGGAGGGGGCATGTACGTGTGATGTGAATGAGACCACACACACAATCACATGCTTTCACACATATGCACATGCACACAAATGCTGTAATCCCATGGCCTGAATGAATGACCATCACAATTGTAATTAGACATGACTGTTTTTGGAGTCCCTGATACACACCGGGGCCTAGCAGCAGGAAGACCATAGGATTAGTCCTGGTTTGGCGTATGCCTGGATGGTTTAACTAAATGCCAGGGGCAGATACTTTAATGACATGACTCAACTCAGCATAAAAGTGATGCCCAGCTTTATGTCAAAGCCAGTTTTCAACTTGCCTGTTTGGAACAGGCAGACTGTTTGGCCTCAGGTATTTCTTCCTCGAGAAATGAAACAACTCCACACTCAACACTGAGCTTCCTCGGTTCCTGAGCAATGCATCTGCCATGACATAGCTGCGTCCAGTTAGCATCATTTGCTAACGTCTATTTGGGACCAGGCCATTTAAGGTAACAAAAGTAGTCAAAGCGTTCCAGAAGTTACATCACTGATGCTTGAAATGTTTGAGTTTGCCACAATGTATTATCTCCGGTCTCTCTTTCTTCATCTGTTCTTGAATTTAACGTAGCGGGCGATGGACAGCAAGCTGTACCCAGCATGACATGCAGGGGTGTAGGGTGTTGACACATCTGGCCGACAGTCAGCCGTCAGTCAGTATTGGGCTGTAGATAAACGTCTGTCACCCTACTTTTAGCAGTGTGAGCTACACCGTTGGCACTGGTCAGCCATTAACAACTTTTTAATCAGTCCATCGGTAAGATAAGCAGTTCAGCTCAGTGCGTGAGAAGAGAAACGGAAGTTAGGATAGCAAACAAATACAGTCAAGAGGGCGTGAGTTTAAAATCAGACTTGTTTTATTAGGTAGGATTAATTTTCTTAGCCATTAAGCTCTTTAGCAGAAACTGTTTGTGTTAAAGTTTGCCAAGGCATGGTAAACTGCGATTTGCTCCTTTAAAAATGGGTTGCGTTGTTAATGAGCTAACTGGCTAACTAGCGTTTTGATTACATCCTGTCAGTTTCCCTTTTTATGAATAATGCAGACTTCCACCGACTGCTGGTATGGAGAGTGACTTCATCTCACACAGGGACAGAACGTATGTGCTGGTTCGCTGTTGGCTGTAGTCTTTACGGTGTGTTCAAGTGCAACTTTTTGGCTGAGACACAGGTGCCATGAGGCAACACAACAGTCAGCCTTCATTGCCACTAATTCTATGGGTCGGTTTGGTGTGTCTGGGCCTTAATAATTAATAGGGGTCCCTTCTCAATACACTACACTGTGTGTACCTAATAGACTTCTGATATGTCTAGTTGATCTCAAGAGCTTGCACTCGACACTGCAGTTCCTTGGGTCCCCATCAATACACCTGCCAAGTGTGAAGATGGTCGGATAAAGAGCTGATGAGAAAACCAATCAACAAACAGACAGCAGAGACTATACTTAGAGAATACTTATAAGTATTTGTTCACATCGAATATTTCTTTGTCCCTCCAGTGCTACATTCTGAGCATGCTTCGATTGAACAGCAGTGTCTCCTATTTAGGATGCCGTGTATATAAGCAGAGCCAGAAATAGATTCACAGCGAGTCTCCTCCTCTTCGCCTCCGTCAGAAGACTATCCCATAACAGTGATGTCACCAAGTCTTCCTCACACCTAGCCGAAAGCATTCAGCACTGGCTCAGGCTGACCGCAGTCTGGCCAGCTTCCTGTCTGACCATCATGGGCAAGCACAGAGAGACGGGCAGCAAACACGGGTGCATCCACCTGTTAACACAGCCAGGTCACAGGGGCCAGAGATTGCAGGAGGAGAGGTGTGTGTGTCTTACAGGGCCACCGCTGAATTGTATTTTACAGCATGGTAGGAAAACCTTCGAAAAAACCCACCTTGATCTTTTTGTCCTTTGTTCCAGTTTTGGCTCTCACTGCTTTGTGTAATATGTCTTTTACTTCACCATTTAACCCTGAAATACAGTTGTAATGAATGACGGTACCAGCAGTGGACTCTCCAAAGCATGCCCAGACCGGTCACTGCTCAGGGGTTTTATAGCATTTGGCTCAAACTGCGCATTTTTCAGTCTGTCTCCAGTTGTCAGATTCTTTAATTGGGGAAGTCCGACCACCTACGTAAATTTATCTTATGCGTGTGCATGCAGCCGACCGACCATCGTGTTTATGTAGTGGTAATTGGTGGACAGGTGGGATGGAGGCCTGTTGTTTTGCTTAACCTTCTCTGTGGTAATTCAGGGCCCGGCTAACTAGACCTTGCTTAACCCCCTGACTTTAGCCCCAATCAACACATGGATATTAGGCACCATGTAACCTCTGCCTTTGTGTATCTGAGAACTGGTTTGTGGTAAAAACCTGTCAAAATATCCCACTCTCATTTCTGTTCGGCGACAGCAACAAGACCTCTACAGTAATTTCCAGAAATCTGTCCAAATTGCTTAAGTCTTAAATTATCTATAATTGGCCCCTGCGTTGGGTTACTGGGGGTAGTAGCCTCCAATCATGTGGGAAGCAGAAAGGGCTGTAGTCACTTCCAGCTGGTTAATGATGGCCAAACGGGTGCTTACCAACATCACGCCAGTTGCCAAAGGTTACCATGGATGAATATTAGCTCCATGTGAGGTTTATTTTACTAACTGGCACAGGCACTTATGTGTGGAAAGCCGCACTCAATGACTATGAATGATTTCACTTCTGGTACAATGCTGACTTGTTTGACTTGTCAGTTTCTCTTGTACGACAGCTTTCCGCGCCATCTAACCTTTGTGAATAAAACCATTTCTTGATTGAGGATCCAGCTTGATTTCTGCGTGGCAATTGAAGATTCACTGAAGTGGATGTTGTCAATATTTCTTCTTAAGTGAACCCCCACAGCTAGCAGTCTGCCTACGCTATGTCAGTATTATCTTTTTAGTACCTGACTCACCTGTAACCTGAACTCTCTAAATAGCAATGATAACAGGCTTCTCTGCATGGGTCACACTGCATTAGGGGTCAGGGTGAAACAGACTCTGTCTTTGTGCTTTGCCAATGAAGTTTAGGAGCAGGGCTAATCAGGGGGGCGAAAGCGTACACCACTCCAAATCAGCTCCAGCCAGGCCAGCTGAATTTATCTCAAACTTATTAACTTTGCTCAGGGCTCAAATTGAAACCATGCTCGGGTGCTCACGCTCTAGAGGTGCTGAGTGTGAGAAGTGACAGTATGATTTACAGGGGGGAACCGTGCCGCAGATGCTGCAGAGAGAAGGACCAGGAGGGAGGGAGGAGGGTCTGAGGTGAAGTGTTTTCTTCAGAAAGGAAACCCTGTAACTCTGGAGAGTGATTGCACTGTTAGGTTCAAAGTGACAGAAAAACCTACAGGACTGCACAAGTCAGCTCATGGTCTGAGCATCACTATCAGCACCATGAGTCTGTATAATTGTTGGAACCAAATTCAACACATTTAAGAAGATGGTTGGATGGGTGAAAAGCAGAATAGCCTCATCGACTGTGAGATAATTGTATGTACCATGTGCCAATACCATTGTCTTGCCTTATTTTGTTGAGCATATATGGTTTGGGTAGCCACAAAGGTTACATTATTTCTGAAATGTCCTGGTAATTGATTTGCCCGCAGCTCTGTGGCTGCTTCAAATTGAACTGGCCCTCTGACACTTGTTGATTTCAACTAAAGAAAACTAGCACTACCTTACAGAAATCAAGTTATAGTGAATGCTTCACTATAACTTGCAGCATTCACAGACAAAACACTTGTCTTTATCTGGACACATTTTCCCCACAAATGCAACATGCTAATGTTATTAGTATTATAGTATTATTATTTTACATTGTATAGATTAGCCTAGCAGCTAGGGGACTTTTCTTATGCTCATATTAAGCCAGGGACAACAGCAACATTTAATAAAGGTAACATTACAGAATTTGGCTCCATTACAACTCACAAGGTTCACTGACAAAACAGCTGTCTTCTACTGAACACGTTTTCCAAACAAATACAACATGCTAATGTTATTAGCACAAGCCTATGGTATTTTACATTGTATAAATTAGCCCAGCAGCTAGCGGACTTTTCCTCCACTCATAGGAAGCCAGGGACAACAGCAACATTTAATAAAGGTAACAGTACAAAATTTGGCTCCATTACAACTCACAAGGTTCACTGACAAAACAGCTGTCTTCTACTGAACACGTTTTCCAAACAAATACAACATGCTAATGTTATTAGCACAAGCCTATGGCGTTTTACATTGTATAAATTAGCCCAGCAGCTAGCGGACTTTTCCTCCACTCATAGGAAGCCAGGGACAACTGCAACATTTAATAAAGGTAACAGTACAAAATTTGGCTCCATTACAACTCACAAGGTTCAGTGACAAAACAACTGTCTTACTAAACATGTTTTCCAAACAAATATATCATGCTAACATTATTAGCACAAGCTTATGGCATTTTAGATTGTATAAATTAGCCTAGCGAATAGCGGAGATTTCCTCTACTCAAATGAAGCCAGGATCTCACACACAAGAATTAAAATGCTATTTTGTGGGAACTTTATTTTCTTTACAATTTATTGTTTCTTATTTGTGAAATTAAAGTAAATAAAAGCTTTGTTTCCACTGAGGGAAATGGTTTCAGCTTACAAAAATAGACAGGAAGTCTGTGTCACCACAAAGTGTAGTTTCATTTCTGGGGAGGTGCACTTCAGGCTATGGCATAAGGTATGGCGTAGGCTTGCTCTAACTGTCAACCCAGTCACCAGAAGAAAATATTGGAATTGTACATTTCTGCAAACCACTGATACGTTACATTTATACGTTTTATAGTATCATATCAACGTTTCTAAAGTGATGTTTTTCTGATGGCATGTGTATGAGCTGACTTTGTCGTCAGGAGGTAGAGAGGATGGTGGAAGGTGTGACACCTAGGTGAGACAGCTGCAGACCACTGTTCAAGACAACTAAACAATTTTTTTTTCCAGTAGCTATTATTTTGCCAAAACTGGCTATTTTTTCACCAAGACATTCTTTCTTTTACAGCCATGATTGTGGCCCCTAAACCAGGTATTTTAAGCCCAAACATCATCTCTTTATGACCATAACCAAGTAGTTTTTGTGCCTTAACAGAACCACATTGTTGTAGAAATGTAAGATGTCAACATATCCATTAAATAAATGTACAAATGTAATACATCCGTGGTTTGCATTTATTCTGGCAATTACATTGTAACTGTTCTTTGTAGGCTACTAACAGATTTTGACAAATGTCCATGCACAATGGCCTTTAAAACTCAGGGTGACCTCACACAGTATTTTCTCATCTCTCACATAAATTTTAAGGACACATTTTCCGCCCTATGTTCAGTGAGCAACAGAAATATTATTGTTTCTTTTTCCTTTAGCCTTAATATAGACAAAGTGTGTTTGTGTGTTTCTTTCTGAAGTTGCAGATGGCACATTCTCTCAACTGGCACATAAAATTTCATTGGCTGGCAATACTTTTTTATTGGTCCGGACCCAGGCTTCACAAGAGAGTCTCAAAACATATAAATCCTCGCTGATCTCCTCCAGTATGCTTTCAGTGTCTTCTTATTTTTAGCTTTGTGTCTGACGATGTTTAGGATGAGCCCGCAGATGGCCTTAAAACGCTTATAAACCCTCTCTTGTTGATCTTATACCAGTGGTAGTCAGATAGTGTTTGTGTGTGTGTGTGCATGTGGTTCTGTGGGAGCATGCCTGTGTGCATGCTCATCCCTCCCCTCTTCCTGGGCTTTGTTAGGCCAGGTGTGCCTATTCTCAGTGCAGTGCCCGGGGAGCCGTGAGAACGCAATCGCCGGCCCTTCTCTCCCTCCTCTATCTGATTTATTTCAGCCTCTATGGCATTTTAGCAAACAAAAGTACTGCTCAATATTGATCTGGATCTCTCCCATTTCCCCACTCCGCTCCCTTTGTTTTGCTCAGGTCTAGGGTGGCTGCTTTAAATCAAGCCCTCTTGACGTTTGCTTAATGTCTAATTAGCCATGGGTGGGCATGGCCTTTGATTATAGGAAGTGCCTGGAGGTGGGGTTGCAAAGACGACTGAATTTTGACAAAACACCCCAGACTGATCAATCATTGCCTGACACATTGTTTTGTCCTTAATTTCAGAGTGCTCGGTTTAGGGATATGTCCTCTTGGTCACCTTATTCTGAGTTCAAATGATGCGATTTCCTCTCACCAGCCCATGTGCCACTTTTCCAGGGCCATGATGCGTGTCTCTAGATCCACTTACACTGACTCCAGGGTGTGCTGCAATCGACTCATCAATCTGGGGTGCACTGAGTTGATACAGATTGCTAAACCTCATTATCAGTGTTGCAATTGTTTTTAATTTATCCAATTTTAAAAAATATAACCTTCAATAACGAGCACACTGCCTGCCAATATCTGTGTCTGCAAATTTGGAGAAAAAATGTGAGTAGTTTGGTAAACTGTTTTTATAGATACGTGCCTCAAACTTTTTTTTTTCTTTTTTTTTTTTTAGGTTTTATGGTCTTAAAAGGACCTTCATGGGTTTTGTATCTTTAAGAGGTTTGGATACAGAGCCTTAAAAATAAAGCTTTCTCACTCCAGCTCTACCAGCCTTCAAGGCTTCTCCCTCTATCCTAAACACTGGCCAGATGGCCGGAAAGTTGACTTTATTTAAATCTGGTAATTCCGGCTCTTTTCCAACCCCCCCACAACGCCCTGCTCCCACCACCACCACCACCACTCCTCCGCCTCTCTATCTTCTCTCTGAAGATCACGGCGGTGGTGTGCCAGCGGGTAACAGCCTCAGCTTAGAGTGGACATGTGAGAATGACACAGTGATGACATGCTCCTGCGGAAGGGATTAGAGAGTCTGACGCTCGCAGAGAGAGAAAAGGGAAAGAAGTGAAACATTGAAAACAACAATTGATTCACTCATGGCAGAATAATGAAGAGAGATGCGTTTTCTGCACAAGAATTCAAATGCACACACTTTGCTCATGATAGCTGAAATTCTATCCAGTGTGAAGAAGTAAACATCTTTGAAACTGTGCAGAACATCTGAAACAGAGGCAAACCCTAGCATCACCTAGCAACCTTTTAAAGCCACTATTAGCTGACTGTGCTACTGTCTGTTACACATCATTACTGCACCTGCTTCTTCTTGTCCATTTAAACCGTCACCCCACCTGCAGCCCACACTTGAGTAGGTACCTTTCATCTAGCCATCCTCCTTCGAGCGAGACCCCACACTGACAGAGTAATGTCTCTTATTAAAGCCATCATTAAAATGAGGGTCACGGGTCAGCCAGCAGGCCACAGGACATCAGGCTATCATTAAGGCTAATTGTGAGCTTGTGATCATCCTCTTTCCTCTAAAAAATGCTGTTTAGTATTTCATACCCCACACTCCCTTTTATCTTTACACATTCAGCATCTTTGAAATTGAAAATTGTTGATACAAGAATGCTTGAAGAGATCTGCTACGTAAAGTAGAGCGTCCAAATTTACAACAAAGCCTCTGACATCACTGCTGTGTGCCATGAGACCCTCTTGTGCTCCGCGTCTATCCCAGTTCTTCCTGTGTCACCCTTTCAATACTCCCCACCTTAGCAGGTCTGTCTTTTAAGCGACCCCTTTTCTGAAAAGAGAGAAGCCCACTTCAGTAGTCGTCCACTGTGTGGCCATCTGAGAAGGAAACTGAATATAAATCCCTAACAATGGGCAGGGTGCTGGGGGAATAGGCCGAAACGGCCATTTAGCAGGTGCACCTTCGTGGCCTCCACACAGTTCCCACACATATCACCGAGACCGGTGGCCTGCCCTAGAGAGTACCCCTGAATCACCATCCAAGATCAAGTAGCGATCAATTAATGGGAGAACAAGGCGTCCGCTGGGGGGATGTCCAGTGTCCCACCCTCCCCTGCTTTGACTCATAGAAGTGCCCATTTGCAACTCTATCTGTGTGGCTGCTCCATGTCAATGCGTGAGGGGGCTGGGGGGACGGAGATATTATCGGGGTGACTGTGAGAACCGGCACTGGCATTTTCACTGGGCCGACCTTTGTTTGCGTGAGCGAGGGCCGATTGGCGGCGCTGTGATGAGGTCACCTGGCAAAGCAGCAGGGGGTCCCGTATCTATTATTCACCTGAAACACAGGGATGAGAACTGGGCTCTGCGGCTTTGTGAACGCACGCTAGACAGGTGACTCCATGAAGGTTTTCAAGTCACACTACACGGGAAATAATTAATATTTCCCTCTTACATAACATCAGTTCAACACATGCAGCCTGCTATTTGGACTTGAGGTCGTATTTGACATTCCTTCCGTATCTGTTCAAAAGAAAAACATGTTTGCTCATGGGTGACTGCGAGTGATATGCCAGCATTGATCAGTGAGTGTGACTCTACTAATTGCATTCTTGTCCATAAGCAAACAGACTTAATCCTGGGCACTGATAAAGTCATGAAGGCAAACCATACCAGGAACACACTGTCTGCTAGGTTAAATTAATGCTGCACTGATATACTTAACAACCGATAACTCATGAGGCTTAATCTGATACACACTGCTGATACAGTGTACCTTACTAAAGTATAGTTTGGGTCCGTACCTGTAGGTTTTGCAGTTTGCTCCCAGAACACATGCTGACAAGCTTGTGTCCATATTGTGGGTTTTTTTTTTTAATAAGGCTGGGAATGTGGTAAAGGGTATTCATAGCTTTTCCAACTCTAGCAGCTCCCCAGTGGCAGTATAGCCACCTCTGAAAGCCCCAGCAGTGAATAAAGCTGTAAGTTAAAAACAGCCTTATATAACTTCACGCCCTCAAATATCATTGGAACATTTTTTTCTGGTCACCTTTAGGTAACCAGTGAGCCTCATTAATGCGATGATTGATGGCTAAACTGTTCTCTTAAGGATATTTTTTAAAGACAGGGAGTAAAATCACAGTGATTCTACCCATACACAACACTGTGAGACGCTGTGGCTAATTTTATTATCTAAGAGCAACACATATTTCTTGGCATTCACGGCAAAGTGAGGAGCCCATAATTTTGAGTAACCTCCTCACCTAGCTGATCAAATGGCTCCTTTCTTTTCTCCTTTCCCCACAGAGTGACGGACAACTAACCCCAGCAATTACTGCGACCAGACAACCCCAACAAACTAGCCTGTAATCACCACTATCAACCAAAGCGGGATGGGGGGGTGAAAGAGTCCTGAGAGGAACCTGGTCTGCCCCCGCCCCCTGTTTGCCCACCACCCCCTGAGACCAAAGGAGGATTGCGAAAGGTATCCTGCATCAGTAAACAAGGGAGGTCTTCAGGTCTTTAGGGGGCTTCCCTCTGTTTTCCATTGAATCAAATTAGGGTAGGAGCTCACACAAGCTCTGCCCATGGCTGTTATGACAGCAAGGTAGATACTCTTTCAAACCACCTGTGACACTGAACCCAAACACAACCTTTTAACCTGAGGTCACATCCACTGTACCACACAGACACCATGGCACAAGATCAGCCTCTTTTAAACAGTTAAATGGTAAATATGATTGAATTTAATCTAATCATAGTCCTGAATACTATCCAAGTGCACTGACCTTTGTTTTTCCCTTGAGATCTAATTTAGTGCATGTCAGATATTTTATCTAAGATACATGTTGTGCATTCACAGAACACCACCCAACAGCACACCGCAAGTATTAATCCATAGATAGATCTTTACGGTCATGTGCCTAATATATTTAGCTCTCTGTTTTTCTTTGGGGAGCAAACTTGATTTCTCGGTTCATTTAAATTTATAAGAGTCAAAGCAAATGGAAATATACATATATGTACTTTTTTGGAAAGGGCAGTTTTATGGCAACAAAAACAGAATCTGTGGTCTCAACAGTCCAGGTTTGATGCAAACGCCTGTGGAACCTTTTATGCAACCTGGCGTCCAGGAGATTTATAAAAATATTTTGCTTTCCACCCTTTTGAGCCTTTTAGCCCTTGCTAAAGGAAAAGTGCTAGCTCCAAAAAACCACACAGAAGAACGAAAAATCCACAGGGTCAAATGTCCTGAGTGGGCCGTTTGCCAGGTCTGTTCCACAAGCAGGATGCTCACACACAGACTGGCTCCAGCCTCCCAATCCTGCAGAAACATATGAAAACAGAAACAAATCCCAACACGAGGGCCAGCACCAGTGGTCCATGAGAATATAAGAGGCTGTTTTAGTGCAGGAACACCGTAGATCGCCCAAGAAGATTAGCCTCTGTGCTACAGGGCCTCGTGTAAATCTCCTTCTAATTGGCAAGGGAATTTGATTTGACTCATGCACTGTGAGAGGCCAGTGCTCATTATTGCTGCCCAGTTAATGCATAAACAGAGGTCTCAGCAGGTCCCCACTAAGTGGTACCAATGATCAGATAGCAGCCTCTTGGTCTGAGAGGCTGCCTTTACAGAAGTTAATTGTTCTTATTGCAATGAGCTCAATCTGTCAACTTTTAGAAACAATTTGATGCTAAATGAGGTCACGGTTAATTCCCCCAGAAAGCATTATATTTGAATGAAGGTCAGTGCCATGGAGGGTCAACAAAATGATTTCCAAAATGAAATAACATATATAACATAGACTCTCAGCAATTTCAATTAAAACAAAAACAGAGGTGTAAAGGTGTCACTTTTAGTGTTACACATGCATTCAAATGTATCTATATTATTAGTTCTACAGTTATCTAATGTGTATGTTCACCAAACCAAGGTGAGACATCCGAGGTGAAAACATTTTTTCATGCACAGGTCAATTTTGAGATTCCGGGCTATATTGCACATGTCAACTTTTAGACCAATGGGAAAAAAAGCATTCAAAATACAAATTTAGGTGTTTGTGTTAGTTCAGATTTCTGTTCTGGAATTGAATGCAAAAAAATGCATAATTAACTGGATAATGCCTAATTTGCATATTTAATCATAAGATTTTTGAAAAACTGTAATACAATTTTTTTTTAAATTTTTGGCCTTAATGTGAGCAATCAACTGGGAATTTCCATGATGATATTTCTACCTATATTATTTTAATTTAATTTAATTTAATTTAATTTAATTTAATTTAATTTAATTTAATTTAATTTAATTTTATTTTATTTTATTTTATTTTTACTAAGGGGTTTGTTTATATATCATTCATGCTTATTTAGGGAGTGATAAAAAGAGAAAAGCTCTCAAAAGCTTTTACTCTAACGTGTGATGAAAATGAAAAAAGTATTTTGAAATCTGGCTTCATCCAGCGTTCAGATTTTTGTTCTGGAAATGTATGCAAGTCAGTACATATTCATTTAGATAATAACAGAAAAAATTGTAAAAAAAAATATATATACACATATATATATATATATATATATATATATATATATATAATTATATTATCAGTTATTACAACTATTATCAGTTAGGAAAGTTCATCTGTTTATTTTTCGTATTTATATAGTTTTTAAAAATCCCTGTTTACCTGAGGTGTGTCCCTTCAAAGTTTAGAATATTTTTCTCTCTTTCCCTCTCCCTCCATTTGCACACTCACTCCTGGGGTTAACAAATTAAAATGAATGATTATAATTATATTTTGCATGAGAATATATTGCTTTTTTCTTTCTGCATGAAATGGTTCTGAATTTTAGACAACATGATTATCTTGAATTGGATGGGAAAAAAAACATCCTGAGCAACTTCCTGCCAGTCTTAAGCTGAGAGAGTTTTATCAGCGGGATGAGTGGGAGTGCTTTTGTTCCTATCTGTCCACCTGCAGTGGGCAAAACAGATCCCTCAGTGCTCTCCGTGTGATTATGGGTACTTTCAAAGAACAAGAGTTAAGATTGGTTACTAATTTGACAATATTGAGGCCAGTAAGTAGCATGACACAGCAGGGCCTGGCCCTCTGGTTACCAGCTATCATGCTGAGTCTGTCCCCAGGCAACAGTTAAGGGTCACAAGGGAAGACGTAGGCAGCTCCTGTGAGACTGCAGCGGAGCCAACCACCCACCCTTGGGCTCCGTGGGGGTGCAGGGACGAGGGCACAACAATCCAGGATCCATTAAAGTGTGACTGATGCCATTCTTTTTGGGTCTTATGACTGGATATATGGCAGCCGGGGGATAACTGGCTTATAATGTGGGACAGACAGACCCACAGCAGGCTGCTAGCGATCCAGATCCTGGCCCTCAGACACTGACCTCACAGTGGAGTCGACACCACTGCCAAATTAATTTTTCCATTTCACTAATGGGTGATCTCAGTGTATACCAATAACATATTTAATATGACAGCTTGTCAGGATAGCGAATGAAAGTCCAACTTGGAAGCTCAATCAAATATCGACACACCCTGCTGTGAGCTGAAAGGTATTCTGTTATGAGTTTATTTTGTGTGTGTGCGAGTGTGTGTGTGTGTGTGTTACATTCCTGAATACATTATCTGGAATTAACTGTTCCTAAGTACCATGTAGAGCATTACAACATGCAATTTATTTTAATAGTGTAAACAAACAGGATTTGCTGGAGCTGCTGCTTGTGGCATGACCAGCTCACGATTAAATCTGTAACAGTGGGTGGTATATCCTACCTTTCATCACCAGCCAATATTCTACGTCTGGCCCCAGATTTGGCCTAAGATGACGGGTGACAGGAATCAGGATAAGACTTGCTGACCAGTAGACTGAGGACAATGTCCTGTAAAGCCCAAGGACCTATTGGGAACCAAACTCTTGCTGTCTCCTTGTGGGAAAAAACACATTTGAATATAACTGCTTATGCTATTATTTATTAATTGTAATTAAGAGTGTTAGCATTGTTTATTTACATGTCACTATGTCTTACATGAACAAAAGTATCGTGCACTGATACTGTAAATCTTCGTCTCACCATAAAGCATTAACTTTTATAGTACAATGAAATTCATTATATGATGCAGCACTAAATTAACCGCCTATTATACCCTGACGTCTTTACTTTTATGAGAATTCCTCCCAGCAGGATCACAACCCAGGGATCTGCTTAAGCAGCTATATGGTCTCATCCTTGTAAGCCCTGATAAAGGGGTTTCCCTCCACAAATCCTGTTTAAGCCAAACTGCGCTGAGTCGCCCCAGATGATCATTTCAAGCCCAGAGGAAGCCGACAGGTCTGCTCCATCCCCAGACAGTCAGCAGCAGTATCTCTTTAATGGTTAATGTCCCCACCTGTGGTGTCCCTGCATGAACCAATTGCTAAGGTCCTGGTCAAATATTGAGTGGTTGGCTGGTGGGAAGAGCTGCTCCAGGCTATGGCTGCTACACAGGGCTGTGATCCCTTTCACCAGAGGTGTGGCACCCCACTGATGCAAGGCTAACTGGCTTTAAACTATAAAGCAGAGACCTTAATGGATTGAATATGCATCACATGAAAGTCAGCCACACTGGTGATTTATGCCACTCTCCTGTGTTGGTGTTACAGAATGAGGGGGCAATAAGGGCGCATGACTTGGACTGTCTAAGAGAGACCTCTGTTGAGATAGCTCTGATACTTGCAGGAGTAACTCTAGTAGTCTGATCACATCATTAGGCGTTGACCCTCCTGACCCCAGACTCTGGGAGACTGAGCTGTAACCAAGGGAACTGATGCAATGATGAGAACCTGAGGGGGACCCGGTCTGAGAGCTGAAGCCACTGGTGTAGATAATGCTAATGAACAGTCATGCAGTGAAACAAAATGGCTTAATTGTACTGGATTCATCTCGTGCTGAGCCACAAAGGCTAGGGGGAGGTTACGCTTCCAAACGTAGATTATTGTAATCCTCCAGTAATTACTGAGCCACATCTTCTCATGGGAGCAGTGGGGCACATGAGAGGAGTGGACTCTGCATTGTTATTCGTTATGGCAGCCACTGATGACAAACTGCTGCAAGCAAAAGCTTTCCAAAAAGCTGCACAAAACACATTTCGTGTCACTCGGACAATGTGGTCCATACAGAGCCTGCTGAGGAGATAGGCAACTGTGAAAGTCCACGTCAATGGGGCTGAAAGCGCTGACTGCTTTATGAGCCCTTGTTGTATCTCGGAAAGTTAGAGCTATAATGTGTTTTTATAATGCTAGCCCGTTCCACAATGGCCTTCGTTTTAGGGCTTTTCAATGCCTTGAAAATGTTACGCTTCTATTCTCCCTCTGAAGCCACAGAAAGCGCACTTGGCCGGGCCTGCCCTTTCTGGCTTTTGACAGGAAGCTCATGATTTTAAATGTACGGCTCATGCATAATGAATGAGACTGCACAGGATGTGAGGGCAGTGCATCCAGAGAGCACCTGGGCCAAACAAAGATGCCCTTTCTGCCATGGGATTTGTGCCCTGGTACCCGCTGTCACCAGCGCCCGGCTCGCACCCAGCTGCGAAGCATTCAAGCTCACCACGCACATTCATCTCATCAAAGTTGACTCCAAAAAGTGACACTGTCCACTCAGACATAAAGAGCTCTTTATGGGGTTATTAATGATCGGCTGAAAGCTGGGGACAAATGTTTTGGGAACAAGTTTGTCACTGTGGCTGAGCGTCGCTTTGTTTTAATCCATGCCAGTTCAGTCGGGGTGCATTCCACTGCGATGGTGGCGCGGTCTTGTGGGCGCTGAATATGTCAGAGGTTAAAAAGCACATCGGATTGTCACAGTGTTGCAGCATGTCTAGTATCTGTTTGTCTCCATTTCAAAAGTCATCACCCAAACAACCTTATCTCGACAACTGCGGAGTTGCAAGAGCAAAGACTAACTTGTCATTATTCTTGAAGGCTGCTGACCTTAAGTGACAAGTGATCATCAAAATGACTCTTGGAGTTGACCCCTGCACATGACACAATCTTGTCTGGTCCTGTTCTGTGGACAATGCCAGCGAGACTGAAAGGAATAATTAGCATCGTCTGGGCTTTCATTTAGCCTCTGACTGAACAGATGATAAATGATTAATATATGCATCCCACAAGACAAAAAAACAAAAACGCCTTGGTAGCTACAAACAACCCCACACAACAACAATTTATTTGTGAGCATGTGCTTGCGTGCGTGTGTGTGTGTATGAGCAGACCCAGCCGACTTGGCATAGAATGACCCAGTGGCATTGTTGCAGCCTCAAGCATGGCAAGATTTATGCCGATGGGGGTGTGTTGGAATCCAGGCTCTCTCATCCAGCCCAGCTGCATAGAGAACAAAACCAAAGGCCCAGCTGCAGATATTAGCATGGGCAGTCTCTCTCTCTCTCCCTCTCTCTCTCCCTCTCTCCCAGTCCATGTGCCCCCATCCCACAACTCTGTCACATGCCCATAGGGCTTTTGTGCCTCACTCTGTTGTTATGGTAATGACTCAGCCCACAAGAGAGAAGAAAAAGGGGAGATGTTAAAAGTTGATTGCAGACAAAATTGAAAGGGAGAAAACCAATAGGAAACAAAGAGGGGACAAAATATAAAAGAATTCTTAATTAATTATTGAGTTCCGCTTAGAAAGTCAAGTCAGTGCTGCCGAACAAAAGCACGAGCACACTAGTGCACGCACAAACACACACACAAACAACCCTTTCTTGCTGTATGACTTACATGAGGACTGCTTGGACCTGTTTTGAATGTAAATAGTATTAAATGTGAATACGTTATGTAATTCTTTTATTTCTCTGCAAAGCTCACCTACCTGGCTGTGCACTGTGGACCTATCGCAAAGATTACATGTGACACTGACCATATGGCATCAGTTACCGGAGCGAACCAAAACAAAAATGTGTAGCATTTTCTTACTTTTTTTTCAGAGCTTTGTCAGCTGTGACAAAGTCCAGTATGTAGCAGTGAAACACAGAATCTGTAACAAGAGCAGAGAAGTTTAGTATCAATTTAGCACAACTGCCAAAATAGTGCAAAGTAAATGAAATACACCCCCGCTATTATTATCATTCCCACCTTTCCACTGTGTTTTTGTCTAGCCTCAAAGACCATGATTCCACTGGTGCTTAACATGGCGAGACCTGCCACAGACTTGGCATGTGTGTGTGTGTGTGCATGTTTGAGGGTAACAGGCAAGGTCTCGTTCAGGTCTGGAAGCTCTCACTGCAGCTCCCCACACTCTGTGGTCTAACACATGTGCTCTGCTGGAGAGCAGGTAACTAAGCTCTCTCTGACTAAAGTCTCCTCAATCCCTTTTATTGTCTCTTTAGGCACGTGTGATGCTTTCTTCTGGCAGCATACACGCAAGCAATATAGTGCTACCAGCCTGACCAAGCATTGGCTTCAGCTTGACTCTGTCTTAACCACACACACCCAAACACACACAGTTACTGCTTTTTCCACTGCCCAATCACCCGCTGCTAGTTGGCAGGTTGGACAACTCACTTGTGCCACTGCAGCCCTGCTGTATTACAACGATCAGACAGATGGCTGTATGAAAGGGGGACTCCCTCTGTGTGGCCTAAAAAATCCAGCCAGCTGACAACTACTCCATGCCACGATGGTGAAGGGACTGTTTTTAAGTCTCCTGACCTCACTTACAGCAAATGTATGCAAAGTGTCACATGAATGTGATGTATAAGCACCTTGGCCCAGACATGAGTAAAGATTTCCCATTTGTTCAGTCTGACCTTTTCACCAGAATGAGTGCATTTGAATGCATGTTCACAGTCCCGAAGACGTATTCTCACATGAGCATGCTATATTGCATGTGGCACAGGAACATAAACACACTCATGCACAGATGCATGCATGCACACACATTGTGCGTACACAGGAATATACTTTCCCGTAATGTTTTGGCGACTTAAGTGTTGACGGCATATGTATGAGCAGCGTGGAGCTTTAATTTCTTTCCTCTTTCTTTCTTTCTTTCTTTCTTTCTTTCTTTCTTTCTTTCTTTCTTTCTTTCTTTACTACATTAATTAACACTTTTGTAAATAAACATGGTCTGACACTTTTTTTAGCTACCCGCTCAGCCTTAATGTACAGTAGTCAGACATCTTAAGCAACACAATTAGATTAAGCAATTAGATGTGTCACTCATTGACTGTTTATTGACCTTAGATAGGCTCACAGGGATAGGGAGAAATCCACGTTTTAAAAGCATACCTCGGCTAAATTCAATCCATTTCCTAATTCAGAGGTATTTATCTGTTGGCGTCAGCTAGGGACACTTAAGTCTTGTGGGGCAACGTTTGTCAAAATAAATTTCCCCATGCACGGCTAGTGGAGAGTGACAAGTGTGTATTTAATAAACCCTGATTTGTTTACCGGCTGAGCACTTAAGACCATAGGCTCCCTGAGCAATGACAGCTTGGACAACAGTCAAATGCATGTTGGGATGCAATGTTACTCTCCGTGTGTACATTGGAGTAATGAGACAGTCCTGAACATTCATTATATTCTGTGCAGGTTTTGGACGTGGGGGTGAACGTGACTCCCCCGGTGCCTTGGCAATCAATTATATATACATGAAGCTGATGCAAGACCCAGCATATATGGTGCAGTGTTAGGAGGAACAGTGTTGGTTTCATATTCACAGTCACTTCTCGTGATACAGTTCTGGCTTTGGACTTTGCCCTTACACTGCTGCTGTCCTTTAGACTGTCAGGCCATAGCGGAGATCTCTTTAAGTGGTACGAGCACTGATAAGAAAACATATTGGAGAGGTGTTCCATCATTGACGTCCCTGTAAATAACTGATAGATAACTATTACATGTTTGCATATGAAATATTAGTGGTGCTTATTTAAGACCTTTGAAATGGGCTGTTTGATTAACAAAAGCATGTCTAATTTGAATTTTTTTTCAACCATTTCTGTCTACAATATCTCTTACCTTCTACCTGCTCTGCTTCAGTAGTACTCTTCTCCCTTTGGAGATAAACCAACGGCACATAATTGCCAGACCAAACACTATTGTTTGCTAGAGAAGAGAGCTGGAAACACATATGACTTGCGTAATGTTTGCCCATAGCACCAGTAGAAAGCATCACGCTGCAACACTTCCACTTATTACTACTTTTACTGAAAGATATGTCACGAGAAACAGTGACAGCAAGAGGTGACAGTTCTCCTTGGCTGAATCCAAACGTCCACTCTCTGGACTCGCAGACTTCAGTCGTATGCACCGTGACAAGTTCGTCATCACGTAACGTCTGCGAGGGCAGAGACTGCAACCCTCTGATAGACAGCCCTTGAGGCCGTTTCATTCATTGCCATGGAAACATTCGAGTGACGATTACAATCATTGTAACTGCTGTCATATACTGTCTGCTCATCTGTCCCTGCAGATAACAAGTTATAAATCTCTGTATAGGGTTGTTTTCTACAGTACATATTTCTGTATCGTGATGTTGTTGGATATTATTTCTGGCCTACATAAGTCAAATATTGTTTTACAAGGCTACAGTAACTGTTTTACATATACATAAATTTTGTTTTTTTCAGTCGGCTATTAAAGAAACAACAAAGTCACCTCCGTATTGCAATGAATTGTGGGTAATTAAATCAGTGAAGTCTGCTGAAGTCGGCGCCCCAAGCGGACTCTGTGGAATACTGCAGGAAGTCCACTATAGGCCCCTTGTGGACTGGATGAATTGTGGATTTGGACAGCCCTAAGCCTTCCCAGACTTCTCGGGAATGTACCGGCAAAGTCTGCAAGTCTGCAAATGCAGTGAAGTTCAGGGCATTTGGATTCAGCCTCTATACATCACAAATGAGGAGGAGGATTGGGGGATAAAATGTGCTTTCTCAGGGGTGGTGAAGCTGGATGTATGACAGTGGAATAAAATGTCACAGGGGCGCGTCCACAAGCACCAATGTGTGCCGAGCCTCCACCAGTGTAGAAAATAATAGGCGTGGCTGTTTTGAAGCACACTGTTTAGCGGTGGCATGTTTTGGCGTTTAGACATCTGCTGACTGCGTCTCTGCTACATAAATGTAAATATTGCTCATTTATGGTGCTGGGGCTGGTTGCACAGAGCACATTAAGTATGACACTTAAGATTTAGTTTTTCCCTTAGCTGAAAAAATTATTTAATGGTGTTAGAGAGTTCGAGTTAGAGAGCACAGAGTCTCTTGAAAGGTAAGACGTTAAGGCATTTACTGTACTGAAAGAGATTTTACAGCAGTAAAGTTCTACTGTTTCTATGGAGACCATTTGTTTGCTTGAATGTGTGCTTGGCTTGTGCTAAGCTACCTGTTGTTGCACTCAAGTATATAATCTTACAAAGTTGGCTTGAATGTAAAAAAAAAAAAAAAATGGCAGAAGATCAGAAGACACTAAACCAAAATTGGTTGGAGCAAGAAAAAAATCATACTTCTGGAGAAATTCAATAAAAGAAAGAACGTACAGGAAAGTCGATTTGATCCAAAAATAACAGCAAACATGAAGCAATGAATGTGGGAGGAAATTGCAACAAAATTTAATTCAAGGTACTCAGCAGTGTAGCAATGAAAATATTTGACGTTAAACAAAAAATAAATAAACAGAACAGTTATTCTTTACTTCCAAGGAGGTCATTTTACAGTCACGTTTTTGCTAATGATTTTGTTTGGTACCATTTTAGAACAGTTGTGTTATGTTTTAAAGCAACATCATCGGGACCATCTTAAGGGCAGCATTTGGGTGTCAGTCTATCTAACAGTCTTTTGGTGCATACATCAATATTAATTTCAATTACCATAGAAATAAATAGTAATGGCATGGGCCATCAGGAATTGGCATAGTTCGTATTGTCATTTTAAAGCTTTCATCTTCATACCACAGTTATGTAAGAACCTTATTTCTTAACAGTCATCAACTTGCAAATTTAAATTGTTCTAATCATCCATATTTTGCAGTACAAAATGCCTCCAGAATTTAAAACAAAATTTCAGTGTTGGCAAACACAAGCCTTCCCACAAAGCCCAGTAAAAGACAGATAATATTCAGTCACATATGGAGGGCTGACCATTAAGCTGCCCTTTCACTCCAGAGGACAGACAAACAGGAGGAGATTTACTGCCCTAATCAAAGCCCTGTCGGCTGCTGGAAATCGACCGTGAATGACGTCATCAGCCTGTCCTCACACTGATGGTTTGATTTATAAAGTATGCAGGATGCTTGGATAGGAAAAAAAAGAAGTGCTTTCACAGTCCTACACAGAATGTGCCATGTGGAAATGTAGACCTCGTCATCAGTGATTCTCAGCTCAATCTCTCTCGTCTTGGTAGGTAGGGAGAGGGGTGTTAGCACAGAGGTAAACTAATGTACCAGCAACTTAGTTATTTGCTCTTATTTTAAGAGAGCCAAAAACAAGCTGATCCTGGAACTCCTATAGTAGTCCCATTAGACATATGTTTCTTTTTGGTAACTGAAAACAAAGCTCATTAGCTTGAACACATTTTCTGTTTCTACATTTAAGGTAAGGCAAGCAGGATAGTATGTGCCCCGTATGTGATGATGATGGTGTTTACATGGTGTCTGTGCAACATCAAATGCAGGCTCTCCGAACACCTTTATCCCCTCTGAGCATACAGGAAGCCCAGTATACTCTGTCTTTAAGTCCCTAAGTGGAAGAAGACTAATTTGGTTACTTGCTATAGGTTGATGGATGGATTGTGGTTAGTTTGCGAAAACAGTCATGCTTTGGCTTTTAATAAACAATTTAGACCCTGGAGGATAGTCCAGAGAATTACTTGAGAAGCCTTGGATGAGATGAGGCCCCTTTTGCCCAGTGCGAGCACCTTCCTGGAATCCAAGATTTTCAAACTGATTCTAAAACTATTGGTGTGAAATTAAAGGTTTGCTGGGTCCTAGATTACGCATCATAAAGTAAACTCTCACAAGGCATAAAAATGCTCTGAAATTGAAAATGTGCTTTTCCAAACATTTGGAGCAGCGCTCAAAGATGTCCTGAGGTGGTAATGAATGGAATGTAAATGGATAATGTTTTTATGGGACTGTAGTTGTGTTGGACTCAGAGCAAACCAAACACTGGCCAAGTTTTCCTGGCAGGAACCTTTTATTGGTATTCAATGATAATTAAAAACCCTGACTTATGCATAGGCGTACTTTGTCTTTTAGTGAGAAGCAAAGTCCAAGTGTAAATAAAGGGAAATTAATTAAATGTTGGGCAGTTTAGTGTGGCGCCATGGAAAGAGTACACAACTTCAAAACATGCCAAATTCTAGATGAATCAAGCCGGGGTGATCTGTCATATATTGCCTGGTTTTGACAGGACATATACAGTTTCAGTGACGTGGCTGAGAAATTGAGACAAATTGGGCAAAGTTCACAAAGTAAACACAGGGGAGTCTCGGGACATTTTTTTTGTTGTTTTTGTTTTTGAATCTGTGCATTGCCAAGTCGGTTGACTTCTGTAAACAAAGGGGTTTCATGTTGGAGTTCATTTGGAGCCCTGCTTTTAAAAGAGGAAGTCTTAGCAGTGACGCTAGCCAACATGGTGCCTTGGTACTTAGTACACTGCAGGTAATGTCAGCACTGAGGAACAAACACTAGATGGGAAATTGTTGAGGATACATTGTACAGAGGGCATGATTTACATTTTTCTTGAGCTCCTTATTGTAGGAGTTTAGTCTGAATTGGTTTTTAGCACTGTTGAGCAGCAGTAGCACACCATATCAGGCAGGTGCAGTAACTGTTATGAGTATTATCAGTTATAGTGCAAAGGATGTTGTGAAATTTGCAACACAGGACGTAATTAAACGTATCCTTTGTATGGGATCTTACGAAAATGCACATACAACGGTTCATATGATATCTAACAAATTAGCGCCCCATGAATGATGTTACATACTTCACATAAACTTTTGTAGGTTAGGTTTAGGAAAAGGGACGTGGTGACAGTGTACCATAAAGTAACTTAAACTTTTCTTGGTTTCATGTAGTTCTGAGCACCGGTCTCCTGGCAGAAAGTTCTGTGTTTCGTAACCCATCCACCACCCCAACCTGCCTCCATACAGTATGTAGACTACTTCCTCTCTATCCTGTCAGCACATTGGTCATATGATTGCAGCCTTCCCAATTACGTGTGATTATATACAAACTAATGGCGCATGACTATGTGGGTTATACACAAATTGTGGTGCATATATGAACAGTGCATGAGAACCGCCTCATTTAAACACATGCAGTCAGGTTAGTCAATAAATTTCGAGGTAAAAAAGGGCAATTTCTCGCAACGTTACTACAACCTGTTCTTAATCATTACAAAAACGACTCTATGCATCATATTGTTATATTTAAAACAGTCTCATTACCCTCACAAGTGTAAAAACAGAGAGGTAAAAGGACTTGTGGCTCGAAGTGTCTGATTGGGCCCTCAACAATGATTGTGGTCTGAATAGGTTCACAAAGCCCAGAGCCAGTTTGTTTAAACCAAACTAATCCAAGCGTGGAGGCAGGACACTGAAATTGCAGGCCTCCTGAAAGGTGATCTGGCGGCAGAACTTCGTTCCAAGGACCGAAGTTTACATAGGATAAATAAAAATAATGAAGAAGAAAATAACAGTGCTGTTTGCCAGGTAGCTTTTTGTGTGTTTTGGTTACGCTTTGTGTTGTTGTGCATTTATCTGTATTGTTGGTAGGATGTTGCTTGTGAATTACCATTTCAGATACACAAATATTGAAATATTACATTGGCATTCTGGAATAAAGCCAAAAAAAGAGAGAAATAATAGTTAATTTAAAGTTTTGAGGGTCCAAATATAACAATAGGAAGCACTCTTGCAGACTGATTGCTGACTACCAATAGTGGCAAATTAATTAAAGGCTGAAAGATGTAAAACTCTCTAGGAATTTTTCATTACTGGGGTGACTTCACTCTCTGTCCATCAGACGATTAGACCTGACAACCTTGTCCTGCACGTCTGCACCAGCAGTGTGGTAATCAGCAGTGTCTGTGCAAACCACAGTATGGATTTCAACCCTGGACTGCTGAGGACTTCCATTGCTCACATGTGGCGCAGAACACCTCTGCCAGGCCTGTCAGTTCATGTTCCAGGCCACTGCTGCCTAAATGGATCCTGATTGGCTATTTGGACAGGGAATTGTGCAAAAGGTTGACATATGAATCACTGTCGCTCCCCTGTTTCACACTGTAAAGAGAAACATTAGGGGGGAAAAATGCTATCCATGTACGCTACATGACATTCAATATGCCTGAGTTGACCTTTTTCTTCATGTTTAATCAGTACCCATAAACAAGGCTATTAATCTTTATTTCTATCATAGATTATTATGACATTTTGATATGATCAATGCTACTGAGAGCCTGGAAATTGGGCTGTTTTGTCTGAGTGTTTTTACTGTTAGGTCTGGTGAATGATGAATGAGTTTTGACATAATGGCTTCACCTCAGCCTTCCAAGAGTTTTGTCTACCTGGCATCCTAACTATTGACATACAACAGATATTTAACCTCATGCGTTTAGAGGCAATTTCTTTGTAGGCAATTTGTAAAATGATAACCATAGATTTATAATCACAAAATGTAATGACAGCAAGGGACAGAAGACGTTGATGTAACATGGCAGACCTGGGCCCAATCCCATTTCACATTTTAACCCCTTTCATTCGTTTTCAAGTGCCACCTTGGCCCTCGAAACAGAGTTACAAGGGGTGGTGGTTGAAAACTTCCCCTATGAAAAAGTACAACCCTTTAAGACCCTGATACATCATCAGTATGCTGGTGTTTACATAAACAAATGTGTCTTGTATTGTCGGACATTGCAAATTGCCCATTGCTACCGTGGTCACTTCTTTTGCGTGGGCTACACGCCCTCTGGTTCCCGTCTCAGACAACCATTAGCCAAAACTAACAGATACAAATTCTCCTTCATACCCTCTGCCATCTCACTGCTTAACTCTGTACAGTACAGGTAGCATCATCATTAGTTCATATTTTATTCAAGTATGCGTTTTTATTTATTTAGTTACGACTGATTTTATGTGACTGTTGCCTTGTGTGTGTCAACCTTGTTGTTGTCATTGTTGTTTGTTGCTGTTGTTTTTATTGCTACTGCGGCAGAATCAATTGCCCCTCGGGGACAAATAAAGGTCTTGAATCTTGAATCTTGAATCTACAGGCATCCTTTTGTGGTTGTCAGGAAGCTCGCAATTCGTTCACAGCTTAAGTTCCATGCTATAAATCAATCAAACAAGTCATCAAATAAAAACAAATACTGTTTCATTAAAAGGCAAGTGGTGCTCTGTAGGCTAACGTTAGCAACCTGTTTTCCTACCCTAACATTCTGCACTGATAATAGTAGCAGCAGTAACAAGTGCAGCAACTTCGCTGCTGGACTTTCGGGCATCATATGTCATCAAATGAAGGGGAATGTCACATGGAAAAATGTCAAAATGTGGCACTGTCATGCACAGATCAGCAATAACAATGTAACGTTAGCTTGTAAGCTACCGAGACATCGGCATACAACAAAGAAAATACATTTGTGGGTTTCTTTTGTGATGTGATTTCTCATATCACTTGGTTTAAAATGTGCCCTTCAAATCTCTATCTGAAGGGTCGTGTAGCCCTTACACTTCACCTTACCCCTCTATCCCAGCAAGAATTGGGACACCCCATCCCGACATGATGTGCAAAACAAAGGGGTGAGGGCTAAGTGGTCTGGGCAAGTGGTGTATTGGAACTGGGCCTTGCTGCTTGCTGTCGGCACTGCAGGATCACAGATTAAAAACCTCATCTAGGCAGTCCCAGGTTGCTGTGAAAAGCCCTGACAACCTAGTTACCGAGTCTTTTGTTGTCACAATGTTTTGTTACAGTCATTCTCGGCACCAACCAAGAAGCATGACCCATAGCTTCATACGCCTTCTAAATGGTATGACCCGTGCAATGAGCCAGCTAGTGAGCCGCTACGATGACTGACAACACATGAGGTTGTCTCATCGCTAACTGGGGGAGGAAACGCACTGCAGACCCTGACACCACAAAGCATGAACAAAACCATCCACACCCAGAAACAGAGTAAGTGGTTTTTGCAGGGAGAACCAAAGGTAACATTACGCACTCTCCTTGGACACAAAGACAATAATTATCAGCCAGCAGAAGCCAAATCTGTGTGATGATAAAGAAACAATCTTGTTGATCTCCTCCCAGAGTCCAGCTTGTGTGCAGGTGGAGCCGCTGTTATCACTTAGATAGGCATACTTGTCATTGTTAAACTCCCTCCACAGACAGGTAGTGTCTGGTCATGTTTATAAGAGCCAGAGAGGAGACAGTAGTACTGGAACACTGTCGCGTGAAAGGATGGTATTTCCTGTTGCAAAAGAGGGAATGCAGAAATACATGTTTGATGCCTGTGAATGTGATTCAGTTGCCAAGACAAACACATCCCTATAGTTGTATCATGATAATCAGACGCATGCTCTTTGATTTCTGGGAAACAGGAAGTAAGGGAAATAGAATGTGTCTTGAGTCCCGCTGATGGCGCCGTTCTTTAGGAAGCAAGTTATTGCCTCATGTAAGGTGGTGGTTGGTCAACAACAGCTGCACTGATGGTGTGGTCCACTCTTAGGAGGAGAATCGCAGAGAAAAACTCAAATCGCTTACCACTGGGAAGAGAGACAGCCTGTTTTAATTGCATTGGCACAGGAAGTGGGTGGTCAGTGATGGCAAGCTGAGGGAGACTAAAAAAACCTTGTCCATCATGTGTACCACTGCATGTCAGCTGAGCAAAGTGAGTCATAACCGTGAGAGAGAGGATGCATGATTGGCACATGCAAGGCAAAGTTCTCTCCCAACATTGCAAAGACCCTGGATTGGTTGACTTTCCAAGAAACACAATTGGCAATGTTGGGTGGGTCGGAAACCTGACGTGCCAGAATGTTTGTCACACAGAACCATATGAGGAGCTGTCATTGGAAACTGTTTGGAAGAAGGCAAGGGCACTTTAAAAAAAGGATACTTGGCAGGTTATTGGATGAACCATCCGTCTATCACGGTCTATCACGGTCCAGTCGGAAAAACAGTGAAAACTTCTTTTCCGTCAAGAAAAGCCTTCAGTGCCAGTCTTTAAGTTAAGAAATACTGTCTTCTTTTAATATAACTGATGCTTCTATGCTATAGTCTTTAGGAGCCACCATTGTTGTTCTGAATGGAAAGTCATCTCTTCATGCCTCACCACACACACCTAAACTATGGCTGTCATTGCCAGTAGCTCTTCACAGGATGCTGATTAGTCAAAAGCACTGGTGGTTCGGAGCCAAACGCATTTCAATCAGGAGAGACTCGTTTTTATTGACATGTGGACATAAGTTGAAAAATGTGTAAAGTCTTTGATGATTAGATCCCATGGAGATGGTATGATTTAAGGAGGGTGATGAATCCATGGTCAAAAAGGTGAGTCTAAATTGCCCGTAGGTGTGAATGTGAGTGTGAATGATTGTCTGTCTCTATGTCTCAGCCCTGCGATAGTCTGGTGTCCTGTCAAGGGTGTACCCTGCCTCTTACCCAATGTCACCTGGGATAGGCTCCAGCCCCCTTTGCGACCCCCAACAGGATAAGTGGTTATGGAAAATGAATGAATGAATGACTTTGCTGTTGTCGAATTGTTAATGCACCCCAATGGCTTGTTTATCAAGTGGTGTGAGAGTTTTAAATGTCATGAGCAGCTTATCATTTTTCTGATGCTTACTGGACAGTTGCTAGAGACATTAAAATGTTGCATTTTCTACAGGAAGCAAATGCAAGGTCAAGGGAGTGAAACTAGAGCAGAAGAAAAATGAAACAGTATTGGCCCAGCTTTAAAAACTGCTACTGTTTTGTAAAGTGCTTCTAGTATTTTGTATTCATTAATCCAGATGATTAATTACATCTTTGTGGTCTGAATGGTGTATTAACAGATTCACTTGAGTTTCATGGTAAAGGTATAACATTCAGTTATTTTCCTAGTCGTTTTCAGTGCAAGACCTTACTACACCGCATAAAAAGTGATTTGTGGGTGCCCTCTCACACCAATCAGGGAGCGTATTCATTAATTTGTATATTTACAGTACCAAAAGGGTGCCCCAAGTTAATTAGCCACTTACAACAACATTGCTTTTTAATGAAGCATGCATCCACCAGTGTTCTATGGGCTACTGTTTATTTAATTCCTTCATTGTAATGGACCTCAGATGCCTCATGTTTACACCAGCAGAAGTCAGCGAATGTTTTTCTAATTCACTTCAGCTTGAAGTAAAGTAAACATATATTTTCAAACTGTCGTTCCAGTGGAATCATTAAGACCTTTTTCCGGTAATTATGCTGAAAAATTAAGTTTGCAATTATGCCATGTCTACTTAATATACAGTAAATGCCACATTGCTACCAGGGGTGATGACAGTGACATCTACTTGTAATTAGAAGCAGTCAGTGTGTTGCTGACAGTTTAATCGATGTGGCCTCTTGCACATATACACAGTAGCATTGTTGATTTCTATTCTTTTCCAATTAAAGGGTAACTTAAAGGGTAACTGGTATTTCTCAACCAGGCACCTGCTTTCTCGTGTTTTTGTGTCTAAGTGACTGAGACAACAACTTTTGAAACTGCTTCAGTGTTGAGTGAGACCACTGAAGCCGACAGCAGTGAACAGGCTGCAATGTAACCACTCAGGACATTTGTGCACCATCAATTTATACCCAATGCCATTGACAGGCTCAGATTATTATTCTACATGTCTGACAGCATTATGGAAAGGATACCTACAGAGATAGACCTTTTTTAAAGATTAGGATCCTTTTGGTTTAACCAAAAACACCCCCAAAATTGCTATCTGCAAACCCACCAGACCCTGTCTAAATAAACAGTCATTTTAACGTGTATAGATCCAGCATGTTTCCACATCTAACTTGCTGAATCAAAGGTTTATTTCAACCAAACCAGAGTTGATGATTGTTGGAACAATGGAAAGACAAACCAAGAGGGTTTTTGTGAGTTTTATTTTGTTTCGGCCATCTTTAAATGAAGTGTGTTTCACAATAATAAAATTGGTGTTTATTTAAAGGAAGTCTGGTGGGTTTGGTGATAGCGATTTCTGGGCTGTTTCTGGTAGAACAAGGAAGATCTTATCCTTTAACAAAAAGAACACATGTCATCAGAATAATCTGAGCCTGTCAGTGGCAAAAACAAGCACTTTTAGTGGTTGTAAATTGACAGTGCACAGTTGCCCAGCAATGTTACATTGCAGCACGTTTAGCCATTTCTGGCTGCAGCGGTCTCTTGCAATACTGGACCAAATTAAAAATCTTTGTTTTCATTCATCACTTGGACACAAAAACATGGGAAAATAAGGTCCAAGTGAAAAGAAAATACCAAAGTTAACCTTTAAATACATAGAATATATGACTGTGGATGTGAAATATGATGTTATGCTATAATACAGATGTAAGAGGCTGTGATTTCTTGCTCCATTCTTTGTAAGTAGTTTGAGGGACCTCTCTGACTTCCTGCCACCGACACTGGTCGGGTTACGCCAAGGGGCGTATGAAGATTGTTATCATCCGGTGATCCGTCAGGGTAAATAGGACATCTTCTATACACAGGAAATGCATGCATTCCACATGAACTGAATGGTCAAAAAGTCCAGGACAGCTGAGGATAAGTGGCTCATTCTATGAATGGAGAAATGAAGGAAAGTGAACAAGTATTGTTTGGTCTGCAATCTGTCTTCGAGAGAGACAATGCCTCTTTGATTGTAGTCTCTGTGGCCCCTAGATTCAAGTTCAATGCCAAGGAATCAATAGGCTGTGGCACAGGGGCCCCAGTTGTCAGAGGTCAAATGAGTGGGAGGGTGCGTTGGGTGTGAGGGGGGAAAATGGGAAGTAGATGTGTTTTAAGGTCAGGCTGAGAGATTTCCCCCTGAAAAAAAAAAAAAGAACACGACAAAGCAGCAGAACGGTGTAAGTTGTGTCTGACTTTTGACCCCAATCATGAAATATGCTCGTGACCATACTCAGTTTTGACAGGCAGTTAAATTTGCATCAAAAGCCTAATAATTAGCACAATTAGGTGCAGTTGTGCCGTAAAGAGTACCTGCATAGTATAACACACAGACTTTAGAGCTTAGATTGGGCCCAAAAATCCAGCCCGACCCCACCAGAGCCCGTGCACAATCTGTCCAGGCCCGGCCCGGCCCGTTCCTTTAACTGTAATTATGAGCCCAAGCCCGGTTTAAACCCGAATTTTATTTTTTTTTTTAAGTATTGGGCCGTTACAACTGACGTTTTGAACTAGAGTTGTTGGGATACGAATGTGGACATTGAAGGCTGACTCTCGTCTTTTTTTCCATGGCAAGCCTTCGTCATGTGCCTCTTAAGTGTCGAGGTCCCCATCTTTTTGCTGTCATATACCAGCATCATGCTGCACTTGGTACACTCAATGAAGCCGATACACACGTTGTCACCATCGACAACTAATTTAAAGCTGTCCCAAACCTCGGACTTCCCTTGAGATTGGGCCAATTTAAACTCTCCTGGGGCTATTTTTTCTTGACATCCGAAGGCCTCATTTCGCTGGTTAGGCCTATGCGCAGCAGGTCAAGTGTGATGCGTGCGTGGCCAGTGGCGCCGTCAAGGCCCCCCCTGCCCAGGTGTGATAAGAAGTTGGTTCCATAGCCTAGGTCTGTTATGAGGAGCCTGATGGGTCGTGTCAGGTCCGGGTTGGGTTCAGGCAGAGAATCTAAGCTCTAACTGACTCGTCATACTTGTTTTTATATTTTCCCCCAGCATCAAAGCATTCCCTTAATTTTTTCAAATGACATAGTGACATCACCTTTATGTTTTTAAAAAATACCTTAAATTCTCAATGATTCTGCCAATTTCTGTTTTCCTCCTCCTTTTTTTTTTAACTGCTGAGCACATACAGTTTCACGGCCTTTTCTACGCTGATTCGATTCTGCAGCAAATGTTCCTTCAGATATTGTGCGCTGACGTCTGGCCAGGTTTCTTCTATCAGTGTCAGTCACTATAACAGTGCCTAGAAGTCAGGGATAATCACTTTGTGTCATTTATATTTATTGTGCTCCACATTAAAGACTGGTTTCTGGAAAAGAAGTTTCCTTGATAAGCAGGAGGCCTTTGCGCTATAAAAAGAAAGCATCTTCTGGTCTGGTTAATTATGTGCCTTGGTTATGTAAAAAGGTGCTCCATACACTAAAGGGTCTGTGAGACAGTCCCGTAATGAATCACTCGTGGTCTGGAGGATGTATCATCTGAGTATTAGCTCAGACAGCAGCCTAATACTGTCTGTGTCTGAGATTGTTGGCCCTCTGCCCGCTGCACTACTGTCTGGAGGATGAATATCAGAAAGGAAAATGCTGAACATTTGATAACTGGCTGTGTGTGTAATAATGTGTGCATATGTTCCAACTCACACTGGAAAATAATGTATTTTTATTTACTTATTTTGTTATATTGCACACGTTTGCATATATGTTTACTAAAAGACATTACTTCCAAACTAATTTCATCTGGGGTTTTTTTCAGTTCAGTATAGAGAATGAGGAAAAACAGCCAACCCACTTGTTTGAATGCTTTTTTTAAAAAAAAAAAAAAAATTTCTATCTATTGACAAAAAATTCAGATAAGATTAAAAAAAATGAAGAATCTCTTCCATGAGCGGGGCTTTCCCCGATAATCAAAGTTGACAGGTGAGGGATCTAATTGCACCCACTTACTGCACAGACAATGGTATGTGGAAGGGTGGGTACATTCATAACACAGGTTTAATTATAGTGTATGTGTAATAGTATGTCTATTGAGTCACATACAGTGTAAATGCAAGGACTGCCCTATGGGGAAATTAGCTATTTTTTCAACATGATGTGTGATGTGTGACAGGAAGGATTTGCGGCAGGAAACTGCCAGCGGATTAAATGTGTGCCGAGTAAAAATACAGGGTCAATTTTATATTTTCCCTTAAACATGGAGCCAAATGAGAGTGTTGCCACAAAGGAAGCCACAGTATATCCTCAGCACACCCACTTTGTAACTAAACGCTGGGTCAGACTGTGAGTCTGAGCCGAGGCCATGGCTGGATCAAAGGCCGATTCTGTTGACGTTACGGTGCGAAGGCATAAACCGGCATACATGACCGACTGAGTCATGAGACTCACAGTGAATCAGCAGCCTATCAGCTGAGACTGGCAAATGTTTGTCTTACCATTGTCTGTGTTTATTCTCCTACAATAACTATGAAATCACAGTATGTGTTTGTCGCACATGTGCTGCCTTTCTCTGTGTGGCAAGCTCTCGTAGTTTTTCTATTGTCTGATCAGCAGATACTCAGATAATAGGTTTAGCCTCCAAACCACACTTGGATAAACTTTGTGGGACTTGTGGAGGAATGCTTCATTGCACTGTCATCCGAAAGAGGAAATGTAAAACACATGAAACATGAAAAGGCTGTAATTATTGTCTAAGAGCTGCGGTGAGGTTGAGGAAGGTACACTCTGTGTTGGTGGTGAAGGATATTTCATTTACTGAACTCTCTGTCGGTTCATTGGTTCAACTCGGGGGAAAAAAATTTTTATTTCGTCATTTGTTTTTGTTTTTTTTAAATAAACCTAAACAAACTTGTTATTGTGGCATAATTTGTAATCTTTACAAGGAATCCTTTTTGTCTTGCATTACATGTTTATAACTCTCCCTACAATAACATCACATTGTGAATTATTGTCTTCGAGTGGCTTACCTCACACAGGAGATGAATGGCTCTGCCCGTGTGATGACATGTTAAATATACTAAAAGGAAAACACGACCTGTGTTGGCACCGAATGTGGAGAAAGCTGTGAGTTACTCAGCGGGAAAGTCAATTTATTGACTTCCTAGATCAACATGTATTCCTACTGAGTGACATTAGACATGATAGCAGTGAAAATAATTACTCAGTAAACTCTTAAAATGGTGCTGTGTTTACCCTTTTGTGTAATGTTTTAGTGAATTCCGGGCAAAGTGAAAGATCTGTGCATGGCAGCCTGCAACAGTTAAAGAGTGACAACTTACCGTTGCTGAATAAATAATCTGTTATTGACAATTTGACAGTAGTTTTAGGCTACAAATGAATGAAAACACTCGTTTACACGTGTGCTGTATGAGTGGAGGAGAATCCCTTGACTCAGTGACTGTGCTTCCATACTGTTTCTTTATCTGACGCACCCTCTCCAGGAATGCAAAGCCGTTTCATCAGAGGCGGTGGAGACCAAAAGCTGTCTGAAATCCATGTGAAGGAGCTCTGTTAGTCAGATCCTGTGCACCGTAGGTGGTTTGATGTAAAATAGATGGCATCTTTTCCCACATGTAGAATGCAAGGTGCAGTTCAACCACAAGGAAACTGATTATCATATCTCACTACATGTTTAGACACCCTTGTCTTAACATACCCACTTTTTCCATCTAATCTTTATCATAATAGAGGTCTTATTGGTCTAGCCAGAGTTATTACGGCTTCGTTCCATGGTACATTATCAGCACACTCATCTCTGTTGATCAACAGGGTCATCGTCACTCCAGCGAAATGAGATAAAGAGAACAGTTATGACAGCATGTTCTCATAGGAGGGGCCAGTGAAGTCGAGCCAATGGATGGAGGGGATTTAAGAGCCGATGGGTTACTCCAGTGCACGGTTCAGCCCACAGCCAGCGCAGCTCTTCTTTTTGAGGTCACGCAGTTGGCATTCCTTTTCCAGAGGAATGTGCCTCATAAAAAAACATTACTGATTGCTCAACTTTGTCACAGGACGTTCACTTTACTGTAGCGATACTCTTGTAAAGTGGTACTTGTAAAATAGTTGTAATGGTTTGATGCTGGCAATTAGTTGGATGGTTATTTCTGTTTGATCAAAGTGGTCCCACAACAATTTGAAGCTTCAATATTGTTGGATATTAGTCATTCTGTTGTGCAGGTACCTGTTTGCTTTATTGATTTACTGTTTTAAGAGTATGAAAATTGCTATATTGTTTTTGTTATTTCATTTCGTTTTCAAAAACCTGAAACTTCTATGCAGCTTTAGGAATTTATTTTATTTGGGTGCAATTTGGATGTTTTATTTTATTTTTATTTTTATTTTTATTTTTATTTTTATTTTATTCTTTTTTTATTTTATTTATTTATTCATTTTGCTTTTGATGTGACCTGCTATGTGTGTTTAACAGCAAATAATTAAATATAATTGATTGATTGATTGAAATAACACTTGCTGCACAAATGTACAAACTATATATATTTTCCAATTATAAAAACAAACTTTTTGCAATTTTGGTCGAATAGAAAAATCATTCTACATGGATACTTTTACTAAATTTGTAGCTGGTATATTATTACAAATTGTCAAATCCTAGCTGAGGATCCATGCAGCTGATACGATCTGCATATCATGACAGACAGGTAATATATCAATAGGATCTGAGGAGCCTCTTGGATCACAGAGGAGCAGATGAGCTATAATCCAGGGATCAAAGAGGCACATTCCAGGATAGACGGACCTGTCTACAGACAGGCTGTCTGAACATCCACCTGCCTGACAGAGGAGCCCATCCACCTGCCTGCCCTGTACATGTCACCAGTTTGCGTGATGTCCAGTTAAAACATGCATGAAACGAAGGCTATTTCCCTTGGTGCATGGCAAGAAAAGCTTTTTAAGGGGGACACCACTGACATTAAGAATTTCAGTATGTTATTTCCACGGCCTAGGAAAGTTTAGTGGGTATTGTAAACATGACATTTTGTCTCTGAAAGCCAGAAACCACAGAAGTAAGTCTCAAATTTGTGATTAAACTACTGATTTTTTTTTTCTTCTTTCTTTTTTTTCTAATAATCAAATAAGCATTATTAGTGTTCTCAGCTGTGAAGCAGAAAATGTACCCCTGAGTGCATTCTGTGTAATCTCTAACATGTTTCCCAATCCTTTATCTGTGCAGCAGCTCCACACTTTATACCTGAAGTATACCCTGACATCACAAATTTGAGTTTTAGCACTCTAGTGTTTGGATCTGGAAGAGAGTTGTTAATGTTTACTAATGTTTTTGGACTGATTTAGACCATAGGAATGACACATATAATATGTATGCATTTGAAAATGGTCGCAGTTCCCCTTTAAGGCCTGGTGGCTACATTGGCTCGATCATATACCAAGTTTTGGGGAAATGAATGTGACCTGTAACATTTGCTGCATGCCATCTGTGTCGTGTTTTATCTTCCTCCAATGTTTGAGTTATATTCTGTGCTATAAACCATTAGAAATCTATGAAGGAACATATGAACTTTTTCACCAGTATCAAGTTAGTGGTCAAATTTATTATGGACACAATTAAGTTAAAAGCATGAGGATGACCAATTTTGACGAGATGAGTCAGGCTTTGGTACAAGCTTGAAAGCTACAGCAGTGGTACCCTACTGGTCCAGCCATGCGGTCCAGATTTCTCCTTATTCATTAGTTCAAGAGTCAAAGTTTGATACATTCAATGTCATACTTACGTTTGGCCATGTTGTTTAGCTAGTTTGCTGTCTTCATCAAGTGGCTGTCGGTTAGTCTCTCACTCTACAGCAGAAAACGGCACTTCAAAATAAAAGCTCTGTGCCAGAAATTCACTGTACTTAAAAATAAAGTGTGTTATTTTTACATTCAGTCCATTCAGAATGGGCCCATGACCCACTTTTGGGCAGCGACCTACCACTTGTGAACCGCTGAGCTATGGGATGATTAAAAATACACTTTCACTTGAACATTAAATTCATTTTCTGCTTTCTTTGTTCTGTTGTTTAAAAGGAAAGTCAGAAAAATATATATTTTTAAATCCATCATGACTGATGCAGAAGAATATTGTACTGAGATTATAAAGTGCACAGTTATAAAAACCCAGGTGCGGAGAAATGCCTGTTGACTGTTCTCAGTATCTGTTGGTTTAAATAAGCAAATCAGCATATTCATCCCCTGAGCTGGAGCTCCGAGTTAACCACTGTAATGTATTTGCTTAGCTATAAATCAAATGACTGTCATCTGTGTTTGCACTGCAGCTCTGGCTCTTGTCACACCTTGTGTTTCCTTGTTTTACAGAAACCACTGAATGCATGTTCTCTGCTATAAAACATTCCCGTTCAGTGATGGTCCTCGGCTCATCTTGCATGTAAATCAGGTATGTTATCTTGTAGTGCGTAAAGCACACAAAACACAGATTGGGTTATCTGTTTTTAACTTTAAAATGAAAAGGACTAATACATGACTGTTTAAAGATTTGAATAAATGATTACACGTGAAAGTTTAAACATTAACAAAGCCTTTAAACTTTCCATGTTACTGAGGGAGGAAAAAGAGGGGGAAAAAGTAAATGGCACGCCAAACGGACACGTATTTACATAGACAAACATGAGTGACAAACAAATCGTGCACCTGTTTCTACATTGTCTCAGTGACTCTCCGAAAAAGATCAGGAAAAGTAATAGCCGTCCGTACTCTGACTGGTCTCCAGTTTAATTTAATCTCTACACAGTCAAAGAATTATGAGCCGGCTGCTGCATCAGCTCTGGAAGCTGATGATCACTCCCACAGGTCATCCATCATTCTTGTTGTACATGATAAGTAGGCCCAGGAGAGTCGGAGGCAGGCTACAAGGTGAAAGTCAACACTAAAAACATTTTGGGGAGCAGGAACCTGAAACCCACCTGACACCAAAGTGAAGTGCACCTCCTCATTTATCCTTCCGACCCGGCTGCCCCCTCGCTGGAGATGATAAAAAGCGTTGAGGCTGTAATGTTTTGCAACCTCTGATCTGAAAGCCAGTCCTGCTCACTGTCGTGGAATTATGTTTTTTTTTTCTTCTTTATAATATCGCCTCCTTCTCGACCCCTGAAAAATCATCAGTGACATTAGTTGTGTTGTTCTTTTACATTTCTCTTTTCCCTAATGTGGCGTAAAAGACTCCTCTGCCTGAGCACTCCGTGTTGGTGAAAGACGAGCTCCTTTTAACTCGACATTTAACTGACAATAAATATGTTTACAGGAAGTTATTTATTATCTTTCCCATTATGACTAACTCACTCGTCTTTGAGAGCTGATAGATAGTAAAAAGTCTCACACAGTCAATCTGCCATATGCTTTTTTTAGGACCAGGCCTCCAAATTCCCCAGATCCCAATCTGATCGAGCATCCGTGAGTCGTGCCAGTACCCCAGAGGTACCCCCGATCCACATTGAGGCTTTTGTGGATTGGACTTGTCTCTGACCTGTCGAGGCATGGACACAAGACCTCTGCGGAGTCTCCTGTGGTGTCTGGCACCAGGGAATTGGCAGTGAATCCTTTGAGTCCCATGTGTTGTGAGGTGGGGTACCAGCATATCCCATGGATGCTTGAATTTGGATCTGGGGAATTTGGGGGCCAGGTTCACACCTTGAGATCTTCAAGTTCCTTGGGCCATTCCTACGGATTTTTTTTAGGTGTTTTGAGATGGTGTGTTTTTATCGGAAATAATATGTTTGGCTTTAAACCCTTTGTGATCACCAACATTTTGATTAGTGACTGTAATTTAATTAGATTATTTTTCTCAGTAACTGTAACTGATTACAGCTATTTTGTAATTTAATTACATGTAACTAGTTACTCCCCAACATTTTTTTTTTATTTTTTATGTATATACTCTTTGCATATGTGCTAATATCAGCCGATGTGTCAGCCTGACGGATTTATTGGTCTGGCTCTATATCAAACACACACACTTACACACACAGAGGACCTTTGTTTCACATCAACATACAGTTTTACAGTAGCTCCCATCTGAGGTCCCAAACAAAGGCTTTAAGGATTCAGGGATTCGCTGCTGTTGCTCACCCAGCGCGACTTGTATTTCAACTCTTACACAAAGATCTCCTCTCAGCTCATCTAAAAACCATGCTGTGTTCACAGCTGTTGTGACATGTTTGCACTCTAACTGCTCCGGTCTTAGACATTTTAACATTTACCTATCTCGCTTGCTCACAGAGTCAACAGATCATGGAGATAGCAGTTTTTTATCTGGGCTGGGCGGTTGTGTATTAATGTTGACCTGTGTAATTCTGTGGCCATCATGCAAATGTTGCATGAGGGGGATTCGCCTTGATTTGGCTATAGGACCGAATAAACAGCCATGAGCTGTAATCTCCCAAATTATCTCAGCTTCTAGGAAACAGCTGGGTTAGAGTAGCATCCCTAAAATCATTTCTTCAAATTACATTTACACTGTCAAATTCACTGGCTATTATAAATGTGTTGCTATGTATTTCTTGGCAACCATGAAGTCATTTGCACTTCCAAAAATGCGCCCTAAGTAACGCCGAGAGCTTACTGTTTATCATGTGGCATCAGTCCTTAAATAAATTGATTTCTCTCATCAGCCTGCTTTTCCTGTTCATTAAATCTGGAGCTGGGCTTGTTTATTTAAAGCTGGTGAGAAAACATGCAGCTTGGCGACTCCCTCCGAGCAATGAGAGCGAGATGCAGTCTGCCTCGGCCCGTGTAAAAAGGTCTTTTGAGTCACTTTTGAGTTGTTTTTGATCCCTCCTTCATTCCTCCTCCTAATATTTAGACAGATTGGCAAGGCTATTTACCGTGTGCTACACGTTTGACGTAAGCTTTACTGAAAAGGGCACTGCAGCAACCACACCAGTAAAACCACTCCGACCACAGAGGTCCAATATAAATCAATGGAGTCATCTGGAGGGCACGATGGCAGCCGAGGGCCTCGTGAATGTCAGCTGACAGGGATACTTGTGCTCACTGAGCCCTGCCTCATCCTCACCCCTTGAATCAAGTGCCGGGGAACAACTTGACCCCGTTTTTTAAATGGCACACCTGCTGCTGCTGATGAAAAAACCAGGAAAGATAGCACAACACTACGCGTACACTCTCCTGCGTAGGTCCCTATCCGCCAGCCCTGCCTGGGGTTGTAAATCTCGCCAAGTGAGACTGCTTGCTGGAGGGAACAGAAGACAGGATGACTCGGTGCTCAGAGAGTGTTTGCAAAGATGTTTTCAGTCTGCAAAGCTCGTAGCAGAATAAACTCAGAGTGGTCAGTTGCAGTGACTGATTGGTGCCTTGGGCTTTAAACTAATAAGGTGCTTAAAACACTGCAAGTGGAGAAGTTTGCCACTGTCAAAAGCGGCTGTGATGATCAAGTAAGGGCAGCGTAACATGTTTTGTCATTTTCAAAGGTTGTCTATATTTTCACAGGAACCACAAGTTAACCGTTTGCATTATTATCTCAGTGTCATTTTAAATTTAGTTGAGGTATTTGCATTATTTTCTAGTAGCTGCAGTGTCTAACAGGCATGAGAAATGAGGCTCTGGCTCTGGGCGTTAACATTTAGAAGAGGTGTTGTGGTCCCACCTGTCAGCTGGCATCCGTCACCGAGTGGTCAGCTACTGTACAGCTTGGCCATTATATACACGCGGCTCGAGCCCGCAGAGGCCTGCAAAGTACACATTGTCGTGCAGTACAAACAGCTCACTTCCTACAGCACCTCGCGTATTACTGTGCCATCTACTCTGATTTATACCACGCTGTTTACAGTGGGATATTATGTAACGGTATTCTTTTTATTCTTATCTGTGATTTATAAATGTATATTATTTTTGTTTGTTTGTTTATTCAGAATTCAGTTTCCATTGATCAAAACATTATTTTTGCCCTGTTATAAGAGGATGCTTGTCACAGCAGTTTTCAAAATGAAAATGAAGTACAGAAGATTATTTAAGATTATTTTGTCACGCTTACTTGAAACCAAAAGGAACATTCAAAAATTATTTGATAGATCAGTCATTTTTATTACATTAAAAGTGGCCTTTTATGCGAGGTTTTTGCTGTATTTCCTGACATTCAACTCTGCTTAATTTTAAATGTTATTGATCTAATGTTTACTTTAAATACACTTTTTTAAACGTATCGTGTGTTGTAAGATATGTTAGTATTTTATGTCATTTTCATAGAAAGAACACCTGTCCTGTTTTCATTTTTAGAGTTTTGTATGCTTGATGACCACAGCAACAGTCATGTGACAGGAAAGCACATGGCTGGAGGAGTTAGCACCACGGAGGAAACTGAAATTGGAAGAAATCGAAGTAACTTTTTTTGTGTGTTTTTAAATAAAGAATATGTTTCCTGGTTTCCAAACAGGTTGTATTTCATTTACATGTACAAAAAAATAAGGAACAGCATATTTTTTATGGTGCATTTTGTGTACATTTAATGCTAACGCTAAACAGATATTAGCATGCTAACATATCAAAAGATTTTTTGATGTCATTTCCACAATAGTCACACTTTGTTTATTGTGATAGAAAAGACTTATGGCAATGGAAATGACTATTATTATATACATATTAATATAAGAGAAGATATTGTATTAATACAGTTATTTAAATATGTGTCAGATTTTCTAAATGTTTCCAGACCAAAATGGATCATAAATGTTACAACATTTATCATCGGTATTACTTCGTTTGATTTTCAACAGGATATCTTGAAAATATAATGCTGTACATTTTGATTAAAGGTTAAATAAAAACAAAACCAATATTTCATATCCATTTAATTTCATTTAGGGGAATAATTGTGTTACTGCTGCATTTCAGCTTTTCAAAAGTGCAGTAATCTGCTTATTAAGGGAAATTAAAGACATATTGAATACATTTGTGTGATTGTATTTACACAACATAAATATTTTTTAGTATTTGTAAAATAAGTATTAGGATCTTGGAGTTCCACAGTTATTTCAAGAGCTAAAACTTTAATACTGTGTATGAAAATCTAGCTTGGGCAACAGAACGTTCTGGATAGAATATCATATAAAATATCTGGGTCATTTAAAAAAAAACTCAGGGGTGAAACTGACCTAAATACTAAAATATGATTTTATGAGAAACACACAAATTTCTTGTTTCATTTCCTTCAAACACATGTGAATGCATCTATAATTCATAAAGTCAAAAAAGACAAAATAACTGATTGGGCCTTCAATTCCAATCGTGTGTGTATGTGTGTGTGTGTGTGTGTGTGTTCCTTCATGCATGCTCCTGCACCAAGCAGCTCACTCAAACATTGGGAGTGTGTGTGTGTGGTCCATTCCATTGGTGTTTACAGTCTCTGGTCAGAGTGGAGGATGTCAGTGGTGAAGAGTGTGCAGCATGGCACTGGGTGTGGGCTCGAAGGACGCCAGTGCCACGGGCCAGAATCTGTGCCACGAGACATGCGTTTGTGCCAACCACAGACACGCAGGAATCCATAGTGCACCATGGGAAGGAAAACTTACTCAGATAATCTAAGCAGAAAGTAAAGAAAGAAAAGCACAGAAAGCCGTTAGCGTATTGCGAGGCTTCGAGAAGCTGAAAAACTCTGCAGACGCAGCAGAGATACACCCACGCTTGGGTGAAGTACGTGACATTAGGGGGAGAGGGGAGAAGGGAGAAGGGGGCTGTCTGGCCCGTATTCTTGTTCGTGTCCAGAGCCAGGGCAGTGCCTGTCTCCATGTACTACAGCAGTGTGGCAGGACAGACTGTTTCCTGGCAGCAGAGCCGGTACACGCTTTCAAGCAGCAGACCTGTTCAAACTGCAAACTATTATGATCCCCTGCCGCTCGTGCGAGTTTAGAGGGTGGAAAAACGAGAAAGGGAGTGTATGTGTGTGTTGGGGTGGGGTGCCGGGGGGATGTCAAATAATCTCTGATAATTGCTGGAGTGTCCACAGGTCCTGCCTGAGTGTACTCAGCAGAGGAACCATTTGGCCTGTTTCATATTTAAAAGAGCAAATGAGGGGAGGACGTCAGCAGCAGTAGTTTGCACCAGAATCAACACCTGTGTTTAAACAGAGAGGAGGAAACGACTTTTCAATCAAAAGGACATTTGTCCTTTAGGTGAGCTTGTGTGCAAACCTCTGGAGGAACACTGTTGCCTCTGTTGGTGCAAAGACAGATCAGTACAATGATAAAGAATTTGTAATAAAGCAGGGTGAGCTGCGCGCTGGTCAACAGATATTCAAATTATTTATGATGGTAAACTGATGCGACAGGTCTCATAAACAGAAACATTTTGTTATGAATGGCTGCTATGCTACATGAAATATCTCTATATTGCGTAGCTACTGGAAGAAGGTGAGGGTGTTGCACCAAACAGGATAACTCAGTCAGCCAGGTATCCTTTAAAATTGCATGCAACAACATTTCTGACCGTTCGTTAATACATAGCAATAATTAATACTTGTGACTAATGGTGGTCAGAGTCATTCCTTTCCTTTTATGGTTAAAAATTGGTTGTAGTTTGACTTTTAAAAACACAAAAATGGCAGAAAAATATAATTAAACAACTTGAATCACTATGCAAATAGTTGAACTACCAGCAAGCTACTGCAAAATGTACTTAAACCATAATTCAGTTACATGTAGCTCACTTCTCCCCAGCACTCTCTGCTGCAACTAAACACATTACAGTTAATTTCACCACATTGTAGGAATGAATTATCTTGAATTAAGATCACGATCATGACCCAAACTGAGGGGCATTTTGTTCTAAACCTGCCTGAGCCATAATGTGCCAGTTTGAGTTTGCTCCCCCGTTTCATAACTCACAGTCTCCAGTGGGTTTAATAAGTCAAGTCACCGAAGGAAAGACGCTTGTTTTGCCACCTCCATAAAATTGGTAGGGGATTTTGCTGTTTTTCCAAGCCTCTCTCAGGCCAGTTCAATACTTTGGGGGAAACCTAAGCTACTATTACTACCACTTTTACACATTTGACGCACAAGTGATGTGGGCTGAATTAAACTGCAACATTATATCTTCAACTCAGGGCTTAGCTTATATAATGGGGAGCCCGTTACTGGCATTTTCAGACTCCTCAATCAGAGTAATAAATTGGGCCTGATGGCTAATTTTAGCTGAAATCCAATCCTCGACAATAAGTTACAAGCCTTGCGGGACCTTTTAGTCAAACCGTGTCTGGCACTGCCACAGTTGAAAAGAGCCTTTTAAATAAATGTCTTTCCCAAAAGTTGCATGTATTCAAAGCGGCGCTCGCTCCAGATACAGGGGTCACACGAATATAGCGAGGTTTGCCATGTCAAACACCTATGCTGACTTGTGCGTTCAAGTCACGTCATTCTCAGTCTGAGACTCATTCACTTACACAACTGTTTAATTTCACTTTTAATGAATTCTTATTCGTTATCACAGCGTTCAGCGTTGTGTCTGTGCCGACCCCCTCTCCTTACAAGGAGACAAGCGTCTAGGTCAGTGTGATTTCACTGTATGGCCCTCAGTCAGTGCATTAGCAGTGACGTGATCATGATTAATGTTAATCATGCTGGATTTACTGTGTGTTTATTTTATGGCGCAGTTGGCAGAGCGGAGCTCGGCCCATCTACGAGAGCTCCTGCTGGCAGCACGCGGAGGTGGACTGGGGGATTTGGACCATGTTTGCCTTGATATTCGGCTGTAACGCTGGCTTGTCTGAGGACCTTGCGGCTGAACAGAGGTTGCGTTGTCAGTCATGAGTGACTGAAAACATTTCCTGCTTGCTGAAAACTCACTGATTTCTCCACCGAGGCTGTCTCTTTTGATAGGGAGGAATGATTAGATCTCACATGATTCAGCACACTCACTGTTTTCTGAATTCAGACAATTGTGTATTGTCTGTGCCTCCGCAATCTGCAGCACAATTAAGCTGACATGTGCAGAGCACTGTGCATCATGATTTGGTACAAAAAAAAATCAGCCTGTTGATCCTCATGGCTGCTTGATAATCAGCAGCACTGTCTGCAGCTGCTTGGTACTGGGTGGCACCGAGGGCTTCAGGTGTCCCAAAGACAGTGCAACACTGCCACCATGTTGAACACATGTACTACAGTGTCACAACAACTCCGTCTTTCTTCAGCATCACAACATTTTGGCAGCACATTTTAAAAAGCAAAGGATTTCTGTTCTGCTGTGAGAAGACAATAGTTTGTTTAAAGCAGATTAAATTAAGTAGTTAAATGAAAGACTTCAGTCCAGTATCTCTGGAGATCCAGTACTAGCCCTGTGTGGGTCTGATGTTTAGTGCAGCAGTAATTGAGAAAAACAGAGGTCTGTATGAGAGGCTGAGGCTGAAGACCTGTATTTCATTTCACCAATTTCACTTTAACACACGTACACTCCAATATTTGCTCCAGCCCTGCCCTTAAAAAACACAGAATAACAGAAAAGGCTCAGATAAAATCCCAGTGTGCATTGTATCTGCCTTGTTTACACTGACGGATTCCCTTACCACTTGTGTTAAATGTAGCCCACCGTGTTATTCTACCAAGCAAGAAAGAAAACAATTACTGAAAATGAGGCTGAGTTGAGAGGAGGCCTGTGTGTAAAATAACAAAGACGTGCGACTGTTTGGATCTGATAAGCCCTGTCGAGTGTTTCCTCTAATGCCTCTGAAAATAAACAGCTGGGTTGATGAGGTGAATGGAGGCTTGGTTTGGGTCCTAACCGCTGCTGCAGCCCAGGAGCTTGTTTTAGGGGCTGGACCAGCCGGGAGCAGTAAAGGGCCCCCATCAGTGGCTCAGGCGCCGAGTGAGTTAAACAGGTTAGTGTGTTGGCTGTCTGAACCTGCTGTGACACACGTGCTTTCGCAGAAACGGTATACTGGCAAGACACATACACGTATAGAAATACATGTACGCAGAACTAAAACACAGAGCAGCATCCCCAGAGCTTCCAGCTAGTGACGGTGTAGGTCTGTCTGTCATCAGCAAGAGGATTAAGGATTAAGATGCCTACTTGTTCCCTGGTGTACATTATGAATGACACGTGTGATGGCGCTTATCACAACAGGAATTCAGGCACATTCACATCATGCCTGTAGACATACCTGAAATGTTCTGTCTGTTAAACCTGACTGATATATCTGCCGGTTATTGACAACTGAAGTGAAATTGTTTGTTTTTTTGTCTGCTGTAGTTTATGTCTGCTCTCCTTTGAGAAAATATCAGAAACCAAAATGGAGAAATTTATAGTCTATATTTTATAATATTATATTCTATAAACAATTCATAATACATTTAGAAACAGTGCTAAAAATGATTTTTGACCACAAAGGCACCACTAAATGTGATCTCAGTTGCATTTTAAATTCTCAGCAAACAAAGTTTACTCATTATAATACTTAAAGGAACCTTATGAACAAACAGTCAGTGCATGACCCTTTAAAACATTTGTAATATGTGTGTAATGAAATGTCAAGTGATATCCTAAAAAAGATAGTAAGTGGATCTTGGATTGTCGAGCCAAACTAATATTCCCAAGGTCAAGATTGAAGTTCCAGGCTGAACTTGGAAGCAAACATGAACACAGCCCAGTCGCTAGAAGAAAATGTTGGTATTATACATTTCTGCAGACCACAAAATTAGCATGTTTCATACGTGTCCTATCAACATTTCTAAGGTGATGTAAGCTGACTTGATTCATCTTCAGGTGGAGGGGCTGGTGGATGGCATGTCAAGGAAGACAGATGCCAAGTTGCAGACCACTGTACGAAACCAAAAACACCTTTTTTTTTGGTGACCCTTTGTGACGTTTCCACCAGTGTTTGTGGCACTGAACCTGGGTGTTTTTAGAGGCACATTGCAGCTTCTCCAGTGGCATTTGTGGCACCGGACCTTGGTGTTTTTCACTGACCTGTCCCTGCTTTTCCAGCTGATTTTGTACCACAAAAGTGAATGTTTTAAGCCAAAACATGATCTTTTCCTCAACCATAACCAGGGATTTTTGTGCCTAAATGTAACCACACCTTTGGCACTGCATTGTTAAGAAACATTAAGTTTCAACATGTCCGCTACAAAATAATTTACAAATGTAACAAATCTGTGGTTTGCAAAAACGTACAATACAAACTTTTGTACTTGCAATTGGGTTGACGGATGAGACGTCCTAGAACAGGCATAGATGAAATCATTGCTATTACTGCATTTGCACGTGAAGATATCCAAATCTGTCTGTTCATGACAGCCATGACAGTTGAAAGTCCTACATTGTTATCTCAAATGAGGGATTTGTTAAGATTTATTATTCCTCAATAAGCTTAACATTAGCATTTTTTTATTTTAAGAAACCTGTATTACTGCCTTGATGCTATATTCATTCTGCTCTTTTCTTTATTACTATTTAATTGTATTTTTCATCTTTGTATCTGTCCATCCATCTGCATTTTTGGTAAACCATTGACTGAACTAAATAAAGGTTGTTATATTTATTTAAGTCAGCAAAAATGTGCATAACATCAGCACTCGAGGTGTGCATTTCTGCCCGTGATTGTATACAGATACAACACATGATGAAAAAAAAAATAAGGCTTTACCTATCAAAACTCGACTTCATGACACCATTAAAAGTCAAAAACTTTAAACATTAAAGATTAAAGAGAAAGTCATGACAGTGATCTAGTGTTCCTGGTGTTGGTCTGTTCCTGCCTCAACATCTGAGCCGACCAGCCAGACCAGGTCTCGCAAGTTGGTGCCACTGAATCACCCGGAGGTGTGTGCTGAGTTTAACACAGTGAATTCTGACCTCATTCTCCCTTTAAATGTTTCTAAAAATAGACACGTCTGCACGCCCACACCCACTTAGATCCCCACACCCAACGGGTGTCATACCTGTGTGTCACACGTAGGCAGATACAATCACATCCCTTTAATCCCACTTGAGCTTTGTTTGTCAAAAGCTTATCGTAATTTACCCAGTTTAATGGAGCATTTAGTTGTTTCTTTAGGGTGACACAACAAATAAAAGCAGTCACTTGTTAAATCATGAGGCACCAGCGCTGTATATTTTTCTTTATCACATATGCCATTAAAGGATCTTTTTTTTTGAGGAGACTAAATAAAAACACGTCCACGATCCAACTTCCTTGACATTGTCTGCTCATCAGAACGAGTGATGTGAGCAAGACAGAGAGAATGTGGGAATTTCACCGTCAGACAGGTAGAGACAAGACCGGGCTGCCGGCGCACAGGAACATGATTTCATTCATGAAAACCACAGAAAGCAAAACATGCTTTATCATCCAGACATGTATCTCTCAACCTGTTCTGATGACATCTCTCTTTATTTTACGTGCACCAGCGTCTGAAGTTTTAAAGTAGCGCAGATTAAATACAATTTGTTGAGTGTCGGGATAACTTAAAAGGTTATCTTATTTTGTATACATGCATTAACTGCTGTGTACATACACAGAGCCGCAGCCTTGATGGCACAGCAGAACAATGAAATGAGGCCACTGTAGACGTCTGGATTGAGGCCAAGAGACAGTATGTCCCAGATCTGTCTGGAAACGACTATATACCAGGACTACATGTTGCCATAATTATGCATAATTCCTTTGTCACTGTGTGCTACAATAATAATAATATAGCAGTATTCAGTATAGGAGGGGTGTGTGTGGTATATAGGTAGGATAAGTTTTGCATCGCTCAGGAAAAAAAAGAGCAAAATCTTTAATATTCTTCATTTAATTGCAAAGTTTGCAACTTCAGTGAATCTAACAACAGAAGTTTAATGTGCAGCACCAGCTGACAGGAGAGGAATGATGATAGCCGGTCAGTTACACTCTTCAGTGCTTCCAGCAGCATGATTTTGAGGAAGTTTGGAGCCTCGGTTTGGCTCTGATTGCTCGTTTGAGTTCATGGGCTTAAATAAAGACACTTAATCACAAGTGCTCAGTGGAGTTTTTCCCGGACTGCGCAGGACTTTGCCAAGACCTCAGGCAGTCACATCTCTGGATTGGGAGGAAAAATATTCCCCTCAGATTACTGCGTGACTCACAAAAACAACTAGCTCGAGAGAAATACGATACACATATCATTTAGATTTTAGCATAACACGGAGTTTATGCCAGACTTTAGTCGAACAAAAGTCACCTTACTAGATGTGTTAAAGGCACAATCAGGAATCAGTAACATACAGGTACTGTAGATGCACATTTACATCCACTCCAGTTATTTACTTATTTATTTGTTGGCCATTAAAACCACTGCAGATGCAGAAGGTTAAACAAGATAAAGCAATTAAAAGAGAGTGAGTCAAACCTCAATGGATCAAAAACAATGTGGAAAACATGATGGAGGGGTGACTTTTTTTTTTTTCAAGTATTCATTTGAATCTTCTTATTAATCCACACATTTCTGATAAAATGTTTTATCTCTCCAGTCCTGTAGAAGTTTTAGGAGACATTTAAGTCACATCCTTTATGTACATCATGATCAGTAAGTGAAGTCTGCTTCCCTTGCACTTTGTCGCATTATGTTTTTAAACAAAATCACACAATATATGATACACGACACACGATAAATGATAAATGATACACGATACATGATACATGATACATGATACATGATACACGATAAATGATAAATGATACACAATACACGATAAATGATAAATGATACACGATACATGATACATGATACACGATAAATGATAAACGATACACAATAAACGATACACGGCACACGATAAATGATACACAATACACGATACATGGCACACGATAAATGATACACAATACACGATACATGATACACAATAAATGATAAACGATACACAATAAACGATACACGATAAACAATACACGACACACGATAAACAATACGCGATAAATGATAAACGATACACGACACACAATAAATGATACACGATACACGACACACGATAAATGATACACGATACAGGATAAACAATACACGGCACACTATAAACGATACACGATAAATGATAAACGATACACGACACAATAAATGATACACGATATACGACACACGATAAATGATAAACGATACACAATAAACAATAAACAATACACGATACTCGACACATGTTAAACGATACGTGATAAATGATAAACGATATACGATAAACGATACACGACACACGATAAACGATACATGATACACCATCTTTTTTGTGTCAGTGTAAAAGTGTAGAAATTGTGAAGCAATCTTTGGATTATTTCAGATTTTCATCATTTTCACTCCAGATTTTTTTTTTTTTTTTTTTTTTGTAATTTAAATTTGGATGGATGTAAATTTAAATCGAAAGCAGCAGAAAACATAAAGTTCAACTTGTCATGTTTGATTTTGTTCCAGTCAGCAGTGTAGTGGCAGTTAATGAGGCGGGTGTACTACTAGGTAGATGGGTGGGATACTATGAAGGAAGTGGGTATACTCACCTATATATTACAATATATTTCAGTGGCTTTTTGGCTGAAAAAGAAAAGATAAAAGGAGGTGTGTATGCCCCGTATACCTGCATTTACCCTCAACTACACCACTGCCAATCAGAGAGGTGTAAACCACATTGCTCAAAACATTAACAGCCAAAAAACAAGAACAAGGTGACAGTACTAAAAGTGTTACATTCTATATTATGGTATACTATGATGTGTTACACACTAACAACATTAATCCTTATGTCCAGAACAGCCTTTAACCGATCGGCACCCACCAAGCTGATTTCCTTATGAATAGAAGTCAATTAAATCTCAGAACAAATTTCTGGTGGTCCTTTTTTTATTGTCCTAACACGTTCTACATAACTGTTTACAGGGTGGGCAAGGCTGTCTGCCCACACCATATAAAATCGGCTTAACACACCTGGAAAATAAAATGCCGCTGGAAAACGCTTGTCTTCCAGGGCAACATAAAATCCACCACCTCTGCTCATGACTAATTGGCTGTTAACACTGTTTTAACAAACCTGAGCTGTTGTGTTACACCGATTTGTAAATGAACGGGCATGATTGGAAGGGACGTCAACCAGTGCTGGAAAAATGGAGACCAGTAGTCAGTTGAATGGGGGGTGTGGAGCAATGACTATGGTTAGCACAAAACAAGATGTCTTCTAATTATTTTTCATAGATTGTTATCTGAACAATGTGTACCCATCTGTATTTGTACAGCATGTTCAGGTGTCATATCTAAGGTGTTGTGCAATTGCAATTATTTCACACTGGATATTACATTACAGCAAACCTGAGGCTATATAAGGTCAGTTAAAGGCACACAGAAAATAGTGATTAAAGCTTAAATTTAGGCTTCTTAATGCTGCATTTTAAGCTTTGTTTTTAATGTCTTTGCTTTAGAGATTGCATTCCAAAAGAGCAGCCCTTAAACAGCTATTTCTGTGTCAACAAATGTACAAATCTCTCCCTGTCAGCATGTGGGGTATTGGATGCATGCGACCAGCTGTATATAATATCCAATGTACTGTGTAATGGCAGCATGTACAGCTAAGTCTGGAGGAAGACAGGTCTCCTGAGTACCACAGTGCTGACGTGTCCGCTCCAGTTTAAATACTGTATGCTCAACAACTCTACGTGTCACCTCCACTGACCAAATTCTATATTGAGAGGTTAAAAAAAAAAAAGAACCGAGGTAATTCAGAGCCAAAATAATAGTTTATTTGAAGGAGTTTGTGACTTTTTTTGTGTCAAGATGTCTTTCTATCTGTACACGCTGACAGAACAAGTTCTAAGAAGAGACGAGTCACGTTCACAGAAAGGGAATTCACCTTGTACAGGAAGCTGGCCGACAGACAAGCGTCTCAGTTTTCACCGAGGCGTCTAACAAAGTGGTCCAACCGGTGGCTGTCTACAGTTAACGTGTTGTTTCACCCCGTCTAATATTACAAGGTAATTACAGGGCAGGACATGTTTTTCCTTCATTAAATATATTGCTTAATTATCCGACTATACTTTACAATATATCACACAATGGCCCAAAAGTTGATAAATAAGACAATTAAGCATAAAACACAATCATTTAATACATTTAAATGAGCTGGCTACTGTATGCAGAGCACTACCAGGAATCTCTGGATGTAAAGGGGATAGTGTTGCACAGCACTGAGCGGACAGGTTTCTTTTCTTCTTTTACCCCCTATGGGTCAGTGGGAGTGTAAATGTCACTCTGAATTGATGAGCTGCCTTCTGAGCTGACTTGTCAAATAAAGATTCTCATTTTCAGCAAAAAGACTAAATGATCCGTGTGATTCGTTCTAAAGCGTTAATACAAATGTCTTTCATTTTGTGTCACTGGTGATTGTTTTGAAAGCATTTTCAGCTATTAGTAAAATTAAAGCAACTTGTATGTAGTGTGAGGCATTTTTAACACCTGGGAATGGTGTTATCTTTAACCATGAAAAGCTGGTTAAAGCTTGTTGAGACAAAGGTCCTTTTAAGATATTCAAAGTGCAGGCGACCAACTTGTATCCAAGTCATGTGGCTGGCTGTCAGGCTGCAACTGAGGCCTGGCTGATTGTTAACACCCCACAGTGAGACCTGTTGCCCTGGGCTATTAGTCATCCTGACAAGCATGGCGTATGTGCCACTCTCTCTGGTCATGACACACTTGTTTCCACCATCTCCCCACCTTCACACACCGCTCCAGCTCTGATATATTCCTAACGCATAGTGGCAAGAGTGACACAACGCCACTGAACCAAAACAAGCACCTATCAATTACTGATGAAAGAGGTCTTTTACCTTTTTTGTACAGCATGTTTAGAGCGGGGCATGGATGGGACTTAAAGAAATGACGGAGAAAGAGCTTCGATGTAGAAAGACAGCAGTGCAAACCTGCGATATTTAGAAATGTAATATCACATGATTACAACTACATACCTCATGTTTGGAAGTCAGAGAAATATGGTTTTCAACACAAAAAAAAACAGTTTCATGAATAGTTATGACACAACTAAAAGTAGTCAATAGATCTATGAGATTGCACAATATGAACTAAAAGTTTTGTGTGTCTAAACAAAGCTATTAGCCACAAATTCACATGGCAAACAAGTAAAAAATGACATGTTCATACTGCACTATTTTCACTATTAATCCTCATTAATGCAATTTATGGAAACATGAGAACACCAACCCTTTCTCCCTCCAAAGTCTTCAGCAGTGACTTGCAGCTTCAGACACTGATGAAAAAGCTGTCCTTTAATGTTTGCATGATACATGGCCTGTCGCCGTTATAGTTTAATGGCGCTCAGGGGCCAGTGGACGAAAATTAAGGCAACGGTAGTCTGAATGGGACGGGTGGGTCCAACAAACAATGACTTTCACTTGGGAGAGCGGTGTCCTAGCCAAAACCTGTTCTTTTTTTCCAAAACCCAACCATGTGCTTTTGTTGTTGAAGGCAAAAAAAACTCATCAATTTGTGGTGTTTTACCAACGTAGTACATTTATTTTGAAGGTGACTGTGTGTAAACAGTCAATTTCCTGCAAAAACGGAAGTGTATTTTGAAAGAAGACAATGCATTTAACAAGCGTAACTTGACACGGCATCCCAAAATGTCAACAACCAACACACCCAGGGTACCTTACACATCGCATATGAATGTGGAATGTCCATGACCAAACCTTGATATGTGACGAGGTCGGAGTGAGAATGTGTTTAGAGTGTGTGCTTGTTTAGAAATTTAAAACGACAGTTTGAAAATTCCACGGCCATATTCTCCCAGGAGCAGAGTTGGGTATAACGCCTTACAAAGTAATGCGTTAGAGTGCTTTTATTACTTTTTGCAGTAACGAGTAACCGTTAGTAATGCTTTAGTTTGCTGTTTGAGTAATCAAATACTTGAGTACATTTTCAAACAAGCCATCAGTTACTTCCGTTACTTTTAGAACGCTGGTCCTTCAGCTCCAAAACAGCAACGGCCGTCTTTTGGTTCTAATAACGGAGATAACGTTAAACCTATCAGTCTGAAAGAAGCCATGAAGCTTGTGGCTCGCTACGTGGTACAAGAAATGCTGCCATCGTCTACGGTGGAGTCTAAAACATTCCGCAGGATCGTCAGTAAAATCCCCACGACTCTGAGCTTTCTGAAAGTCACTTTGTCACATTACACGATTGTGGAGTCATAAAATCATGCCGTGACCCTTACCCAACTCTGCCCATGTAACACTGGGGGGACCATTTTCAATTTTCACCCTCTGCGAGCCAGCCCTTGAGGGGATTCTGGAGGAAATTCCCCCCGGGAGAATTTTTAAGAAACTGAACAACTAAACTGACCATTTTAGAGCAACTTGATACATAGAACTTAGATCAGAGGTTTTCAAAGTTTTAATCACTGAGTGCCATTTTAAGGAGCTAGCATATGATTGAGGCCGCACAGGAAAAGTACACACACAATTAAATTTTAATGCATACTACACTATGTCTTTTTTATAAACTTTGACAGTATAAACAATGGACAGTGACATAACCTACGTAGCACTTAAATTACATTGTAGGTTTTTCACTTTTTAATACATTTAAAAGTAAAGACAGAAAGAAAGACAGTACAGCACAGGTATGGATTGCACTGCCTACCCAATAAATATTGAAATTACTGCCTAGGAAAATACAATAGATATGATTAAATGCTTAATACAACATAATTATTACTGTTCAATTAATAACAAAAGTATATACGCTCTTTTAACTTATGAATTATAAACATTTTTTCCTTCCTTCCTTCCTTCAACTAACATATTTAAGGATTAAATTGTATGAGAAAGAGAAGTAATAACTAAATATGACCAATTCAAAATATGATAAAAGCTCCTTGAGACATTTTGATATAATGTGATACTTCAGCTGCTCCATACTTACAATACTTCACCTTGTCTCAGGTGCGTTCACTGACCTGCCAACACAAAGGACATTTTGAGCATGTGGATTCATCCTTAACTCTGTGAGAGGAGGAGATGCAGCTATTAAAATTAAATCAATCTGATTTATGCTGCCATTGATACACTTCATTTGTAGATCCTAAGTCTTAAAACAGCCTTGGGACTTTTGTTTTTTGTTCTTTGCATGTCACGCTTAAAAAGCTGACCTCTGAAGGGCCACTGTATTAGAGTAAAAAAAAAAAGGAAAATCCCAACCTTGGCATGTTATAAGCACTGTTACTGGAACTGAGGGCATGCAACAATATTAATATGCTCATTCAGGCACACCGTGATGCGCTAATGTTGACTTATTTGAGGTATAATCCGTATTTTTCTGAGGCACTGGTTTGTGATTTCTCTCTGAGTTTGCCATTCAAGTCTTAGCCAGCTGTAAGAAATATAAGCAGTGATTTAATATTAGACAAGGCAGGGATTCAGTACGCTGCTAAAGCCATTAAGAGCTTTCTCTTCTCTTTCATCATGTCCAGGATAGGAGGCCTCACATTGCCTGCTGCAAGGAGGAGACGGTGATCAGCGGATCAAATTTGGGGCCATAGATAATGTATGTGGCTAATTTACAGCTTGGAGGTTTCTTAATCTCGTCCTGCGCCGGTCCTGAGGTGACAAGCAAAGCTGCATTCAGAAACTCTGAGGTGTAATCAGCAATCAGAAAAAGGAAGCCGGATGTCAGGCTTTTATAAATGGTTTCCTCAGAGGAGTTTGATTTACCGTCCCGAGCACAGTTGAACTTACAGTGTGTGTGTGTGGAAGCGATGAAGGGGAGGTGCAGGGGATGCTTGAAGAGCTGGGTGAGCGCAGAACTACAAATTACATGTCAAAGCACAATAACCCAAAATCAACTCAAATGTTTTCATGTCTGAGGTATCGATTTATGCCGGGTTTAGGCAGTATAAAACATCATAAGCACTTGAGGTCTTGCCCCTTGACCCTGCTATCCCCACAGGGAAAAACATCTGTAACGGCTGCAGAGGGAATGGAGCGACATGAATTTTGTGAGCTGGAGTTCTTGTTGAAACATATAAAGCCCATTTTAGTTTTTATTTATTTAAACCCTGACAGCTGCAGAAATTACTGCTCTCCTTTTATTTCATGATTTTAAAATATAGTGCTCCTGTTTCAGTATTAAACTTGTATATGTAAGTGTAACATTGTCATTATTTCTCCCATTTTCTTGCATTGGACATTACCTAACCACACAAGAACCAAGGCTTCAAAATCCATCCAAAAACCTGGTGAGAAAGCGCTGAATTTTGGTTTCAGTTTAATATTTGTATTGGCCAGTAAGAACTAAGATACATACAGTGCTGCTAATAAATAACAGCAATATTTTTTGAGTCCTTTTTATCAACAAAAACAAAAAGTACTAACTAACACATTATATGTGAAACAGAAAACAGACACATACCGCTGAGCCTTAGATACTGTAGCTGTGTTTCCACTGTTTTTATGCTCCTTCCCTCCCTGTCTGTCCATACAATGATAAAAAGTTATTACCATCCCTCTCTTTCACTGCCTCACGACAACACTGGCAGTCGCATCGGGTTTTATTGGGTTCTTCTGATTTTGGACGAGCCGTCCTCTGACCCGTGCAGACCTTTCTGTATGAATTTAATTGCGCCTAAAGCAGGTATGCAGGGTTTACAGTGCAACCTTAGCCAAACAGAAAAGATGACATGGATGACAGTCTTAAACGAAATGGACCGTGACGGCGGGATATAAAGTATTTTATTACTGTTTAGAGAAAATAAAACAAGAAAGACATGGACGGCAAATGTGAAAATAACTGAAGTTTGTGGAGTTCCAGAGTTTGGAGTCACTGAATAGTTGATCTCAGTTGCTGCTGAATTTGCAGTCGTTATTATGTTGTTGTTGTTGATTTTAAAATCCAATTCTGATGTATGCGTTCTTTCTCTTTTGTCATACATCACAACTTTTTGTTATACGTTTTCAAAATGTGATGATTTAGAGCCACTGATAACTTGAAATGCTAGTTATTGCCTCTCTAGGTCACAGCATGCACATATTATGAGGCTTTTATTTTTTATTTTCTGTCTCTTTGTGGTGGTAATGCATTTTTTCTTATTCTTTGTGGTCATTTTGTTTTTCTTTGAGGTAAATTTATGTCTTTTATGGTTGATTTGTTTCTCTTTGTAGTCGTTTTATGTGTCTTTGCAGTCCTTTTGTGTTTCTTTGAAGTATATTTGTGCCTTTTTTGGTCATTTTGTGTGTCATTGTAGTTTCTTTGCATCTCTTTGTTGTTGCTTTGTGTCTCTTTATAGTTCCTTGGCAGCTCTTTGTTTTGGTTTTGTGTGTCTTTGAGGTGTATTTATGTCTTTTATGGTCTTTTTGTGTTTCTTGGTAGTTCCTTTGCATCTCTTTGTGGCCATTTTGAGTCTCCTTCTGGGTGGTACGTGTTATTGTGAGTGACATTTTGCAGGTGGGGGTCAGGGTGGCCCCTGACACTTTGGGCCCCCAGACCTCTGCCAGGTAGGCCCGCTCAGAATCCACCCATGATCCAGAGTAGTGCCACGCAGCGTCTTCAGATGCTCACTTGTGTGTGCCAATATGTTAGACACCACGTGAAGTGATGGCTTTAACATAGCATTTCTCATGTATTTGAGTTATTATCTCTTCAACACATCCAGCCATGTCTTTTTTTCATAAGGACGCTGTTACCAGTCAGGGGGTCATATCCTGTCTTCATTAAAATGTTGGTCTTAGCAACTAAACTGCAATAAACAAATCTCAGTAAATCTAGAAACACATTTGCAGATAACTTATTGGTCTGTGGATGTCACGGCATACACGCTTATCCCCACATCCTCCCAGAGGGACCTACACCAAAGTGGGAAAGGGGCACATTACTCATATTTATGGAAATTATCTGGGAGAGCTCTCCCATGGTGCTCGGGCCTCTCAGCGGGTGCCATGCAAACTCAGACGATGATCTCTCCAGCAGCTGCCTAACTGGGACAGACCTGTGATTCCCATCAAAAGGCCACTGCAGGGTTTCCAAAACAAAACACAGCAAACATAGTTTGATCAGTCCTGTTGGGACTGGTGTTGATGAAATGTGGCTTAATTGAGGGATATGTTGATGAGTTTTTCCTCTGCAGCAGCTATAGGTGGTTAGAGGTTGAGAGAGGGGCAAAGGCTTTGTATTAAACTCACTTTGGAGGTAATTGTTGGCCCTTATTTGACCCCAAGATGCTTCTTTAAAAAGTATGACAAGTCATTAAAGACCAGGGTTTGAAAAAGTAGCTATTGGGTTCCAAGTGTATTACACATTGTGATTGGATGTTGCAAAAGAACAAACTTTATATCTATTAATAATAAAAAGTTTTCAGAGCCATATTAATTCCAATATATCACAGGACACAGGCCTCTTAATTTGGATGACATCATTCTCATTCATTAGAAATTAGTAGGAGTGTGTTCTTGACATTCAAAATGTTCTCTACAAAGTTATGACGCATTCAAGTGCTTAAGTAAAACCCCAAATCCGAGCCAGTTTACCTGTCACCTTTCCTGCTTTCCTCTTTGTTTTCTTTGTCTGTTTTTTTTAAAACTTTCATATCCTATTAAAACTAAAATAAAACAGACGTCTTAGGTTGTGGCAAAATCTGAATGATGTCACAGTTTTCAGGATGTGACCCAGACTAAGAACTTGTACACGATTATGAAATGTCAGTGTGTCAGTATCATATCAGGTTTCCTTTAGCAAGCAGGTTTTCATACGCCAAGACAAAGGTGACTAATGCAGTTATGTTTTTTGTCTTCTATTCCTGATTGATGGCTCAGTTCATCTGCTGAGCTTAACTTTAAAGCCAACAGAAACTGAATTGAGACTTTGTCTGTTGTCAGAATCTAGTGCTTAGGTTTATGGTTTAGCTGTAATTCCAGACATTGACATTATAATTTACATAACACTGCACAGCTTTAAGGCAAGCTTGAATATAACACCTCCATAAGATATCTGGGGATTATTAATGTGAAAAAGCTCCATGCCAAATAGCTAAGTTAACCTTTGAGTTTAAGGATTTAGGATGGTAGATGTAAATATAAGCTGTTTAATGATAGTATGTAACTGGTTATTTCTCAAGATGAGTTTCAAGAAAGAGAAGTAGCATTTATTTCTGTAAAGTTGAAATGAATTAATGAAGCGAAGAAGGCCCAGACAGGCCCTATACGACGACGGCATGTCACCCTTACTCTGGAAAAGTCATACTGAGACGCAACCGAAAGACGACAGCCAAAAAGAATATTTACAAAGGCAGTGAATCACCGTTTTGTGTGGCTTTGCCTGAGGCAGGCCACTTTTCTTGTGCTTAAATCAGAAGAACACGTAATGAAATACGTATCCAACTTATGACGTTTTAACTATCAGTGCTGGGCGAGCCAACTGCGAGCATGTCACCAATGTTAAAGAGTTTTATTTATTCTCTTCTGCTACAGTGTTACAAAGGCAGGTAATGTGTTGTACTAGTAAGCGCTTTAGGCTTTGAGTTGAGATGACCACAGTATTTCATAGTCAGGGAGACTGAATTATAAGGAAGCCCTTTTTTTTTAAGTTATTAGAATGAAAAACTTCTTTGAAATAATGACTTAGTATCTCAAAATAATGACAAACTTTCCCAAAACAGTTACTTAATATCTCAAAATAATGAGAAATGATAGTAAGTCATTATTTTGAGATACTAAGTCACCATTTTTAAGAAAATGTCCCATTATTTTGAAATTTTAAATCATTATTTTGAGATATTGAGTCATTATTAACTGATAATTTGAATAAAGTTTATCATTATTTTGAGATAATCAAGTCATTATTTTTTAGAAACTGAAGCTGAAAACACATCCGTGCCGCCACATCAAGTGCCGCCCCTAGCACACACTGGACGTGTCGCGCTGTAGCTCATCAACAGACGACCACGCAAAGTTATTACCACTTTTACTCAAAGATCTGTACTTCCTCCACCATTTGGCCATTGTCTTTATAATGATGGGATAATGTGATGATAATGATCTCTACTCATCTATTCTTTGTCTCACACAAGACAAAGCAACAGCAACAGAGTTCCCTTTATACATCAGTGGTGACTAGAGGAGTCGAGCTGCCGTAGGAGCAGAGAAAAAGAGCTGCTACAGGAGCTGGTATGTACAAGCAGAGACTGAGTGGGGGGAAAGTGCGTTTAATTCCAGGGGTGGTGAGACTAGAAATAGGACAGTGGCTTGAAGTGCCACAGGGCGGTGTGTCCAGGAGCGCGACGCATGTCTAGCTGCCGCCGATGTGGGGTTGTACATTGAAAATAATAGAGACGTATTTTTTTGACACATAAATTAGCTGCCGGTTGTGTTTTGGCCATAAGTCAAGAAATTTTGAGAGTTGCACTTGAGATAGTTCTGAATATTTTTCAGGTCTTCTCTTGTTTGCCTAGCTGCTAACTAAGCAGCAGTTGTAGCATTGCTAGGTGCGTTAGCCTCACCCTCTGCACTTTCAGTGGTGGTTTCCATGGTGGACGGTGTGTCAGAGTCTGTTAAAAAGTTATGAAACAATCCATTGTGGCGCACAAGAATGCCTGTACACTTGGCATAGTAATACAGCTAACTGGCTAATATGCAAAAATAATTACAGGTGCCGCACAGTGATGTAGCGTTAGCTAGCTCACATGATCGCATAATGATTCCTGGGTAACAGTCAGCCTATCAAAAATGTTGTGTACTGTTAACTACTAGGTTTTATGAATGGGCTGATTATCTTGGCTAATTTGTTAGATTCACGTTAATGTGGATTTTCAGACACATTTTACTTAAAATGCTTTCATTAGTTAATTAGTTTATTTAGAGGTCATTTGGTGGCCCCCCAAAAGTAACTCTGAGGACCCTCTCGGGGTCACAGACCCCCTGTTGAAGACCCAGGATTTAGAGGATCTTTTTTTAAATTTCATCACACTGGCCAAAATAGGCTTCCATAGTATTAGCGGTGTCACAGACTCAGAGTTCACATTCCTCCTGAGGCCAGGATGGATTTATCGTGCCTGTCCATAAGACTGAATTCACATTTCTGTCTCCTGAAAGTATACCAGACTGAGGTGGCCTCTCACTTATTTTTGATGGCCTTGTGTGTGAGAGTGTATATATCAGCCATCTCACCTTTTTCAGGCTTGGCGCGGACAGCAGGCGCCGATGGAAATGCAGGGTGGGTGCCACTGACCGTTATGCCATAGCGCGCTGGCCTCTCTCCTTTACCAGCAGGCAGACAGGAAAGGTAAAAACTGGGCCCTCACTAATATGGACAAACGCTGTTTCAGTCCGTGTAACCTAAGCGTCAGGGGAAAACGGCGTATGAATGACAGACATTTCATTGCTGCGTGCATCTATTAATCACAGACTCTCACTTCTCTCGAGTGTTCTGCTATTTCTCTATTTTCTCCTCTCCAAATGTATAAAAATCAATTGGGAAAAATGCTGCTTAACAGGGATTTAGAGGAAGTTGAGCAGTAATTTAAGAAAACTATCAAGCAGAGGAAGGAGATCCAGCTTCCCTTGGCATTTTAGAGTGCTCCAGAAATTGCATGATGATTTTGGCAGGTTCTTCAGTTTGCTGTTTTCTTTTTTCTTCGGTTACATGCGCCTTCCCAATGATCAGATTCTGGCAACCACAAACTCTTCCCAGTGGACATCCTCAGGCTGTATTCCATCCAGTGTCCATCACAGCTCAGGACAGAGTGAGCCAAAGACCTGGCCATGGACCACACCTCACTGACCGGTAAAACATGTGTGTTGATTATTTAATTAATTGAATAGTAGAGAAACAAAACACACCCTAAAACAACCACTATGTAAAAAATATAGGGTGTCATAGATTTACATGACTTCACAATGTTCATTGTTTCTTTTAACATTTAAAACAAGAAGAGAACTGGAGACCATCTTGCAGTGGAATCACTTGAGCCGTTATACAGTGATCTGCGACTCAAAACAATTGGAGGGGGAGGCAATGGCCCCGTCCCTTCTTCCTACACCTCTGCTTCAGGCTCTCTTGCTCAGACCACACTAATCTTCAAACTTAGCCTTCATCGTGATCTCAGCTTGACATCTGAAAATTTCACGACTGCATCTCGCAAGGTTGTGATGCTACGAGGAGACAAAATCTGTCCACAGACACTTAAAACACCTGGCAAAGCACTAAAAATGCTTCTCCCCACTACAGTAGGTGCCACCAGGACCCTTTTGTGCCATGTTGAAGCACGCACGCACACACACACACGCACACAGATTCACAAGGTAGAAACGATACCAGCCGTCACAACATTGCAGCTGGTTATCATTTATATTGCAATCTATGAACATATAACTCACCCATTCTTGTAAATTTGGATAAAATACGTCCTACCAAATAAAAATAGAGTATAGGATTTTTATGGGATTTATGTGCATTAAATAAATATGATTTATAAAATATTTTAGATTTTGTGTGTGTGTGTGTGTGTGTGTGTGTGTGTGTGTGTGTGTGTGTGTGTGTGTGTGTGTGTGTGTGTGTATGTAAAAATGCTGGCCCTTTAATGACTCTGTAAAACTCTGTAAAATTACTACAAAAACATAATTTAATTGAACATAAAAGTGAGCTACAGCGTATCTCAAGGACTCCTGTCTCACTCCCTGGTTTCCAGAAAGGCGAGAATGCTGCTCAAAAACTGGTAAGCTTTACATTTTATGATATATACATTAAATAATAATGCTATTGAGTGTGTCTCAACCATAACATATCAACTCTGCAGCCCTGCTGAATCTAAACTGAATAAGAATTATGGTTTAAAAATTATTATTTTGATTAGCAACTTCTAAAAAGTAAACTGACAACTCACAACAACTGCGGTGAAATTAATAAATATATAACTTTGTTGTCAGTTCCATAAGACGTCGGCTCTGTCAGATCTTACCTCTGACATCCATTATGTTTGCTATTTAAGAAAAAATTAAATCAATGAGAGGTTGGCCCATTACAAGGTTTACAGTCAAGACTTTGATATTTCAAAGAGTCAGAGACAAAGACTAATACTAAAAATTAAAATTAAGAATAGATATGTATAAAAAAAGACGAAGAAATAAGTACACTCTACTACACAAATGAGGGCTGTCCTGGTCACAATATATGGCTCCAAAATTAAAGAAATCTCGAAATACAGTTCTGATCACATAGACAGTTCTGACATTAAAACATTTCCTTTTGGATTCTGAAAATTGGTCACTGATTGAACAATTGACAATGCTGCAGAAGCATTTTATAGACAATGTCTTGGTTTTCACAATTATTTGTTCTTTTAACTTGTTTAACCTTCACCATGCTCATTTATACTCATTAATGTTTCGGGAGTCACATTAAACTCATTAAACTTGAATTGATAAGTGGCCAGTCCTGGTTTTTTCAAGGAAATCATTATGTTCTGTGATAATATGTGTAAACTGTATCATGCCTGGCTGTTACAGCAGGAGTGTATGACTGGTATAGTATCAAACAGTATCATGTGTTCATCTCTTCTGTATCTGATCCCTATGGAGTTGCTCCCTCTAGTGGAGCAGGCAGTGCTTGTTTAATCACTCTAGGAATAATTTCACTTAATCAATCTGATATTACTTTTTCACAGCACAACTGTAGTGCTGTAAACACAGATTTGTGTAGAGCAAAGTGTTACAGAGGTGTACCCCCTTCAATTAAACACTTAAACTGAGCAGGGATCCAGAATAGAAAAAAACTTGTGAAAGCCTTCGAGGTGCTGGTGTGATTCTTCGCCATGTATGTCTCTGTTTATGTGTGTTATCGTGTAAACATGAGTAATGAAAACACAACCGTGGCAAAATATTGTCTGAGACCTATTAAGTTAATTTCAATTTAATTGTTGCATCTGGGGAATCATTAATTAGTCAATCAATCGCCCGCTGCTGTGACAAGGCGCCTGGGCTGTAGGGCGCAATGGAAACCACAGCTGGCCATATGTAAATGGGAATTAATTAGCAAGCTTACGTTTCAGCGCCCGTATTTGGACTGAAAACATTCTCAGGAGTCCGAGCCAGGGCAGGAGAGTCTCCACCAGCCTGCTGTGGTCACATCCCATCTCTGTCGGACAGAATAATTTCACCTCATTACCTCTGCCATGTATAAATAGAACTCTTTCCACCCACCAGCTCTTTAACGACATGTGCTCTTTAAACGCCTACAATTAACCCCTTGTGACTAGGGCCTTGTGTCTACCCCCATGTAGGCTCCGAGCTGAGCGTAGTCCCAGTGGATTACACCCCCCTCCAACTCACGCTGAACCCATACACCCCATTCAGGCTCAGTCCAGTCCACTACACCTCCACCTTGGCTTGCGATCATTAAACAGCCATATATCTTGTGTTGTGTTTTCCCTCCAGCAGGATTTATTGGGTGACTGATAGAGTTTACAATGTGTCTTGAGCAGCACGAAACACGTCATGACAATCCGTACACGCATCGTGCTTACTGTTTTTATCCCCCCCCCCTCCCGAAACATGCCACACGTATGTCAGCCCACCCTCACACCCACCACACACACATACACACAAAAGATGTTACATGTCAAGTGATTTTTGAGTTGAGTCATAAGGCAGTTCTGTCTGAAAAAGAGAGAGGAAAAAAAGAACCTCAAAGTTTGTGATACGGCTCCCTGGAGCCCACTTGGTTGAAGTTATTTGTGGCAGGTATCCAGCTGATGGACTGTAACATGCTTGACATTATGGCTCTTCAGATAGAAAGATATAGTTTTTCCAAACCCACAGGCGCTCCCCACATCTCAATCCCTCCATCATGGAGATTTGCGTGGAGGGTCTCTGCTTGTACACATGAGGTAAGTGCTGCCATACACAATGGCCCCATTGGAGTGTGGATCATAGTTTATTTCCCCTCAAAGGTCCCTTCGACATCTACAGTGGCAATCACCTCAAATCTTCCCATGCTTTCACTCATTTGTACCCATTTTTACAAACACAGTCAGCTTGTTCTAGACTTATTCCGATATCGTCTGCTCACACAAATGCACAACACACATGTGAGTATACATACTTAACACCCAGGCCTATCCACACTGCAGCATGGCTGAGATATAGCTCCTGGTAACAGACCGGGGACTCGCTCGCTTCCTCCCCACGGCAAATAATTCAGTGAAGTGCTACCTCAGAAAAGGTGAAGCTCACAATGGATTTCTCAGATATTCAGCACGAAAACCGCAGCTTTCCTCACCCAGAGCACCACCTATAATCACTGTGTCAGACTCCGGCTCTGCAGCGACCTCAGACAAGTTGTTCTTGGACAGGTACCACACCAGTGGCGGGAGTCACCCGTGCTAAAACTGGCAGTGTAAAGGACTTTTCTCCAGACTGGTGTAAGAAAAAAAAGTCCTAGCTATCAATTCTGACAAGATATAATGGCTGCTTTTGGTCACTGACGTGTGTCCTATTTGTCATGTTTGTCATGTTAGCAAATGACTAGCTAACTGTAGTTTTCCTCATGTAAGATGTGATGATTAAAACCTGTCTAGTGTATTTTGCTGGATTGGAGAATTACTCTAGCTGTCAGAGGACCTGCAGAAGCTCCCGAATGTCTTTGTTTTACCTAAATCTACACAAAGGTTTCTACCTCTATATTTTGTTTTCATTTTACATATCAGCCTTTTATTACTCGTAGCTGTTTTCCTAACCTTGATTCCCAGTCAGTGTGTGCTGATAATGACATTACCATGGCTATTGTGGTATGCTTCATGACTTCGATTGTTTGTTTGAACCCGTGCTTTGGGGCAGACATGATGGAGAGAGGAGCAAGATGGTGAAATATTTTATACTCTTGTCAGACTTCCTATAAATGAGGATCATAGACATAGCAGCGTTAAATTCAGTGGTTGTTGATCTTGTGGAGGTTTCAGACTTTGCTGCCATTTACAAACTTATCAAGTAGATAGATATTTTGCATTGCTACAGTCCCATTATTTTAATTTTAGAAGAATAATTCATTAGATTAATCAGAATTTTTTTTTTGATTTTTGTCCATTTAATTTGTGGAACATATTCATATAGTGGGCGGCACGGTGGTGTGGTTAGCACTGTCGCCTCACAGCAAGAGGGTTGCCGGTTCGATCCCGGGTGTGGGAGCCCTTCCGTGCCGAGTTTGCATGTTCTCCCCGTGTCAGCATGGGTTCTTTCCGGGCACTCCAGCTTCCTCCCACAGTCCAAAGGCAGGCAGGTTAATTGATAACTCTAAATTGTCCGTAGGTGTGAATGTGAGCGTGAATGGTTGTCTGTCTCTATGTGTCAGCCCTGCGATAGTCTGGCGACCTGTCCAGGGTGTACCCCGCCTCTCGCCCGATGTCAGCTGGGATAGGTTCCAGCCCCCCCGCGACCCTCAAGAGGATGAAGCAGTTAGAAGATGAATGAATGAATGAATTCATATAGTGTTTTTAACTTGGAGGCAGGGCCTTGTTTGCACTGTCAATTTATGTCCAATAAAAGTGCTTATTTTTTCCATTGACATGTTCAGATTATTTTTAAGTGTCGGACAACTTACGGAAAGCATCCCTACAGAGATGGACCTTTTTTGTTAAAGAATAAGATCCCTTTTGTTTAACCAGAAACAGACGCAAAATCAGCTCCGCCAATTCCACCAGACTCCATTCGTGTAAACAGTAATTTTAGAATTGTAAAATAAACTTAATTCAAACAACAAAACTGACAAAACAAAACTCACAAACACTATCTTGGTTTGTCTTTCCACTGTTCCAACTATCGCCAACTCTGGTCTTCTTGAAATAAACCCTTAATTCGCCCACTTTGATGTGAAAACGTGGGGGCTTTATACACGCTAAAATTGCTGTTTATTTCAATGGAGTTTGGTGAGATTGGTAAGAGCAATTTCAGGGGTGTTTCTGGTTAAACTAAAAGGATCTTAATCTTTAACGAAAGGTCTATCTCTGTATGGATCCTTTCCATAAATTCTCAGACACTTAGAATAATAATCTGATCCTGTCAGTGGCAAAAAGAAGCACTTTTAGTGGATATTAATCGAAGGTGTGAACATGCCCCGGGTGGTTATACTGCAGACTGTTTCCCACTGCCGATTGCAGCGCTCTCGCTCAATACTGGACCAAATTACAAAAAATGTTGTTACAATTAGTCACTAGCCCTTTTTAAATAGGAATTGTGCAAACTTTTTTCAGCATTGGCAGTATAAAAACAAAACGTAAACAGTGACGTGGGAGGGAAGCCGCGGCTGGTCAGTCCTTCGGCGATTCTTTCGTAAGTCAGCCCGTTCTTCACAGTCCCCGTCATTTGACGGTTAATGGCCTCTTCGTTTGCACGAGCAAGGAAGGTGCGCAATTCTTTGTCTCCCCAGTTGCTCATCTTTACAGTGTCTGTCAGGTTTGTGTTTCCCTCTTGTGTTTCCCTCTTGCTACTAGCTGCTCGCTAATTCTTGCTATCAGCTGTTTCCTGTTTATCCACCCTCAGTGGGTCGCACGTGTCATCAACAGCCCCTCCCATGGCGGAAAGGCGCCTCGTTCGTTTCAAACCAAAAAGGTTCTGCCAATATGTCAACCCAAGAGGGGGAAAACTGGGCACCTCGGATCAACTCGCCAATCCGGCTCTGTGTGTCTAAACGCTCGCAGCTTGCCGGCAAAACGGCCCAACATTAGCCAAAAATCTGGCAGTGTAAAAGGGGCTACTTAGACATAAAAAATAGAGGCCAAGTTGAAAAATACTGAACTTACCCCTAAAGTTGAGAAATTATTTTCTACTTTTCCAGTGGTTACATTTGCAAATGTTTTTAAAGCCAAAATGTCTTTTAACATTATTTATTATTTATCCTCTTGTGTTTTCAGGTAATTTTCTGTAATCCAAAATTTTTTATTCAAGACTTTTATTCAGGAGGATCATTTCTGAATTAGAGAGAAAGATGATTTCTACAAAAAAAATCCTGTTTATTATGACAATGACATGCTCATGGGGCAGGAAGACCATACCTGGAAATAGCCATGTTCACTCAAGGCATGTGCTGAATATTTACACCGTAATTACCATTGCATGCGACATGTGATGCAACCTGGGGAAATCACTTTGGCCTGTGTTAATTGGAGTCTAACTGCTCTCCAGACTTGCGGCTGGTTAGGCATAATTTGGCCACGGCAGTCTGATCTATGTCAGCCCGCTGCATCCTAATCACAGCCAGATAAGAAAAACAGAGGGAGTCTCACAGAGCGCTGCACACGTTGGAATATATTTTCACATATACTGTATGGGGTGATGTGTTGAATGTTGAAGTTATTTTAATATTCTGGTGTGACTGATATCACCCACTGATAAACCAGGCTTTTCTATTTAAACGTGGCAGTGGGGTTAGAGAAATACTGATATACTGTACATTAAACCTGATGCGGCCACAACAAGCTTCATGTTATGTCTTAGATATATTGGATTACATATATTAGATTAGAGCTAAAAATATCATATACTATACATAAGCTGCTGGAGAAAAGATCCTTTAACAGTCTGCCCTGGATTTATCTTGAAGTGTTAGCTGTGTGAGTATGAATGAAAGTCCATTTTTAATATTATATAAGGTAAAAAGCTGGATACAGTTTCCTAAAACAAGACAAAAACCACCTCTTTCTTTCCACAGTCTTACATCCTGCCGGTCTTACACTGCCTCTCAGACGCTGGTGGGGAAGTATGGAGATATTAGCTTAATGTCTCAACTCCAAAAGATGTGGCTGATTTAAAACACCTAAAGGAAGCACGTAACCATGGCAGCATTTGGCCTTGCCTTGGATAAATAAAAGGATATGGTTTCTGCAGTAGTGACAGTCTCACATTATATATACTGTAAATGTGTCATCATGCCTCCGCCTGTGCCCCAGAATGATAGTTTACCTGAACTGATGGAAATTAATGGTGATGTGTCACTGTATCCAAGGGCCTTTTGGTTTATATATTTTGACTTCTGATTACGGCCTGCATAATCACAACTTCTTTTTTTTTATTCCCTCCCAAACCATCGCACGCGTTCGTGTTGACTTTGTGGTTTTCCTAAATTGGACTCTGGCTCCAGTTGGCTGAGTTTCCAAAGCAACCTTTAGCCTTATCTGCTACTGGTGGGGACAAACAATGAGGTCTTTTACTTTCGTGACTCCCTCTTTACCTTTCCACGTCTTTAAGTGAAAAGGCTATTAATGTGAATATGAGCTATATTTAAAAATGGGCAAACAATATTAATAGCTGGCATCTCAAATATGGTGTAAAATATGGAATAGATAGAATATATCCCATCATTTTGTTTGTATCTAGCTTACAAGACCTTGTCTGAACATAAACATACAGTAAAAGAACAGATATAAGTCTCCACCATGTATAAATATCTTTATTTGAATACTGCTGGTGAAAAACATCTGCAATATAGATGTTTAATATTTCAGTATGAACTGTACAAAACTCCTCTATTTTTAATACTGTTATTACAACTGCTAGTCACACTGAACACATTTTTATTTCAAAACAAAACCCAAAAAAAGGATAATTTTGCAACAGTATATTGCTTTTTCTCTCCAGTAGTTCAGTCTTCCTAATCAAGCTTGTTTGAGGACAGGACATTTCCTCAGATGCTGTAATGATCAGTCGACTTAATGTATAGCCTCTCTGATGGATGGGGCTGTGGTTCATTGAGCTGAGCCAACTCCTGCAACACATAGGGGAGGAGATGTGTAGTGTTTTCCTTGGTTTGACTCCTAGGTCAGTACATTTGTTCAATGCAAAACGTCATTATTAATATAACAGGAAAGAGACCAGACGATCCCTTGTTAAGCCATAAAGCCATTCTTCAAAGCAAAATTTGTAATGAAGTACTTGATCCTGTATCTGCCACTATGACCCAAAGCTAAATGGCAAATTTGTTATATCAGAAGGCTGTTTAAGACTTACGCACCATGATAGCAATGACATGAATAAATGTAAAATTGTGAAACAAAAATGTAATTCAATGTAATAATAATAACAATAAGAAGAGCTCTTTTCATTGTTACTCACATTGGAGTTGCTGCCAAATTACACAAAAAATAAACACATTCATAGTTTGAATATGACGTTAATGATATGTGGCTTTGTCAAGACTTGGTACGTCATTAAAGAGGAGAGCTTTCAGGGTAAACTTCCCTTTGGCTTTATGAAGTCTATAGCTCAGGTACCCTTGGGAGTCATGCTAATAAATTTGGTTAAACAGGTAACACACTTGTCTTTATACACGTGTGTTGCAACATGTGGCTTACACACTCAAAAAACAGGACAGGTGTAATCAATTTAGTAAATTCTCTCATATTGCACTATCGCTAACCGGTGCTTCCTCCTCAGGCTCCACCTCACTCAGCTACCCGACAGACTCGCTGCTTCTTCCCACTTTAACCTGAATAGCCGCAGCATGACCTGAAGCACAGCCAGTTAGCCTCCGCTAGCCTCCCAGCTAGCCCCGCCCCTCCGTTTGGATCCAACCAGAGCACCGAGCCCTGGTTTGTTATACAGATTAAAGTGGGAAGAAGCAGCGGGTTTGTCGGGCAGCTGAGTTAAGTGGAGCCTGCGGAGGAAACACCGGGACCGTCTGGATGTAATAGCCAGTGGAGGTGCTGTGGTGCTCGGCTGCACAGATAGGAAACCCCTCGGGTGACAGGATGTACCACTCTGTCACTCTGCTACTTTGTTTATCTCATGCATTCCTTGGACTTCCGGTTTCCCTTTTTGTGTTACGTACGTGCCACTTGGCCGTCGGATGTAGTCCATGTAGTGTGTTCAAATGCAACTGACACAGGGCGACGTGAGGCGATGTAGACAACGCAACAGTTGGCTTTCGTCGCCACTAGTTCTTTGATGTCGGTTTGGTGTGTCAGCACCTTTAAAGCGAATGCACCAGTGACATAAAGTGGGGGGCCAATGGTCCCTTCCCTACTTTCTACCACATTACTACTGGCCTCCTTACTTGAAACACACCCATTTACAAAAGCTGTCTTCATTTTGATCTTAACTACACAACTGTAAAGTTTTATGACTGCATTTTGCACGGTTGCGCAACCCAGTCTCACTCCAAAGTTGTCAAAATCCGGCACTTGGTGACTTCCAGCATTAAGGTGGCAAAAGTTAGGATAGGGCAAGCGGGAAGGGTGGTGGATGGGTCCAGTTACCACCGACTTTTAACCAGGAGGCCGATCTTTCCTTTTCATAAGATTGTAAAGCCAAACCCTGTTCTTTTTTCCTAAACCCCACCACATGTGAATGTTGTTCAAATGTAACCACGTGCATTTGTTGTTGAAGGGAAAAAGGATACATTTCCTGTTAAAACGGAAGTAACAGGCTGAAGTTGACAAGTTGGCGTCCCAGACAACAACAAACAACACACCCAGGGTACCTTGCATGTCATATCTGGATGTTACGAGGTTGTGTGGAGTGAGAATGTGTTGGGTTGCGATGTTATTGCATTGACAGAATCTTTCCACACAAATAAAGACAGACATAAACACCTGGCAGAACAATCAAAATGACTTCTGTGGTAGTTCCCGCTACAATATGTGTCTCCAGGACCACATTTTGCCATAATGACCGACACACTCACAAACTTACAAGATGAAAACAGTACCAGCTGTTGCGACATTGTCGCGCCAGGTAATAATTTATTTAACTACACATTTTTCAGAAATAGCAGCATTTAATCCTGACGGTTGAATTACACTCTTCCACACATTTTCATCTTATTATGAACACAAGTGAAGCTCACACATCCGTCCACATCCAATCACAATCCAGACTACTAAGATTCTCACGTAACTGCCACTGTAATAATATTCAGCCTGTGTCAGCACAGAAGTGTGAAAACAAATTAGGACTATGATTAATGAACACTTCTAACAACTCCCATACTGACCACGGTGATGGGACTCCCAGTAAAGACTGCCTCCTGCCTCCAGAGCTAACATTAACCCCTTCAGCATCAACACCAATGCTCCCTTGACTCTCATCAATCCAGCGCTGACAACTGTACAACTCGTTCTCCCAATCAGCACGTTAAAGGTCTCACTTCCAGGGTGCCTGTCTGCTGTAAGGCCATAAAAAGAGGAAAAAAGTAGACAGGGTTCTGTTTTAAATGTCTTATGGAAAGCATTTTTTCATTTTGTTTGTTTTTTTCATGTCCTCTTAAAAGGATGTTGTTAAGACTTGTAACCTCCGGATTATTTTTGGCTTTGTTGTTAACTGACAGGGTATCCTTCCCTCAACATGCATCAGTGTCCACACATAAACATCCTCGAGCAGGATCCACGTGTGCCGATGTACAGCATTTATTTATGTTATATCCCTGGTGGTGATGATCCTTCAGCACTTGACTAGAATGCAATCAAACTGAGTGTGTGTCAATATGAGCTAAAAGACATCTTTGTCTGCTCCACAGTTCCTCATCACTCACTTTTCTCCACTGATACTGTACAATATGAGCAAGCAGGAGAGAACTAGCTGGCAGGGATGGTGTGCTCTGCGCTGACAGCCATGTTGGAGTTGATAGACACAACGTGTCAGCACCCAGATTGCCCTCAGAGAGCAATGACGGTGGCCTTTACAAGGATGTCTTTCTGCGAATTAGTCACTGGGCAAATATACAAAAGCTGCCCATTGCCTGGCAAGCAGATTGTCCATCAGTGCTTAAAGTCCCTCGGTGCCAGTTTGATTAATTACTGAACTTAAAAGGTCCAACTGATATCAAAGGGACATATTTTTACCATGACCCACCTCCTGTTTTATTTTAATCATTATTTTTTTGTGCATCTCATCATCTCATCACACGGTGGCATCCGTCTAGTGAAGGGAGATGTTAGTAGTCCAGAGTAAACTGCTGTCACACACCTGTTTTACATCAGAGCTTCACTAATCCATCTTCAAAAACACACTCAAAACACTGACTCGAACACAACAGCCCAAACTGAAAAACAAGGGGACAAGAACTGCACTAAATATAGACTTTTTTTTTCTAACTTGAAGTCTATGAGTGTGAAATCCAAATCATAAAACAGTGTGACGCTTTAGGGGGTGAAGTATATTGCTTACAATACAAGGTAATTACTCACATTCATCACTCTGGTTATAAATGGAAATCTTTTCCCTCCTCAAGGCAAGCTGTAAAATAATATAAACATTTACCCATAACCCAGCTACTTTATTAGTATAAAACACACCATATTTGCTCAACCTGCAGCTCTTTTCCAAGCATGTATTATGCAGTAATCTGCCTATTTTACAGTAATAGGTTTTAAATGTAATAAAGAAACACCAAGGGCACGTTTTGCTGCATGGGAAAAGTCATAAATCACAGTGTGTCTGCGGAGTGACAAATTACTGATGTCATCAACACGGCATGCCAAAAGCAGAATCTTACCGTCGGCTGGTGCACACTGACTTTTGAGCCAACACTGCTCACAGCATGGTGGTAAAAGTCTGTGAAACAAAAAAACCCAATCCTATCCCATAGCAATTCCCACGGTTAGAAGTAGTGTACAGTATAGACAGTACAAGACTTGGATGGTAGACAAACATCTGCTGTGGTACTTTGTGGCTTCCCTGATGCTTTTGATACAATTGATTACAAATTTATAATTGACCGATTTTTGACAGGTTAAGTTCGTGGCCTTTCTCACTGTCTCCAACAGCCGCTTATTTAGTGGCCCTTACACATCACAGTGTGATGCTTTAGGTACCCCCCCCAGCACCAGGAATTTACGCTTGTTTCATGCATTGTATCTTTTTAAAATAAACTTCAGTTTTTACAGGAAAATACAGTTTCTGCTCGTTAAATGTATACAGTCTCTTTTAAAAAGACGACACGGTCTGGCTTAAAATAAGTATGTTTGTTACCAATATAATGTAATGTCACGTGACATACATCACTAACACGGTATGCTACAAATACTAGCACACTACATTGTTATGAAAAAATATTCGATTGACTTTTGGTTTCACACGGGTTACAAAAACAGCAGTCTTCCAGGTGAAGGTCTGGAGTTTGTTTGACCCGTCCATCTCCCCTGTCACCCACCATATGGGGACTCTCTCGTTCTTTATACCACAGCAGTTGCTCGAAGTGTCAAAAATACCGCTGCCCGGTGCATCTCATACCTACACCAAAGGGTGTCTCGGCACAGTGATGTCTGATGATGTCAAGGGCAACAGACCTAGCATCGGTATTTGATGAGTTGGGAGTGAGACCAGGTTTCTCTCTCTTGTTTTGTTAGGAGATATTAATTTCTATATATCTTGTAATGTGCCCAAAGTTCAGCGAGAGCCCTTCCCTTTTCTTTGTCTATATTTGCTGTCAATCGAGAACATGGTGTTTCTGTTAATATGCAGATGACACACAGGTCTCCATTTCTGCCTTAACTGAACATCTCCATCCTGTTAACAACCTTCTTCAATGCCAAATCAATTAATAGATGGCTCTAGTTTCATTCGCAAAATAAGGATACTTTTTTATTTGATTTTATGTAGGATCTTCTCATAGACATTTTTCTCACCTATATGTCTATATATTCTGGTTTTTGTTTTGGTTGTCAAAGTTCTCTCTTAAAGCACAACTTTTTTCTCCCCCCTTCTGGAAGTGGCAAAAGATATATGCCTGCATGAAAACTCACCCTATCTTCAATGCCTCCAAGGACACTTTCTTGAAGTCATGTTTTTTTTTTTTTTACTTTAATGTTTCCTGTGATTGTCAACTTTCTCAATTTATCTGCCACATCCACTCTAGAAACTTTTCTTGGAAGCTTGATCCTGTTCCATCACTATGATCTCATTCTCCCTTCCATTTTAATAATAATCTTTATTGCAAACTATCAACACATACAGTAGTATCAGAAGAATACAAATGAAAATTTAAAAACACAAAATAATACAAAAATACAGATGAAGCATTGAGAAAACAAAATGAAAAGCACTGCCAAAAAGTAAAAGACAACTAAGATAAAACAAATCTAATACAGGGAGCTTTCCCTGGCAGTGATAGGCTCAATCAGCATTGCGTGAACTTGTTTGGAAAGAGCTTGAATGTTAATTTATATGTAAAAGTCCTTTTTCTTGGGTCTTTTAACTTAACTCAGCATTACAAGAACATTCTAAATGACTGCTCTGTATAGCATTAACTGCAAAAATATATGAACAGTAATTAATACACAGTGTACCCTCTGAAACTCTGTTATTAATAGTCCGTCAAAACCTGCAAAACCACCAGTAGAAGAAGAAATGCCCCTAATTTCTTTAACGGGCCAGGGAATATTGAAATGAGCAATCCCACCCTGGTAGATGGTTACAAATGACGAAGAACCACTGGAAAGATTTCTACTCAGCACTCTACCTGTATAAGTGTGACTACTGTACAGACCAGAAATTATACAGAGACAAAAGTAAACATCTCTAAGCAATGTTTGCTTTACAGCACACCTCATTTACCATGAAAAAAGTTTACTGAATTAAGGAAAGACACGGTGAGAACGGGAAGTGGCGAAAGGAAAGGAAAGCTGAAAAACAAGAGACATAGGGCCAAGGAGAGATACCGAACATCATGTATGCACACATGAATTAATCTTTTAAAATTTATTTAAGAAAGTGTGCGGTTGTATTCCCTGGCAGCAGGCCACATCAGTCATACAGGTGTGAGATCTGATTCACTCAGATGCATGCTCGCCCACAGCTCCTCTCTGCCGCAACGTTCAGACATGTTTATTTGGACACAAGCCATAAATCCCAAGCTTTCGGGAGGCATGGGGTGGGTCTGCGTATGGTGCAGGAGGCCTGTCCTGCTCCAATGATAATTTGTGGTTTGGTGCATGTTCGACGGCCTACAAAGAGGCCTCAGACTGCCACTGGCTGGCTGCACCTATGGCCACGTCCACTACAAATAAGCCAAGGACCCTTATTCTGCAGAAGGACATATTTTTATAATATAAAGTTATTTTCCTGAATTTACCTTCAGACGTCTTGGGAAACTGTTTTAATTTTAAAAGTGTATATATATACACTCTGAGGGAGAGGAAGAATGAGTTCAGTGAAAGTAAGACGGTAGGTAATAAAAGAATCGGAAACCAAATTAAGTCTACAATAAAGCCACATGACATACTTTCTTGAAATGACATTAAAAGCTTCCTTCTAATAAACTCTACAAGTACAGAAATACAGAACTTTACATTGATACATGTTGAGCTGATCTTCAAAATTTTAATTGTGATTTTATGGGAACTCGTTGGATAGCAATAGGGTGTAAATTAATCCTATTCATGAAAGATGTCAATGATAACCTCCCAGTCTCCTTTGGGCCCTGTACCTCTTAACCTCTGCTCTCTTCCAGGTCAACACACTCTGGACAAAGTCAATTTCCTTCCAACACTCCCTCATCCACTCGCAGTGTTTATAGACCTCCCTCTGCAGGGAAAGGCTGCTAATTTAAAGCTATGCTTGTGTCACCTGGTGAACCTCATGCCCCAGGACCCCGATCGGAACTGCTATGGGTCAGAGGTGACTGTCTGGCCCCTAGCTTATCAAAGCTGTGTTTATTTAAAGTCTACGTGCAGCAATGGACGACAACAAACAGAAGGACCACAGGCTATGGAGCAGTTTAGAGGCAAATCCTGGTTAGGACTACAGATTAGGCGTGTACTTTTCAGAGTGTATAGCTGTTGAAATGGCAGCATTGTCACTCTTAATCCTAGTGACGATGGCTTGCTTTGCTCTGGAATACTGTAAGGTGAATGCGCCTCGGCACCTTGTGACATTCACAGAGAACCTGCAGAGGGGCTGAACTCGGGTGCATGTTTACAGGCTTTCCTTGGATAAACAATCTGTCTTGATTGGCACTTACTTGAGTACCCCCTACAAATCTGACTTACATCTGAGCCACAGGCATGTGGAACGTATGGATAGTTAACAATTTTCAACCTCTGCTAATACATTTATGGCCAGAGGTAACTGTCAAGCTGAGAGACCAGAGCTGTCCAACTGGATTCCTTACATTCTCCCATTGCATAATGTCATAGATAAATCAACCATTTCTTCACACTTGTTATGCCTTTAATCCCAAAGCAAAAGATTATGGAAACACTTGTAACACAAACATTAGCCTAATCGTAAATACATCAGAAAAACAGCTTGGGGCTCCATGGAGCCTGTGGGCCCTGCTCTAGGCATTACTTACTACAATTTATTGAGCTAATTACTAAGGTGCTGAAGAAGCAAAAAGAGGTCTGATAGATATATTGTGAGATCCAAGAAATACTCATTTTTGTTTTGACCAAGAGTCCCAAAACATCATATGTTTACATCCAAGTGACAAAACCCTCTAAGAGCCCTAGTGATTCTGACAGCAGCATAGGAGGTAGTAAGTTGATGTTGTGATAGAGCAACAGTCCGCATAGGGGGGAGGACAGAGTGGATGGTTGGGTCAACCAAAAATCTGACCGGAGGCTGCTGTTTGTTTCCCGTTTCCCGCATGACAACAAGTGTGGCCTTAAGTGTTTATTAATGTAATCTTGACAACAAAGGCCCCAACAAAGTACTTGTTTGAAACCAAAGTATGGTCTGTCTTTAAACTGACCACTCAGTATTTTTTGTTTTATCTCCACCCTCTACTGGACTTTATGGGTGATACTGCACTCCAATCATGAGCATGCATTCGCCCTAAAAACTTTACATAAACTTAGCCAATCAGAGCATACCTATCCAAATCGTGCAGTGCCCACAGTATACATAGGAGGCATATGACATCATCTGTTATCCTTTCATCTCCAGCAACCATGTTTGTACACTGATCAGTGTGGCTTTGTTGATGTTACGTCCCGACAGGGCATTTATTCATCTGACTCCACCCACTGTACCCATCGAGTCCAGTAGAGGGCAAAGCTAATGTAAGATAGAATGAAGGTTACGTTACTGTAACCCTTGTTCTATTAGCACGGGTGGAGCCCCATCTAGGGCCTTGTTGCTCCCACACTGCTTGCTGAAGAGGGTGTAGGATAGCTGTCATATGCCTCCTATATATATCTCAAGGCAACTGAATCGAACGCAACTGGACTTAATTTTGTCTTAGAAGACGTTTCACCTCTTATCCAAGAGGCTTCATCAGTTCATGCTTGTCTGACTAGTCAGACTAGTTCCAGCCTAGTGAGAGATAACTAGCGTAGTCAGAGATAACTATGACTTGGATAAATGAGAATATCCACAGGCTCATATACTTTTGAGCTGGCTGCATGTATGCAAAATTCAGTGGGCAAATGCATGCTCTTGACTGGAGGATAGTATTACCCATAGAGTCCAGTAGAGGGTAGAACTTGTGCTAATAGAACTAGGATTACAACATTGGGTCACAGTATAGAACCAGGGTTACAATATTGTAACCTTTGTTTTTTGCGCCTAAACCTAACCTTAACCATAGCACTGGTACATCATAAAACTGATACCTTACATATTTTGTTATTTGATTTGAAGGCAATTTTTGACCCATCATGTAAATCATACTGTAATATTAACAACCCATATGCCCTTATTATACATCTTAAAACATGGGATAATCCTGGATGATTCATGCTTTATTGGTTGAATACAACAACAATCAGTCAGTTAAAACGAGTAGGAAATAGGTACACTCTCCAATGGCTTTTGGTGCTGATAGGTGGGTATACTGTAAATGGCCAAAGAGGTGGGTATGCCCTGTTTACCTGTGTGTACTCCCTACTACACCACTGGACATGATTGTCATTATAACACTATTACTTATTATCTGGGTCTTTATACATGAATATTTAAAAACATGATGAGATATCTAACATTATTTTGGTCAAGATCAATTGTGATCTCACAGGGAAGTCATTAGATCAAGCTCTGGGGTCCGCCACACACGACTGTAAGAGAGTATGCTGAGAAAAGGTGAGGTGTTAATCACGTTTGACCCAGCTTTGTTTTCCCACCAGTCTGCACTGTACGTAGCCACACATGGTGTCAGGGATGGCTCCCCTGGTTTATTTACTCTCATCTCTGAATCTCTGAGAGCTGTGTGTGGCCTCCATGCTCCTGCGCTGTAAAGGCACTGCCAGAGGAAACGTAACATTTTACAGTACTCTCTACTGGTGACAGATCTAACACACGTGGCTGGTGGAGCTCAGACACAATGAGAGAGATCTGTTTCAGACTTCAGCTGTGACTGTGGATGAAAGTATCCAGAGGTCAGGTCTGTATGTTAACCAATGGAAGTATTTCTATAAAACCATAATGTTTTACTGATGACAAAACTTGACTGCTAAGCATTTCTGAAAAAAAAAATCATAACTGATATCTGATTATTTTTTAGCATATTAAATTCCATATATAAGTGGCACACAAAAGTGCACTGTTTAATGTGAAACCACTGCCTGACCAGAAGTTTAACTTCCCTTTTAATAATGAACAGATCCATGTGGCGCTCTGCAGCTCCTGCTCTATATGAGAGGTGGAGGAAAGTCACCCCCTTTGTGCTTCACTTACTGCTGGCAGTATCAGGTCACCCATCCTCTGCGGGATTGATTTAGATGATCTCTCCTTCCCAGCCTGCTGTGATTGTTTGGCAATGGAGGCAGGTTTTTATTATGCAGTGGCAGGACCTGACTCCGTCTCATTATGAAGTGTGGAGGGGGGATAGAAGGAGGAGAGGTAAGGGCAAGGGCGGGTGGACTGGGATAAGTTCCCCTTTGTGTACACACAAGGAGGTAAAAGGCAGACTGTATGCAGTGGCTAGGGGATGACTCGAGTGGCTCCACGGGTCCTGTCGCGTGGCCCTGAGGCTTTCCTTTGGTTAGCACGCTCAGCCCTCCCTGTTCACAGCTTTAGAAACGTGCCATACAGTACGGCCACCCATTGCTCTGCCTCTCGTTGACACTCATAAAAGGAGAATACCAGCTGTTGTTAAATGATAACAGTAATTTTGAAAGTGGGTTTGTTGTATGTGCACATTTTACTCCAGTTACTGAGGTTAATCGGGTTATGGGAAGGTCATGGTCAATGATTTGGACAATTTACCAGTCAACTTAAATTTGGTGGAAATGTTACCCCAGGCCTAGTTTTTCTTCAGGTTGGCCTTATAAGTTGCTAGTGACGCAATGCCAAGTATTCGCATACCAACTTTATTAGTTCCTCCATTGTGTCTTCTTAATGCATCCGTGATGCCCGCTATTTGATCGACAAAGGCCAGATGGCAGAAGTTCAACACAGTGAGCAAAATCTGTGTGCATTCACGTGGTTGCAACTACTTAATACCCGTACTGCCATGTTTGAAACTGCTGCCCCTCTGACACTTTCCCCTCATTGAAATGACTGGAACTGGCAAGTTACCACACAGCAATGTAAAAGCCCCATTACTTAAAAAGCTATGACAAAAATGAACCTGCTTCTGGCTATTTTGCAACAGAAGTAGTACGAGTATATTCCTGTCACCCACTATTACTAACACCCAAAGCCCAGAAAGAAAGACAGGAATATGGTGTGTGTAGACAGAGGGGGGTACATGCATTTGTCAATGATGTATCATCTCGTTATTCCCTCTTAATAACCAGTTCATCATTCATTTCTTTATGATGTTGAATAACCTCAGCGATGTCTTGCAGAGCATTTGTGAATCAGTTCTGTGCAGATAGAAGACAGTTGTGTTTTACAAGCTCAGCAGCTGAGTATAAAACGAGTTGGTAGTGAATCTGTTTCCTTGCCCTGTTTTTCTCTCAGTTCCTAAACTGGAGAAACCCAACGTGAGAGTTTTGAGGGACTATGTTTTACGTTCCCTGCTAACCGTCTCAGACATTCACCCCTTCCTATTGAGAAGGGCATGCGTGGGCACATGTGGTCTTAATTACGATGTTATATGATGCAAAAACACTATGGCACAGAGAATCAATGAGGTATGAAGTTTTGCCATGTCCTCTTTCAGATCCCATCATTCAATCCAGGAAACTTGGGCAGAATGCTGCTTTTTTGTGCCTTCCTCAGCACACACCACTTCCTGTGTTTGACTGTAAACGCTTAATGAGTTGTTAGTTGCATATAATAACTGCAAATTATTATGGAGAGTGACTGTTGTCCTTTAAAGAGGTTACATCAGTGTCTGGCAAGCAGAGCCAGAGAAACTCTGCACTGCATTGAGCACTTGAAGCGTGTTTCACCTCCGACATACTATACTATGACTTTTTTTCATGATTTTGGACGACATGCTATACTGTAACTTTTTTCATGATTTTTGAAAACATACTATACTATGACTTTTTTTCATGAAGCTCAGAGTAAGTTTAATCAGGACGACTTTCTTTGTGCTCATTCATTCAACTCTCTCCATCCCACTCCCACTGCTTCCGCGAATTAGCTGACTATGGGTGTCCACTCCAATCAAACGTTGCCACGATCTCTCTCAGCCAATCAGGATGCCACTGCAATATTTTAAATCTGCTCTCTCCTCTGCTGCTGTCAGCCATCATTTTAGGCAGAATCTTCGTGCCCTCCTCCACCCCGATCACCTCCAGCCATCGTATCCAGAGTCCAGGTCAAGCTCAACAAAGGCTCATTCCTCTACTCATCAAGATCATCAGCACTTCTCCATCTTCCTCTCATCTCATCTTCACCACCTCTACCACCACCAGCATCTAGACCCTGGGGAGGTGTTCCATATTCAACTATGGATTCATCACCCGCCTTAAATCATACCATCTCTACGGGGTCTGATTGCCAAAGACTTTTCAAATTTTGCATTCCTGTGTGCACATGTTAATAAATGTTCTTTTTACTAAAAAAAACGCGTCTCTCCTGATTGAAATGATGTTGAACGAAATGATATACTATGACTTTTTTTCATGATTTTGGGCGACATATTATACTATGACTTTTTTTCATGATTTTGGGCGACATACTATACTATGACTTTTTTTTCATGATTTTGGGCGACATACTATAGTATGACTTTTTTTCATGATTTTGGATGACATACTATATTATGACTTTTTTTTCATGATTTTGGACCACATAC